>NW_024070201.1:69195961-69606679 GCF_014754425.2 Oryx dammah
ACTGTTTCCACTGTTTCCCCATCTATTTCCCATGAAGTGATGGGACCAGGTGCCATGATCTTCATTTGTTGAATGTTGAGCTTTAAGCCAACTTTTTCACTCTCCTCTTTCACTTTCATCAAGAGGCTTTTTAGTTCCTCTTCACTTTCTGCCATAAGGGTGGTGTCATCTGCATATCTAAGGTTATTGATATTTCTCCCGGCAATCTTGATTCCAGCTTGTGCTTCTTCCAGCCCAGCATTTCTCATGATGTACTCTGCATAGAAGTTAAATAAGCAGGGTGACAATATACAGCCTTGACGTACTCCTTTTCCTATTTGGAACCAGTCTGTTGTTCCATGTCCAGTTCTAACTGTTGCTTCCTGACCTGCATATTGGTTTCTCAAGAGGCAGGGCAGGTGGTCTGGTATTCCCATCTCTCTCAGAATTTTCCACAGTTTATTGTGATCCACACAGTCAAAGGCTTTGGCATAGTCAATAAAGCAGAAATAGATGTTTTTCTGGAACTCTCTTGGTTTTTCCATGATCCAGCGGATGTTGGCAATTTGATCTCTGGTTCCTCTGCCTTTTCTAAAACCAGCTTGAACATCAGGGAGTTTGCGGTTCACATATTGCTGAAGCCTGGCTCAGAGAATTTTGAGCATTACTTTGCTAGCATGTGAGATGAGTGCAATTGTGTGGTAATTTGAGCATTCTTTGGCATTGCCTTTCTTTGGGACTGGAATGAAAACTGACCTTTTCCAGTCCTGTGGCCACTGCTGAGTTTTCCTAATTTGCTGGCATATTGAGTGCAGCACTTTCACAGCATCATCTTTCAGGATTTGAAACAGCTCAACTGGAATTCCATTACCTCCACTAGCTTTGTTCGTAGTGATGCTTTCTAAGGCCCCCTTGACTTCACATTCCAAGATGTCTGGCTCTAGATTAGTGATCACATCATCATGGTTATCTTGGTCGTGAAGATCTTTTTTGTACAGTTCTTCCGTGTATTCTAACCACCTCTTCTTAATATCTTCTGCTTCTGTTAGGTCCAGACCATTTCTGTCCTTTATCGAGCCCATCTTTGCATGAAATGTTCCCTTGGTATCTATAATTTTCTTGAAGAGATTATGTAGAACATAAATATTTATTGGTATATCTGTTTTGTGAAGCTATAAATCGACTCTCATGTGTTTCTTAAAGTGAACTTTGACAAAAAATGTTAAATGTTATAGTTGCATGGTGAAAACGTGTCTATGGAACAGGCAAGCACACATTGTTTTCTAAATGGATGACCTGACTTAGAAATAGAAATTCAAGAAGATAGAAGAAAGACTAGTTGGTATACATCTTACATTCTTCCAAACTGAATCATGAAGCTAAGTAGCAATAATTTTGATATTAACATTTTTGTAAAGTAGCTGAAACAGAAGCAACATGATTGAAGGGAAAAGGAGCAGGGGGTGACAGAGAGTGAGACGGTACTGACTAAATGCACGTGAATAGTCAAGGACAGGCGAGCCTGGTGAGCTGCACTCCATGGGCTCACAGAGCACACAGCACACAGCCCCTGAACAATAATAACCGATGTCTTAACACGTAAATGGAAGTCATGGACATCAGCACCCTAGAGCATGGAGGAGACCGCCGTGTACGCTTTCCCGAGTAAGAACCACCCTGTGCTCATCTTGACCAAAATAAACAATTTTTACTAGGCTCATGTATACCAAGTTATTAATAATCATCTATTATTGTTAGCTTGGGTAAGTACTGGAGAATCAGTGCTCAGGTATGGAATACTAAGATAAGAGGCCAACTGTGCACCCAAATAAAGTTCTACTAGTTAAGAAAGGGAGATTTTTTGCAAGGAAAAGGTGTTCTCACTTAAATATGGAAAGCAAGGGACTTCAGAATAGAAAAGCTGAGAGAGACAGGGCAGCCTCAGTTTATACATCAGCTATAATATCTGCCTTGTAAGTCTATTTACTTGGTAACTTAATGACATGCCTTAAACTAGTTACTGTAGCAACTGCCACCCGACCCATCAGGCTCCAAGACACAGAACATCTTCCTGCCAGAAAGAGAAATACCGTCGATGTCGCCAAGGAGCCTTACCATTCTGAGGAATGCTGGTGGTGTGAAGGAAAGGTGTTAGCCCTGATTCACTGTGATTTTTAAAAATTTCTACATTCTACTGGGGTGTCAACACTGCTTTCAGTAATGTTTTCTCTCCTATTTATCACTTCACTGTCTTTTTAAAAACTGTTAATTACCTAAATACTAACTTTCTGCTAATGCTGCTAGATAGCTTCCCACAAATCAAACCCAACCCACCCTAACAATCTGGTTTTCAAAAAAAAAAAAAAAATTATGTCAAGAAATCCAGCATTTAAAGTATTTTACATGGTATGACACAGATCACCAGTGTCAATCATTGTGATGCTTTGCTAAAATTGTAAACGTTTTGGTCCCAACTCAGACCAATTAAGTTAGCATATTTGGGGTGAGACCTAGAAACTTGTATTTTGGGAAATTTAAAGTAGGGACGTGTTTTTTACAAGACTTTGATTTCCTTACCTCAGTTGCTTTGTTACACTCTTTCTCACCTTAAATATCCCTTACTTTATTCCAAGTATATAAATAGGACCAGCAAGTCATGTCTTAGCTCAACTGTCAGTTTCTCAAAAGATAATTGTCCATTTCTCACCAACAAATTACAAACACCGCTATTTCACTACTTCTCTAATTTTCCAAATCCCTACTTTATGTTAAAAAGTATGTCAGACATTAATACATACATTAGGGATCTTCTCTGTCCCTGCATTCCCACTGGACTCTGTATCGCTTTTTACTCTACTAATAATTTGCTATAATACTGAGATTATGACACTTCTTCAACTGCTTAGGCTTCCCTAAGGACAGAGATGAGGTCTATCCAATGCTTGTATCCAAGTGTCAGAAATATACAGTTGTCAATAAGTTTTGATTTCATTGCCCTATGTTTAATAATAACCAAAATAACATATCAACAGCTTAGATAAGATTGTTGAATACTAATTCAAGTTCACAAGAACTACAAAGTGGCTATTAATTGGAGACAGAGACTTGGAGAGGTCAAGTGGCCTGCCTTAGGTATACACTAATGAGTTAAAGATGAGGGTTTTGAAATTAAGCTGAAGGAGAAACCCAAGCTTCAGCCACTAAATGTAGCGCCTTCTTTCCTTAAGAGGCCATGAAGTAACAATCTCCATTTTAACCTCTCTCTTCGGACATGGATTAGTATCTAGATATGAAACAAACGCACCATGCCACAAAAACTCAGGCTTAATTAAGGAAATGAAACCTACAACTTTCTCACTCTCCAAGCCTCCTTACAAAACCATTTAAAACATGAATTTATTGGGTGTAAAAAACAAATAAAAGAACAAGGATTCAATTGCATGATCTTGCACACATCATAACTTCCTTAAGCCATTTCCTTAGCTATGAACAAGGAGACTTGGATTGCATCATCTCAACCTATAAGGTCGCCTACAGGGGTAGAATTCTAGGGTTCAGAATACCCCTTTCCCATAATATATTTGTTTAGGCATAGATGGATCATATCTCCCCAACCTGGTAGATTTCCTTAGAAAAAGATTCCCTGTCCATAAAAGTCTTCAGATATTTCCTTATTTCATTTAGAGCAATTGCTGAGATACCATTCATGGTCTATAAAGATTTACCCTTATTGTCCACCTCTCTACTCTGTTCTCATACTCATTGCATCCCAACCACAGTGGTGTTGCTGCCATGCTTTCAACTCGGGACCTTTGAACTGGCCATTCCCTCTACATGGAATCTCTCCTCCAGACAAGGGTGAGGGGCTCTCTTTCTCCCTTGCCTCAACTGTCACTCTCTTATTGAGACTTGCACTGGCCATCCTACTTCAAACTAAATATACATATTCCATCTTGTTCACCCTCTTTTATTTTTTATTTTTAATATAACTAACTCATGACATACATTTTTGTTTTTCTTGTCCATCCCACTAAAACATGAGCTCCAAGATCAGAAAAATTTTGTGTTTTGTACCTTGCTATAATCCCTAGCACTTAGCAATATCTTATACAGATGTTTGTTGATTAAATGAATGAATGAGTAAAGAATTGCTCATCTATTCTTCTTTTCATCCTCCCATACACATGACTCTATGAACTGATGACTGTTAGGCACAATTCTAGTTGCTAGAATCTTCTTAATGGATTTTGAAACCTCAGGACCTCACATAATTCTACCTATTCTGACCACTAAAATTGTGTCCATATGAAACAATTAATCTTTTAAGTTAATAAAGGGCAGGTAGTCATTTTTTTTAAGAAATCAAAACTTAGACTATAAACATTCACATTACTTCAAAAGTATGTCCTTGAAATCAGTCTTGTGTTGGCACAAATGAAAAAGAAAATAGACCACTTTAGGTTTTTGTATATCATGAGATTTGCAGGCTATTAGGCTAAATTAGCCCTGGTTGCTGAAAGGACGGCTTAGGTAACTGCATCTTTCCCCAAGCATTACCATGTCTAATTCCTGATGCCATGCTTTGGGAGAAATATAAAGAAATCAGAGAAGTGCAGACAGTCCCTATCACAGTGATAAGATGCATTGATACACCAGACTGTGAGAAAGATCAATCGAGTTAGAAACATACAGCCTGGAAAACCACAGATTCCTGAGAAGGAGGAACTATTTAAGGAGAGCAACACAGAGAAAGAGGCTATTATTCTTAATTGCATAATAGAATACTGTTTTAGAAAGTACCCCGGCTTTATATATGTGAGAATCTGCAGTAAGTAAGACTATCCTCTCACTTCTGGGGAAAACTAGAATTAGTAGCCAAAAAAGAATTTCTCCAAGTCACAGTTTTGCATAAATGGGTTCTTAATTGATGCTAGTGGGTAGCATGAAGGATCCTGCATGGGGATAATCTCCTTGCTGAGTGATTGGGATGTCTAACATCCTGCCTTCTTGGAAACAATATAAGGGGGTTGCAATATGCATGTGGTAATCAATGCAGGGAAGCCCTTGCATTTTAACTGCGGGAGGGTGGGTACCAAAAAATGTTCAAATCTTTGAGAAACCACAGTAAAAATAGAACTTCATTCTCTTTAGGTTGGAAACAGTCTCAAAAATGAATGCATTGAGATCCACTGTCTGTCCCATAATCATTGGTAGGGACGCTAAGGGGGCCAGTATGTTACCTAGAGAACCAAGGATTAAAAGTCATGAGACCTGGGTCTTTGACCAGGGCATATAAGGACCTTTTCAATCTATGGTAAGGCACCTTCATATAATTCACTTTTCTAAGCTACTAAATTGGGTTAGTGATTATCCCAAGTATCTTATGTTGATCGTGTTGAATGATGTCTCTTTAAAATGAGAAAGTAAATGGGGGAATCTATTTTTGTCCCAGAATAAAGCATCACTTCAATGCCTATTTAATGAGAGTAGATTTCTGCAGCTACCCAGGAGTAACAGACACTTCTCTAAAATCCACCATTTCCTGGAGCTCAAATCTTCTGAGAGGTGTTCTCCAGAATGACTGATTCAGTCTTTAGAAGCAATAACACTCCATAAAGGGCAGATCTTGAAAATGCCCATGCATCATGCTGAATTTGGGCAAGAGGGATAAAGAAAGATCGAGTCTAGGCATGTGGCCAGGTGAAAAGTAGGTGTATATGACAGAATGGGGAAGTAAGAGAGGTAAAATATACAGGGACAACTGACAGGTGGGGCAGGGGGGGTCAGGAATCTGAGGACAAGAAATGATGGAAGGATCAGAGGGTATGAGGGATAGGATATAAAAACTGGATAGTTCTGGGGAAGTCAAGAAGAGAGAGAAGAAAGTCACTCAGTCGTGTCGGACTTTTTGCGATCCCATGGACTGTAGCCTACCAGGATCTTCCATCCATGGGATTTCCCAGGTAAGAATACTGGAGTGGGTTGCCATTTCCTTCTCCAGGGGATCTTCCTGACCCAGGGATTGAACCCGGGTCTCCCACGTTGTAGGCAGATGCTTTTACCATCTGAGCCACCAGGGAAGTCAAACATTTTGCCAACTCCCTGCTTTATTGCTCTAGAGGATGATCACGATAATAAAAGTGATGGTTGATTAGACTTTGCAGGAAAGCTTTATAGGCACCACTTTTCTTGGGGCAGAGGGCTTCCTAAGTGGCTCAGTGATAAAGAATCCACCTGTCAAGCAGGAGAAGTGGGTTTAATCCTTGAACTGGCAAGATCTTCTGGAGAAGGAAATGGCAACCTACTCCAGTATTCTTGGCTGGAGAATTCCAAGGACAGAAGAGCCTGATGCACTACAGTCTGCGGAGCTCCAAGAGTCGGACATGACTTAACGACTAAACAATGCCAAATAGTCTTGTTTGTATCACATCCTTTGGGCAGAGCTCAGGTGTGTTCGATCTGAGCTTTGTTCCTCTCTCCCTGCTCCTTTGATCTGATCTGTAGGATCTTTCCACAGGTAGAAATGGCCCCTGATTTTCCATTCGTGCTCAGGGTGGCCACAGTGAGAGAAAGAGAATGAACCTCTTCACTTACAGAAGGAATTCCGCCAATAGTCCAGATTAAAGTCCCTCACAAACTGCTGTTTTGGTTCTGCTACATCAATGCCCACCTTTGGTTAATAAGGAAAGAGGTGTTTCAGTGTATCTCAACCTTATCATTGTTCCTTGGCTAACTTTCTCATGAATTGTCTAGTCCTCCAGGTGTAATCATTTCTCCTTTCCAGAATCATTCCAGGGAGAAGTCTTTCTGATTTAACTCTCTAAGATGTAGTATTTTGCCTTCTTCAAGCCATCCCATTTAAGAGTATGACACTTTCAGGTTGATACAGTACCAGAATAAAAATAAGGACACCACTTTGATTTTCTAGTTTTGATTTTTTTTTTCCTTAGCCATACCTATAACCTCAGCTATTGAATTATTATCTCCAGGGTACAATCACTTTTTCAGGCTGAGTCTAAATATTTCATGCACTTTCTCTTACATTCTAGTTTTTTTTTTCTTTTTCTGTATGTACTTTTCACTTCCCTTTGCAATTTTTCATGAGACAATCACACTCAGTTATTCTACAGGCATGCACTATGCCAACTGAGCCATCTGCAGAGGGAAGTTGAAGGAATGTGAGATACACAGCACCTACCTATAAAATGCAGAAAAATCTGAAGGGTCAGATACCTCATGCATTAAGCCCTAGGATATCTTGTATACTTATTAATATTTGTCAAGTATATCATTAAGAAGCAAGTAAAATAACAGAAATTATCAATTATTAAGCAACACATAAGTAATTTTTTTGATCATGTATAAGGTGTTAATGCTCTATCTTTCTACCATCTTTCTCTTTATTACTTTATCCTCGAGCTTAAAAATCACCTTGGGAACTATTTACTACTATTCCTGCTTTATAGGTGATGTATTGGCAAAGGCAATGGCACCCCACTCCAGTACTCTTGCCTGGAAAATCCCATGGATGGAGGAGCCTGGTAGGCTGCAGTCCATGGGGTCGATAGGAGTCAGGCGTGACTGGGCGACTTCGCTTTCACTTTTAGCTTTCATGCATTGGAGAGGGAGGTGGCAACCCACTCCAGTGTTCTTGCCTGGAGAGTCCCAGGGATCGGGGAGCCTGGTGGGCTGCCATCTATGGGGTCGCACAGAGTCGACTGAAGCGACTTAGCAGCAGCAGCAGCAGGTGATGTATTTAGGACAAACTGCTATTATATAGCATTCCAATTTCAATTATGGTAACAATCTATACCTAGTATAGAATACACTACTATGTAGATATTAATATATATTTTATCAATTCATTGTAGGATTAATGCTATTTTTTCATATATACATAGCTAACTATCTTTGTTTTTCATATACACAATAATCTGAATGAGTTTAACAATGGGTCTTGTAAAAGAACAAAATAAACCTGCCCCTTGTTTCAGAAAATAAAAGCATATTCTGTCAAAAATTATAGCTCTGTGCTGGCCTCAAAAGTACCTACTCTCAACCAACAAAGTTGACGTCAAATCCCTTTGATACTCTGCTTAACTGTGTTTCTTAAATATTTCTTAAACTCATGTAAAATTATGCTTTAGCTCATGACTCTGATTCTTTAATATCCTGATACACAGGTACTTTCAAAGCCACTCACCATAAAAGGAGGAAACAAAAACATCTCTCTTTAGAATTATTTAGTCATTTTACTCTTTTTAACAGTTTCCACATGCAATATCTTATTTAAGCTAAAAGAGAAACTACCAGAATAGAAACATGTTTCAGTAAATATTTTCACTTCTTGGGTTATTTTATTTTTCAAGTTAAAGAGTAAAATCACAGTTGTAATTGCCATCTGTAGCAGACAATCTCACTGCTTATTAATATTCTTTCCTTCCTTAAAACCAAAAGACTAATTTTTAGCTAGGCCCCTTGGTGCCCAAGTACAAAAATAATAGTCCTCTCTTACTCTTCCTCACTGCTATGTGTGACCAGATGACTAAGAGAGCACATGCATTCGACTCCCTTAAACTAACCCTGAAGGTCAGTGCAGACCTGTCTTTTTAAACTATTTTTTATATTATGCCTCCTGGAGGTGGATGTAATGGCTGGAATTCTAGCAATCAACTTGGGTCACAAGGATCAGAAACACAGCCTAGAGATGATGGCTCAATGTACCAGAGAAAGACAGAATTTCTGAAAGAAATGGGAGAGCTGCTTTATAAGTTTTGAAGATTAATGTATATATCATAACAGCCCTGTAAGGTAAGCATTAATATCTCTATTTTGAAGAAAAGGATACAGTTTCAGGGATTCTAAGTAACTGACGGAAGGACACAATAAAATAATAAATAATAAATTCACAATAAATAAATCCACAATAAAATCCAAGGTTTAGAACCACACTTCCTAGGACAGCTCCAGATTGCTTTCTATTGAATAATGGTTCCTATAAATTTGCCTATTTACCAACCTAGAGGGGACTCTACTTAATGAGATACACTCAGCTTATTGTCAGCTTATGAAAGAATAGATAATTCCAACAATGGGGCAAATTGTATGATTTTAAGGATTTAGTGTACTTCATGTCAGCATGGTACTTTTAAGAAACTTTATTATATTATTTTTTTAAAAGTGGGGGAAAAGGAGAATAATTTTTAAAAAGAACACTCTTATAAATGTCAAGCATTTAACATTCTTAACTACCTGGGAACTTGTAAACCTGGGCATAAATAGACAAAGATGTAATATCTTTTACATCAGGAGAAAGAGAGTCCCATTTATTGGTTATGGGGGAGATCTTTCTGAAAGTTTAGCCAGTAACAGCTGTCTCAGAAAAATGAAACAAAGAGTGGATTGCAACCAGCTGAGGCTGTCATATGTACTGATGTTGAAATAACAGTGAAGGTTTTGAATGCAGTTATGAAACCAAAGAGCAATGATAAAAAATAAAGATAGCAATTTTACCAAGAACAAGAAAACATCAAAAGAGAGAGTCTTACACTGTTTGAATTATAAATGTTTCTTTCTGGTTTGGATTTGGGGATATTTTTTAGGTGAAATTCTTAGATAATTGCCTTAAGACACCAGCCTTTCTTGCTTTTGCTTTCAAGGCTTTAACTGTCCTATTTCTTACCCTATTGGCCTTCCAACTTTTGTTAGAAATTAGAAGATAGTGGGACATCTCAATTTCATTAACAATAATATTTAGCATTTATTAAATATCTACATTTTTGGAAATATGCCTACATCATCTCCTTAATTTTTAAAATTTTTTTAATATCTACTTTTCTCCACTTTGTATTCCCACCCTAAAATTATATTTGATTTAAAGTTTGGCCACATGGCATGTGGGATCTTAATTCTCTGACCTGGGATTGAACCTGCACTCCCATGCAGGAGAAGCATGGAATCTTAGCCACTGGACTGTCAGGGAAGAACCTGTATCATCCCCTTTAGTTTTCATGGTCCCCTACAAAAATCAAGCTGAGACTAAAGAAATAGAAGCCACAATCACGTCATTTGGTATAAACCTAGTCTCTACCTCCTACTACTTCTGACATTTTTTTCACAGGTTATTTAGCCTTCCTATGCTTCCATTTTCCTACCTAAAAATTGGAGATAAAATTAATACCTACTTACCTAAGTTGTTGGTGATTAGGATATCTAATAAATAGAAAGAATTTAGAGTAACATCTAACTAGAGTCTAATAAGGACTTCCCAGATAGCTCAGTGGTAAAGAATTCACCTGCCAAGCAAGAGATGTGGTTTGATCCTTGGGTCAGGAAGACCACCTGAAAAAGGAAATAGCAACCCACCCCAATATTCTTGCCTGCAGAATCCCATGGATAGAGGAGCCTGATGGGTTACAGTCCGTGGGGTCACAAAAGAGTCAGACATGACTTGGTGACTAAATGACAATAGCAAATAATCTTGTATGTGTTTGGTATCGCTGTTATTCTAGCTTTGGCATTGTCTTGATCTCTATTTTATTGAGAAGAAAATTGAGGCTCAGAGAGCTTACCCAAGAGGCACAGTGAGAATCCAATGCTGGGGCTGCCACCTCCTGTCTTCCATCACTCCAAGACACCCTTTCAGATCTCATTTGAACAGAATGATGATGATGAATGTTCAGAAACAACTTTTCAGAATACTCATTTCCAAACTATCCTATCCCTATAAATGTCACTCATGGCCAACTGGGACATGTGCCTACCTGCTGGGTGAAGGGTGGCTGACCCCCCCTTGCCCTCCCATTACAGCCTTCATTACGACTGAAACTCAGGGCACAGCTGGCTTCTAGAAGGCTAGCTACATTATTAAAGGGTTATTTTATGTGAATCTAAGTTATTAGTGGACACTTGTCAACCACAAAATGAATACAATTAGTTTTTCATCTTTGGAGAGAAAGTCCTTCGTTGGAAACGACCAGCGCTCCCTCCTTTTCTTTTATTTCAAAGTCTTCCTCTTTCCTAAAACATCCCTCCTAAGCTGTCAGCCCTCAGCTAGTGAAGAATCCAGCTGCAGCGCAGGAAACTCAGGTTCGATTCCTGGGTGGAGAAGATTCCCTGGAGAAGGCATAGGCTATCCACTCTAGTATTCTTGGGCTTCCCTGGTGGCTCAGCTTGTGAAGAATCCATCTGCAATGCGGGAGACCTGGGTTCGATCCCTGGGTTGGAAAGATCCCCTGGAGAAAGGATATGACTACCCACTCCAGTATTCTGGCCTGGAGAATTCCATTGACCGTATACTCCATGGGGCTGCAGAGTCAGATGCAACTAACTGACTTTCATTTTCACTTTCAAGCCGTTGGCCAGCTTCTCAGTCCAAGTCAAGACAGTGTTTCCAAAAGCCACCACCAAGGTGGTTTCAAAATTAGTCACTTGAGATGAATTTTAATAAACTTTCTTTCCTTGCTTCCTGCTTTTCAATGTCTACTTAAGAACAAACAGAAAGTCAACTCCAGTGCTCTTGACAGTTTGAGCCCGATAAAAAGACATTAACATTCCAATAAGCTATAATGTTCTTTTATGGCATTTCAGTACTGAAAAAGTAAGCGGTTCTAAGACTGCTGTGACTGTTAGTACTTAAATGGCCAAATTATCTTAATTGTCTCAGAAGTGGTACTAAAGTTTGAAAAAGAGAGACTGCACAGGTGAGAAAGAGGGAAAAGTGCCAACATTATCCTCAGCTTTTAGAAGGGAACATTTGTTTGCATTTCACTCAACAGCAAACCACTTCCCAGTAAATCAAAGCCCAAAGAGGTCCGGGTGGCAAAATTATATGGCACGTGCTACCCTTGGCTGAGTTGTAGTAAATCTAACTCCGTTGTGCAGAAAGCTGCTGTGAAGAATTATGAGACCATTTGATTCCAATTTAATCAACTCAGAGTTCCAGGCTGGCCCATTTTGAGGCTGCAGGACATTGCGTCGCAAGGCCTGAGACATATTTTTATGTTAGACAGAAAGCTCTTTAGATTCCTGTTGCCCCAATCTGTGTTCAAAAGAGATCTGATTGCCCTGGGGAGGTGTGATGCTAGGATGAGCTTTGTTCAAGCTGGATAAACTGCCTCCAGGAGAATCACTTAGGCCAAAGGGAAAGGGAAAGAAGGCTGTGTGGGATATAATTGTTTCTAGCACTATAACTGTGTCAAGTGTTTCCTAAACTAATTAAATGTATCTTCTAAAATAAATTTTCCTCCTTTTCATATTGATATCTTTTTAAATATGTATTTGGCTGCACCAGGTCTTCACTGCAGCACACAGGATCTTTCATCGTGGCATGCAAACTCTTAGCTGCAGCCTGTGGGATCTGGTTCTCTGATGAGGGATCAAACCCAGGCCCCCTGAATGTAGAGTGCAGGGTCTTAGCCACTGGACCAGCATGGGGATATCTTCAACAAAATCTCTCTTGCCTCATCTTCTTCACTAATATCTCTACTACTGATTTTTTTTTTTTTCTCCTTACTGCAAACTGCTAAAAAGAATTGTGTATTCTAACAGCTTGCATGCCTCTTCTCTCTATTCCCTGGGATCCAGCCCCAACAGGTAAAGGCCTTCTGATTGCACACAAATAAGTCAACAAATCAACACTGAGCTCCATTTTGAAATGCCTAATCATCACTGTTCAGTCCTCAGCTTTTTGGTTGGCTTATCAGAAACTTTTTGAGAGAATTAATCCCTCCCTTTTTCTTAGAAGGTGTTCTTCACTTGGCTTCTAAGATGGTCCTTTCTATTGAATTTCATCCTATCACAAATGCTGCTGCCTCTCAGGGGTTGGGTCTGTCTACCCCATTGTTCCAATCTGCATCCGATCCAGCATTTCAGGATCCACTTTTAGACCTCTTTTCTTCTTTGTCTTATACTTACTCCCTAGATGTTTACATTCAATAATGGGGCTTTAAGTTTCACCTCTATACTGATGACTAAATTTGCATCTCCAGCCTCAGCCTGTCTCCAGAAATCCAGGCTTGTTTTTCAATAACTGCAGTTAAATCCTAATACATATCTTAAAATGAAAAATTTCCAAATACACACTTAATACCTTCCTGCTTTCAATCCTCAATTCAGTCCTCTCCATGTCATTAACTACCAATTCTATCCTACCCAACCAGAACCTTGTTTTAGCCTCTACATGACTTTCACATATTCCTCTTCCAATCCATCAGCAAATATTATCATTTTTACACTCAAAATATATTCGGAATCTGCCTCCTTCTACTATCATCCCCATACCTCCCCAATCCAAGGTTCTGCCTTATGTTTAGATTCTTGCAAGAGACTTCTAAACATTCTCTTTATTTTCACCTACATTTTATTCAGCATATAGATATTAGAGCAATTCTTCAAACATCCAAGTCAGATCAAATGATTGCTCTATTCAAATCCCATCTATGTCCCCTATCCTATTCAGAGTGAAATCCAGATAACTCTTTATGACATAGCATCTTACCACCTCTTTTTGCTTCTGCTTCTATTAGCTCCCAAACTCCACATACTATATCAACAACAAGCTCATAATTTGTCCTTAAATAGTTACAGCAAGTTCTCTTCTCAGGTACTTGAACTTGCGACTCCCACTGCATAGAACGTTCAGTCTTCAGAACACTCCTGTGCTTCTTTTAGAACTATGTTCAAATGTTTCTTTATCAGAAAAGCTTTCTGTGACTCCTAAGATTCTGCGTTCCTTCCCACATCACTCCTAGTCCCTTGATCCTGCTTTACTTTTCTTTACCAAATAGTTTGCATTTATTTGTCACTGGTTCTCTTCCCAGATTAAACTTGAACGTAATATGCATTTCTTTTGTTTACACCCATATCTTGAGTGAAAAGAATAGTTCCTGGCCTTTGGAAGATTTTTAATATTTTCCAGAACGTGAACAGTTTTTTTTTTTTTTTTTTTTCACAACAAAGTGTAGCATTAACAAAATTGAACTGTCCTCACCTTATTTCAAAGAACATCTAAAAATAAGAATGACAGAATTTGGGGGTCTTTTGGCATGCAAATATATGAAATGTGTGATAGAATCTCAGGATAGAGAACAAGGTCACACCAATTACACCTTGGGACACTAGCTTATGACACGTGGTAAAGGTCATGCATATTTGAAATAACATTTTCCTTGACAATAGAAAGTGAGTCCCAGTATAATAATTAAGAAATATTGATTCAGGAAATCTGATGGCTCAGGCTTTATGAGATACGGGGATAGACAGCCAAGAATCACAGGCTCGTGATGACTTGGCATCTTTCTAGTTTGTTTGAATCCATTTTTAGCTTGCATGAATTCATAGGGCACATGCTCAGTACGTCTGGCTGAGTGGTCTGGTCCCAATAATGTTTCTCCATAACTATTAACATAAAACCAGCTCAAATTAATATCTCTGCTAAATTAAACTTGACGTGGTTCAAAATGCAAGCCAATCTGTTTTCAATTCCATAATCACTCATCACTCTCATTTTATTAATTCTAGAGACAGAAGACGCTTAAATGTATTAACTTTGTTAAACAAAATCTGATTTTATGATTCAAATGTCATTCTTCACAGTTCAGCAAATTCTTTTAAATATTCTGCAGCATTTTCTCTAGTCTTTACAGAGAATGTTCTTCAATTTTTTTTTTTAATAAGATAGAGCTGGAAAATTTGTGCCAAATTTTATTGAACTTTATTATATTTATTAGTTCTTATCTTTGCCTAGATTTAATTTTTAAAAAAAGAAAAGAAGAAACCAAACAATTTTTTAAAAGCATCAAGATCATTTAGTATTCATTTCACAAAAGCACTTCAGTTACCCTTTGAACAGCAATTTGACAAATCACACCTTAGAATTCAAAATGTCTTGAGGAAGTATTTCAGGTGCACCCTTAAGGTTTCATTTCATGAGATGCAACAAATAAGAACAGAAGAGAAATATGTCACAACATGAAGTCTCTTCTAAACCTCATCACCAACATCTAATTCTTTTTCTGTACAGCTCACTGCCTACTCCTACCACCTGAGACCCTGACCATTGTACATTTCTTTCCCTCACAGGTTGTCATTCTGTTTTCCTCCTTGTGATGTCCTAATATGTCCCTGTACAAAAAGTGTGTGCCTGTGAACACTGGAATATATCTTGTTTCTCCTTGCTTATCACTTATTTCTCCTTTTGTATTATTCCAAGTCATTTAACACTCAGAGCCTAATACAAGTATTTTTGGAAACAATATCCTCAATAATATATAGCTAAATGTGCATGGTTGCATTTTGAAGGGAGCAATTAAGGACTGTGAAGCAGCCTGGACTAATTTAGAGCTAACCTACCAGAATTGACTGACAAAAATGAGTATTAATTATCAGGCCCTGCCTCCTTACTACAGCTGAGTTTAATTTTCATGGCCTTCATATTACCAAAATAACACAAAAATGAATACATGCTTGTGGCCTTAGCATATGATGATAAAGGCTAAGCATTTGAACAAACATTGTAATTGTGTGTTGTTATGTTGTTCAGCTAGCATTAGTTTCAAGTAGAAAAAAATAAAATAATATCAGCATTATATTTATAGGATATCATGTGATAATTATGACCATCATAGAGCAACCAAAAAAATGCTTAAGATAATTTTTTTTAATGTATATATGCTTTGGATTTAGGCATGCCAAGTGTTTATGGAAAAAGACTAAACAAGAACATGAAAAAAATAAAAACAATGTTTCTTTTAGGATTGTAGGATGTCAAAGAAATATTGCACTGGATAGAGTTAAACAGGTAAGAAGACTTTATTCAAAACTATTGCAACAAAAGAGAGACACTGTTATAAAGGCTGGGGCTGAACTGGGGGCAGCAGGAACACAGCACAGATTAGACCCAACTCCACTGAAACCAAAGGCAGCAGAGTTTCTAAGCACTTGAGTGAACTGGTGGGAAAGTACAGGGGGCCATTAGTAGGGAGGTTGGAATTATTTTTAATTTAATTTTTAATTTTTTTTATTTTTAATTTAAAAGATTTAATCCAGTTCAAATCTGGGTATCTAGTTCATTTTGGCTATTTTGCTGCCTAGCTTGAGGGTAGTTAACGGCTTCTGTTTTTCTGCCTTCTGACTGTGATAACCAAGTTACAAAGTTTTCTGCTGCATCAAATTTTAAACTTTACATTATGCATATTATTATCATCCTTTTCCTTATTAGTGGGAAGACTATATGATTGGGGCATATATGTTTGCCAATTGCACTTACTGAAGCTAAGCTCAACAGAAACTGGGGAATAGGGGTCTTATCTTTCTTGGTGACAACATTTCAAAGGGATGGCTCCAGGTCTCTAGAAAGAAATTTCTGGGTTGTAAAACTGCCAAGAGGCTGGGAGGAGATTTATATCCCTAAAGGGCAGAGAAAGAATTTATTACTGCAAGTTTTCTAAAGTAAATGCTCTAAGAAAAGGGAGTATATAAGACAGGAGGAAACCAGCATAAAATTTAGTCAAATTAAAGGGAGCAGTATGCCTTTGTGGTCAAGAATATGGGTGGTGGTTTTCTGCTGACTATTTTTGTAATATTATATTATTTCTATAATTAAAATCTAAAACAAGGCAGCAAAAATTGCCTCCCTTAATACATTCTGAACTTCTCAAAATGTTCTTTAAGGCAGAACAGTCAAGCCTATCTCCTATGTGCCTATGTCACCACTGAATCTTATCTTGTAAGGATGGTTAAGTGTAACAACAGTCCCTATGTGAGACCAACTTTTTCAAGACTCCAGTGAAACAAATCTGAGGATTTTCAGTGCTCCCACTTACAGTTTTCTAATTCCTCAGGAAGTGAAATATCAGGTTGCTAGATGGGTCTGAGGCACATGGGGATCATTAAAACCAGGAGAGGAGACCTCAGAAATCTCTTAGTTCCTCTTTACTTCTAATTATCTTTCCTACTAAAATCTCAATTTTCATTGAGCAAAACTCCTCCAAGTACTTTCTGACACCCTCAGTTCACTGTAAGTATTTAAATACATACTTTTGAATAACATTTTCTAGGAGTTCTGGTTTATCCAAGTATTGAGTCTGGCAGTGTTGTAGAGTTAGCAGCTATTTGCCCAGGAACGTTTATGCTAACCTGCATTTCATCTTCCATGAATCCAAGTGACAACAGTGAAAGTCTTTATCAAGGATAAAGAATGCTGCTTTCCTGTCTCAGCTTCATTATAAAATAGGTATATAACATTGATGAAATCTTGCCTTGTCTCTGGCCAAACATCATGGATACAAATCAGTAACAGGAAGGGATTAATCTTCAAAATTGCTAAAAACTTCCTTCATCCTCAATTTTTCATGATTCTATTATCTCACAAGACCACTGTAGGACAAAAGTTTGTGTATGTTTGTTCAAGTTTAGAGGAAAATACACTCTCTGTGTCCTACACGATACAAAAGAATAATGTTAGCAGGAGTTTTAGAATAGGATCTACCATCTCAGCAAGGGCTTCCTTGGTTGTGGCTGAGTGGTAAGTAATCTGCCTGCCAGTGCAGGAGATGTCAGTTTGATCCGTGGGCCAGGAAGACACCCTGGAGAAGGAAACAGCAACCCTCTCCAGTAACCTTGCTTGGAAAATCCCATGGACAGGGGAGCCTGGTGGGCTACAGTCTAGGGCTTCGCAAAGAGTTGGACACTACTTAGCAAATAAACAACAAAAACAACAATCTCGTACTCTTTATAGAATGAGGTCATTTTAATTTTCCTAAACTCCCTCTACGGGAAGTTTACAGAAATGATCATGTTGGTAAGCCTCAATACACAGTAACAACTGAGTTTTTAAGTGGCAATTTAATTTGTTGCTATAATGGCCATGTGGCTTCCATGGTTTTAAAAAACATACCTGTGCTATCACATTTCCTAGTGTCTACTTACGGCAAAAATATATAATGAGGGAAGTTACTATACATTTATTAATGCTTTATATTAATTTTATGCATTTTGATGACATCATGCATTTGAAAAAAAATGAAATGAAAAGCATGGGAAACATATGACTTATTTAGGTGGTATATAATGCTTGTTTTGTGCACAGAATAAAGAAACCCTTTACAATAAATCCACAACTCCCCCCAATTTCCTCATTTTCCATAGTGGGGCAATCATGGTTCTCCATGCATTAGAACTAAGGTTGACTTTCTGGAGAGGAAGATGTTTTTCATGGTCTTGAAATACTAATTAGACTAAACCACATTTAAAATCTGAGCAAGCATAAATGCAATTGCCAAACCTGAATAAAAGGAATCGTTCATTTAAAAAAAAATTCCTTTGTGACACACTCAATGGTCAGAATTGTTCAAAGGACAGAAACCATAGCTTATGAGCTGTGCTCTTAGCAAGCAACCCCACAGAACCATACTTCCCTTCAGACATCTGTGAAACGAACCATTTAGAGTATATTTGGATAAAGGGAGGAACTTAATACAAGTTATTATGCATGGTGAATAGTTAACAGAATCTGTAACTCATCATTTTTCAATCTCTTTCCTCTAAGAACATCTCCTTTTGAGAAGCCATGCCTAAAAATTCTGGGGTGGGACTGTCTGGAAAAGAAACTACTGAACCTATCAGAGAAAACATTAAAAATGCCACATGCTCCATGGCATAGATTTTTTTCCTCAAAATGCCATATTCATCGGGAACCCCGTGGCTTCTTTCCCTAGAATGATTTTTACCATCCTGGCCTTACTTTATCAGACTGTTGGTTACTGATGAACATTTATCATCCAAACCTGCCAAATAAAATATACCGGGCAGTGGACTGCATTCTGGCACTCATTTCCCACGTGGAAAACCAAGGTTGTATATATAATATCTGAGCCTGGGAATATTTCAAAACATAAAGACAGTTGGAGTAAAGCTACTCTGTGTTCAGTATGCACAGGAAACTGCCTATTTTCCTGAGGCAGATGCCAGGGTGGAATTAACTCATTAGAAACTAAATAGGTAACGCAAGTAAAAATACTGCACCATTGCCTGAAAGTTCAGCAAAACTCGGCTCCCCCTTCCGGCTCTCCCACCCCCGGCCCTGCCAGCAAAGTTCCAACGAACAGGCTATGGATGGAACACAATATAGATTTTTTTTTTCCCTTGTTTGTTGAATTAAATTCCCCCAAGTTATTTACCTTCAACCTTCAAAAAGCCTTGTGCTCTTATCAGCTAAAATGATTCCAGCCGGGTGGTACTTAAAAGTAATTTTAAAATGCTGTCAACTAGTAAAAAGCTACACAATAGTGACCAGGACTCAAAGAAATGACTGTAGTTAAGATTTGAAAGAGAATGATCCCAGAGGAAAACTAACAGATCTGGGTGCATTTATCCCAGGAAATAAATCATGACCTAGACAAATTGAGGCATATTGAGTCTTGATTGCTTAATGGATAATCCATTGACCTTTTAATCTCTTGGATCTTTTTTTTTTCCTGTATTCATCATTTTGTGCCAGCCAGCATGTCATATGCCGGGCAAAACTGCTCTAGCCAGAGATGAGGTTGTAAAGGAGAATATTAGAGGCACTGAAGCCTTCCCCTCTCTCATCCGACCCCCAATGTTATTTGTTCCTTCCTCCTGATACCCTGGAAAAGCAATGGGTCAGGTGGAAGGGAATGCTAGTATACAGATTCAATAGCTCTGTTAGATTTCAGTGTGCTGATAATCAGGTGTGTAGGAACACTTCAATTCTCCAGACTCATTCCAAGCAATCAAGCCACATTATCAAACTGACTTTAGCTAACACAATGTCTGCTTCAAGAAGCAGAGTTGTTTGATATTATCAAAGATACAAAATTGAAGGCTAATTTTAGGAAAAGAAAAGAAAACAAAACAAAGGGGCAGTCTCTTGGCATACCCATAACAGAAACAGAGGAGAAGTTTAATGTCTAAAGATCTGAACATGATAAATGTATCTTTAAAAATATTGTTTAATAGAAACAAGGTGATTTTTGAAAGGCTGGCCCTGCCTGTTTCTTTCTCCAAGCCATCCTCACCTTCCACAGGAAGACAGCATCACTGCCAACACTCCCGCATGCTCAGTCACCCTGGGCAATAATGCAACTAAGGACTGTGTACAGAGTAATCAGTCAGTCAGTCAATCCAGGAATATGAGCAAGTCACAGCCTGCAGGCTCCCACACTAGGGAAAGTAACACACTATTGTTTTTACTCTATCAAACTCTATCCAAATCAGTAAACCAATGTCACTCCATTCTACTATCAGTGTGGGTAGATTAAATGATAATTGTGTTGTTTAATCAACCACTCCAACCATCAAATGGCACGTTACATACACAGTGCCCCATCTGTTCTGTTGCACGGAGGTAGAAATAAAAAATGAAAAGTAAATTTAAAAAAGAAAATAGATTCAGCAAACCCTGAGATTAGGAAAAACCAAAGGAGAACATTAATAACTAGCCTCTACTGGGACTGTGAAGAAGGCTGAGCACCAAAGAATTGATGCTTTTGAACTGCGGTGTTGGAGAAGACTCTTGAGAGTCCCTTGGACTGCAAGGAGATCCAACCGGTCCATTCTGAAGGAGGTCAGCCCTGGGATTTCTTTGGAAGGAATGATGCTGAGGCTGAAACTCCAGTACTTTGGCCACCCATGCAAAGAGTTGACTCATTGGAAAAGACTCTGATGCTGGGAGGGATTGGGGGCAGGAGGAGAAGAGGATGAGATGGCTGGATGGCATCACTGACTCGATGGACGTGAGTCTGAGTGAACTCAGGGAGATGGTAATGGACAGGGAGGCCTGGCGTGCTGCGATTCATGGGGTCGCAAGGAGTCGGACACGACTGAGCGACTGAACTGAACTGATCCGTGTAAATTAGGTTTCCCTGGTGGCTCAGTGGTAAAGAATCCATTTGCCAATCCACTTCCCTGGGCTGGGAAGATCCCCTGGAGAAGGAAATGGCAAATCACTCTGGTATTCTTGCCTGGGAAATTCCATGGACAGGGAAACCTTGTGGGCTACAGTCCATGGGGTCACAACTTAGTTACTAAACAACAACAACCCACATAAATTAACACAAATGTTGAAATGAGGCTTCTCCAGTTCTAAACAATAGTTCCTTAAACAGTAACATTAAACGTAACATTAAAAACATAATAATCTAAAAAAAAAAAAACATAATAATCTCTCATACTGATGTGTGTTGTTTTGCATTGGGAAAAACTGGTGAAACTCTGCTCAGATCACCCTAAAAAGCTACTACAATTTAAGCCTAGAGCCCATAAACCTGTGCAAACTGAAAACTTCTTTATGTAACTGATCAAAAAATCAAAGTTCAAGAGTGACCTCTATGAGACATTCAACTAGTGAGCAGAAGAGTATACACAGGAGTTCCTACATGACTCTATGGTGAAAACACCTGCAAGCTGAGGAGACATAAGAGACTCAGGTTTGATCCCAGGGAAGATCCCCTAAAGGAGGAAATGGCAACATTTTCCAGTATTCTTCCCTGGAGAATCCCATAGACAGAGGAGCCTGGCAGGCTACAGTCCTTAGGGTTGCAAAGAGTCGACACAGTGGAGATGACTTAGCATCCACGCAGATAGAAATAAAGTAAGCAGAAATGGTCCAGGTGTCCAGAGAAAGAAAAACCAGAAATGCATGGCTTTCTTGACATAAGAGAAACCATTTTTTGGTCTAGGCCATTTTGTGATCTAACCTGGCTGCAAGGCTTCTCCTTAAAAAGGTATCAGTAATAAAGATCTTCAGTGGAAGTGACAAATAGATTCAAGGGATCAGATCTGCTAGACAGAGTGCCTGAAGGACTATGGATGGAGGTTCCTGACATTGTACAGAAGGCAGTGATCAAGATCATTCCTAAGAAACAGAAATGCAAAAAGGCAAAATGGTTGTCTGAGGAGGCCTTACAAACAGCTATGGAAAGAGAAGCCAAAGGCAAAGGAGAAAAGGAAAGATACACCCATTTGAATGCAGAGCTCCAAAGAACAGTAAGGAGAGGTAAGGAGCCTTCCTCAGTGATCAGTGCAAAGAAATAGAGGAAAACAAGAGAATAGGAAACACTAGAGATCTCTTCAAGAAAATTAGAGATACCAAGGGAATTTTCCATGCAAAGATAGGCACAATAAAGGACAGAAATGGTATGGAATTAACTGAAGCAGAAGATATTAAGAAGAGGTGGCAAGAATACAGAGAAGAACTATAGAAAAACAAAAATCTTCACGACCCAGATAATCATGATAGTGTGATCACTCACCTAGGGCCAGACATTCTGGAATGCAAAGTCAAGTGGGCCTTAGGAAGCATCACTAGGAACAAAGCTAGTGGAGGTGATGGAATTCCAGCAGAGCTATTTCAAATCCTGAAAGACGATGCTGTGAAAGTGCTATATTCAATATGCCAGCATTTGGAAACTGCAGCAGTGGCCACAGGACTGGAAAAGGTCAGTTTCATTCCAATCCCAAAGAAAGGCAATGCCAAAGAATACTCAAACTACCACACAATTGCACTCATCTCACACACTCATGCTCAAAATTCTCCAAGCCAGGCTTCAACAGTACGTGAACCATGAACTTCCAGATGTTCAAGCTGGATTGAGAAAAGGCAGAGGAGCCGGAGATCAAATTGCCAACATCCGTTGGATTATTAAAACAGAAAAAGAGTTCCAGAAAAACATCTACTTCTGCTTTATGACTATGTCAAAGCCATTGACTGTCTGGATCACAACAAACTGGAAAATTCTGAAAGAGATGGGAATACCAGACCACCCAACCTGCCTTCTAATAAATCTGTATGCAGATCAAGAAACATCAGTTAGAACTGGACATGGAACAACAGACTGGTTCCAAATCGGGAAAGGAGTACATCAAGGCTGTATATGGTCACCCTGCTTATTTAACTTATATACAGAGTACATCATGAGAAACATTGGGCTGGAAGAAGCACAAGCTGGAATCAAAATTGCCTGGAGAAATATCAATAACCTCAGATATACAGATGACACCACCCTTATGGCAGAAAGTGAAGAAGAACTAAAGAGCCTCTTGATGAAAGTGAAAGAGGAGAGTGAAAAAGTTGGCTTAAAACTCAACATTCAGAAAACTAGGATCATGACATCTGATCCCATCACTTCAAGACAAATAGAAGGGGAAACAGGGGAAACAGTGACAGATCTTATTTTCTTGGGCTCCAAAATCGCTGCAGGTGGTGACTGTAGCCATGAAATTTAAAGATGCTTGCTCCTTGGAAGAAAAATCATGACCAATCTAGACAGCATATTAAAAAGCAGAGACATTACGTTGCCAACAAACGTGCGTTTTGTCAAAGCTATGGTCTTTCTAGTAGTCATCTATGGATATAAGAGTTGGATTATAAAGAAAGCTGAGCATCAAAGAATTTATGCTTTTGAACTGTGGTGTTGGAGAAGACTCTTGAGAGTCCGTTGGCCTGCAAAGGGATCCAACCAGTCAATCCTAAAGGAAATCACTCCTGAATATTCATTGGAAGGCCTGATGCTGAAGCTGAAACTGCAATACTTTGGCCACCTGATGTGAAGAAATGACTTATTGGAAAAGACCCTGATGCTGGGAGGGATTGGGGGCGGGAGGAGAAGGGTAGGACAGAGGATGAAATGGTTTGATGGCATCACCGACTCAATGGACATGACTCTGAGTAAACTCTGGGAGTTGATGATGGACAGGGAGGCCTGGCGTGCTGCAGTCCATGGGGTTGCATAGAGTCAGACACCACTGAGTGACTGAACTGAACTGAACTGAATAAAGATCTTAGAGAATCAAAGGAAAAACTTACAAAGACAAGTAACAAAGGCAAAGATAACAAATCAACTGAACAGACTTCCTCTTCTAATTCAATGGTGAAAACTAGCCTAAAGCTCTTAAGCTATTTTGCACAATTTAAATCCCACTTCTGGCAAGAATACACAGGAGAGCTATACAAAAAAGATCTTAATAACCCAAATAACCATGATCCTGTGATCACTCACCTAGAGCCAGACATCCTGGAGTGTGAAATCAAATGGGCTTAAGGAAGCATCTCTAGGAACAAACCTAGAAGAGGCCATGAAATTCCAGCTGATGAAATTCTAGTGGAGCTATTTCAAATCCTAAAGGATGATGCTGTTAAAGTGTTTCACTCAATATGCCAGCAAATTTGGAAAACTCAGCAGTGGCCACACAACTGGAAGAGTTCAGTTTTCATTCCAATCCCAAAGAAAGTCAATGCCAAAGAATGTCCAACCTACCGCACAATTGCACTCATCTCACATGCTATCACGTTCATGCTACAAAATCCTCCAAGTTAGGCTTCAATAATATGTGAACCAAGAACTTCCAAATGTACAAGCTGGATTGAGAAAAGGCAGAGGAACCAGACATCAAATTGCCAACATCTATTGGATCATAGAAAAAGCAAAAGGATTCCAGACAAACATCTATTTCTATGGAATTGACTATGCTAAAGCCTTTGACTATGTAGATTACAGCAAATAGTGGAACATTCTTAAAGAGATGGAAATACCAGAAGACCTTACCTGCCTCCTGAGAAACATGTATGTAGGTCAAGAAGCAACAGTTAAAACTGAACATGGAACAACAGACGTTCAAAATTGAGAGAGGAGTACGTCAAGGCTGCATATTGTCACCCTGTTTATTTAACTTATATGCAGAGTATATCATGTGAAATGCCAGGCTGGATGAAGCACAAGCTGGAATCAAGACTGCCATGAGAAATATCAATAACATTAGACATGCAGTTGACACCACCCTTATGGCAGAAAAGTGAAAACAAACTAAAGAGCCTCTTGATGAAGGGGAAATAGGAGAGTGAAAATGCTGGCTTAAATTTCAGCATTCAGAAAAGTAAAATCATGGTATCCAGTTCCATCACTTCATGGCATATAGATGGGGAAACAATGGAAATAGTAACAGATTTTATTTTCTTGGGCTACAAAATCATTGCAGATGGTGACTGTAGCCATGAAATATAAAGATGCTTGCTCTTTGGAAGAAAAGCTATGACAAACCTAGATAGCATGTTAAAAAGAAGAGATATTACTTTGCTAACAAAGGTCCACATAGTCAAAGCTATGGTTTTTCCAGTAGTCATTTATGAATGTGAGAGTTGGACCATAAAGAAGGCTGGGCATGAAAGAATTGATGTTTTGAACTGTGGTGTTGGAGAAGACTCTTGAGAGTCCCTTGGACTGCAAGGAGATCAAACCAATCTTAAAGAAACTCAATCCTGAATATTCATTGGAAGGACTATGCTGAAGCTGAGTCTCCAATACTTTGGCCACCTGATGAGAAGAGCTGACTCATTGGAAAAGACCCTGCTGCTGGGAAAGATAGAAGGCAGAAGGAAAAGGGGATGACAGAGGACGTGATGGCTTGCCGGCATCACTGACCTAATGGAGATAAGTTTGAGCAAGCTCTGGGAGATAGTGAAGGACACAGAAACCTGGCATGCTGCAGTTCATGGGGTTGCAAAAAGTCAGACACGACTTAGTGACTGAAAAACAACATTAGAAGCCAAACCATTAGATCAAGTGGAATCTAAGAGAGAATGATGCTGAATTTTTCAGAACTTGATGATTTCAATCAACTAAAACCTGGACTCTGCCTACTGTCCAAGCCCCCTCATCAATAGGCAAACACCCTTAGCTTAAAACTTCCCATCTTGCTCTCATGGATAGACCACTTTAGGAAAGATCCCCAGTGTTCTCCTTACTTGCTGCAAGTAATAAATCCTCCCTTCACCCAATCTTCAGCTTGGTTGTGTCTTTTGGCTGAACACCCAAGATGTTAACCCAGTTTGAGGATAAGAATAGCTCCAAGATTTGCAGAACAAATCACTCTTCAGTATACCAAATATTTAAGATCATGAATTATTGGCATCTTAATTAAGCTTCCCATTCAGAAGGTTAATACTGGAGTGGGTTGCCATGCCCTCCTCCAGGGAATCTTCCTGATTCAGAACCTGCATCTCTCATGTCTCCTGCATTGACAGGCAGGTTCTTTACCATTAGTGCCACCTGGGAATCTTGCTGGATCATACAGTATCTTTATTTTTTATTTTTTAAGAAATTTCCATACTGTTCTCCATAGTGGCTGTACCAATTTTTACATTTCCATTAACAGTGTAGTAACATTCCCTTTTCTCCACATCCTCCCCAGCATTTATTGTTTGTAGATTTTTGAATACAGACTTTCTGACTAATGTGGGGTGATGCCCCACTGTAGTTTTGATTTGTATTTCTTTAAAGATGCAAATCAAAGATGTTGAGCTTTTCATGTGTTTATTGTCCATCTGTGTAGCTTCTTCGAAGAAATATCTATTTAGATCTTCTGCCCTTTAACTGGGTTTTTCATTTTTGCGTTGCATGAATTGTTTGCATATTTTGGAGATTATTTCCTTGTCCATTGCTTCCTTTGCAAATATTTTCTCCAATTTTGAGGGTTGCCATTTTGTTTTGTTTATAGTTTCCTTTGCAATGCAAAAGCTTTTAAGTTTAATTAGGTCCCTTTTTTTTTTTATTACTCCAGGAGGTGGATTGAAAAGGATCTTCCTGTGATTTGCTTCAAAGACTGTTTTGCCTATATTTTCCTCTAAGGGTTTTGCTGTACCCAGATTACAATTAGGTCTTTAATCTATTTTGATTTTAATTTTGTGTATGGGGTTAGGGAGTGTTCTAATTCCATTTGTTTACTTGTAGTTGTCCAGTTTTCCCAGCACAATTTATTGAAAAGGCTGTCTTTTCTCCCTTGGAAGGTAGGGAGAGTTTATAAAAAGTTACAGAAAAAGAATCTTAAAATTCTGCAAAGCTCTAATTTCCCAAGGAGAGATAATTCAGACACCTTTTGTTGGTCACAAATTCATATTGCCTTTCCCATTTAAAGAGCATTTCCAAACCTCCCTTCTAGTGCTTTGTATTGTTTTTCCTCTATAAAAAATACCAATACATGTAACTCAACATTGGTTGTTTCCTAGTGGATGTAGTTGTGTTGTTATACTATCTAACAATTACATCATTCTTCTAATGTTTACATTCCCTACAGATTCTGGAAATAAGTACATGATCAGATTAATTTACTCCTCTCTCTAGGTGCCTTTGGGAAATAATTCTATCTGGAACCTTGACCTTAAGGAATACCCGAATTCATCTTATTTCTTTTTGGCTTTGAATTTTGTATCTTAAGCCTGACAATCTGATGTACAAGAGGAAAGTATTGCTTAACCATGTTATGCCCAAGTACAGTTCAGAGCCTCTAAAACAAGATATTCTTTTGTAAAACACACAGAACATTGTCTTTTTCTGATGTATGAGGTATGTGTGGCCTACTGCGAGTTTTTCAGAAGCTTCTCAGGGCACTAGGCCAACAACCTGGGCTCCAGAATGGTCTCTAAAGCTCACTGATTGTGTGGCCTTGAATTATTCACTTACATATCAACTTCATTTTTCTTCTTACAGTGAGCAATAGCATTGCTATCTTATGGTATTTTTGAAAAATTCAAATGAGATAAAGAATATATCAATATGTGCTTTTTAAATGCTTAAGTATTATTCAAGGTTAAGTCTACAGGTCCTTGTGAACCTCATTTTCTGCCATTTATTAATATGCAGTCTAGCGATCCAATGGTGCGGTGAAAAGACTGGACTTCAGTTTCTCATACTAATACCCACAGGTTTAAATATCAAGTTTACTACCCCACAGTTATCTAATTTTGGGTAAAGTCCTTAAAATCTCTGAAAAGCAGTTTTATCATTCATTAAGTGGGGCAAATCATGTCTTTCATTTAGTACCCATTCATCTGCCATTAACAATTCCCCTATGGGACCTGGATCAGGAAGATCCCCTGGAGAAGGAAATAGCAACCCACTCCAGTATTCTTGCCTTGGAAGTCCCATGGACAGAGGAGACTGGTGGGCTATAGTCCATGGATTGCAGAGTCAGTCACCACTTAGTGACTGAGCATTAATATGATATAGGACTTCCCTGGGGATCTGAAGGTTAAGAATCCTCCTTGCAATGTAGGGGACGTGGGTTCAATTCCTGGTTGGGGAACTGTAGGGCAGCTAAGCCAGGGCCCTGCAGGCAGACAGCAGGCATGGCACAACTACTGAGCCCACAGACAGCAAAGAAGGTCTCATGTGTCACAACCAAGACCCAATGCAGCCAAATGGTATTTTTCAATTCCCTCCATTTTTCTTGGATTGCACTCCTCTACCAAAATATACAATGTGAAAATACCTTGCCTTTTCTAGAGATTGCAATATAGAAACTTAGGAGTACTCAGAAAAGTTCTTGGAGAGTTGCAGGGAAAGGCAATGACTTGGAAAATAGGGTATGTGAAGGAAGTTTAAAGGAACTTGTTCAGTTGAAACTGAGCAGTAAACTAAGGGGTGGCTGTGGGGGTGAAAGTGTCTTTTTGGAAATAAAGATATGGAGATGGAGTGATGATCAACTCTTTCCGCCCATGAAGACAAGAGGAAAGGAGTAAGAGGGAGAGACTGCAGCTGTATGATTTTCTGGTTAAGGATGGTGAGCAGAACATAGGCATTAATTCTCTGCTTCCCCCAAAATCCACTCTAAGCACTATAAGGACAGTATGATACATACATTTCTTCTTTGAAAGGCAATCGTCTGTTAAGAGAGAGAGAATGAGAGATAACAAAAACAAAACTCAGGAAGCTAGAAAGTCTATAGACAAGCAGTAATTGATGAGCTGACTGAAAAGGCTGACCCCGAAGCTGGCAGTAGGAAACAACTAATAAATAACCTAAACACCCTAGAACTCCCTGTGGCCCATTAAACATCTGTGGTTTAATGCAGGGATGAAACCCCAGAAAACAGGCTGAAAAGTCTGTTAGAGTCTCTCATGGCCACCATAGCCTAGCAACTTCCCTTTCTCTTCATGTGGAAGCCTGGAGGGTTATTATTATACAATATAAATAGAGAGTTTCTGTGCTGGGAGATACCAGACACAGTGGATCATGGCGTACCCAACTGTAAACTGAGGGATTCTATGACTGAGTGCCCATGGCTTGGAAAACAGGATGTGTGAACCAAGTTTACAGTCAAATGAACTAAACTGCTGATATTGTCCAACTTTCTTCCCCAACTTGGCTACCAGGCAGGGTGACCTTATAATTTACCATCCAGACCAGGGCTCTCATCCTCTGCCGCCTCCTTCTCCTTTTGCCTTCAATATTTCCCAGTGTTAAGGTCTTTTCCAATGAACTGGCTCTTTGCATCAGGTGGCAGAAGATGAGATGGTTAGAGAGCATCACTGACTCAGTGGACATGAATTTGAGCAAATTCTGGGAGATAGTGGAGGACAGAGGAGCCTGGCGTGCTGCAGTCCATGGGGTCGCAAAGAGTTGGACACAACTTAGCGACTGAACAACAGCAGGAAGGTCTCTATTCATAATTATCTACTCTGGAACATTGTTTAAATTACAGTAAGTCCTCTACATATGAATCTTTAAGTTGTGAGCTTTCAAAGATGCGATTCACATGTCCAATCACATAAGTTAGTCACAGGTCATGTCATGTCATCTGTGTGTATTGGCATGTGTGTGTATCCTCTCCAAGTGGTTGTGCCTTTGTGTTCTTTACAGTATTATGTAGAGGACAGTAGTAGGGTATATTTATTTCAAGTCCAAGATGTCCTCAAGTAAGAGTAAAAGAAACAGTGATGTAGCTGGTACTGCTAAGAAGAGAGTCATGAGGCCGGATATGGTGAGACAATGCAAGAAATATCAAGGGGATTCTCTTTATTTGAAGAAGTACTGTTAGTTTTTGAGGCATGGGACTCGAACTTGACCAGTACGAAAAGGTGGCAGTAGTCATTCAGAATACAACCCAGTGTTACCATGTCATCAATAATGAGGAAAAAATAAATAAAAGAGCTACTATGCAGACAGAACTGGATTGTTTTGGCCAGAGGGTTATAGAACTGAATCCAGGCAAGGGCTAGAACCTGTGCCATCAACATCAGGTGTGAGTATAATCACAGCTTGTCTTCCACCTCCTATTGCTGACGATCCTTCAGCTCTGCCATTTCCTGCCTCCTCTACCCCCTCCGTCAGGAACTCTTCTCGGCGGTTCACTCAATGCCTGCCCCCATATGCCAGCTGTTGTAACTGTACTACTGTACTTTTCAAGGTACTGTACTATTAGATTAAAAATGTTTTCTTTATTTTTTGTTTTCTATGCATTATTTATGTGAAAAGTATTATAAACTATTACAGCACAGTACTATATAGCCAGTTGTGTTAGTTGGGTACCTTGGCTAACTTTGTTGAACTTATGAACTAATTAGACTTAATGAATGTGTTCTCAAAACAGAATACATTGGTATGTAGGGGGCTTACTGTAGACATTTCTCAGGCAAACTGAGGGTTATGGCATTATAAGCTTTATTCCTAGAACTCTGTCAGTCAGACATAAACTCCCCAGAGAATAGTTTGAAAAGCCTTCCCTGAGTGACTCTGAAGAATTCAAGAAAAAAGTCATAAAGAGGTTGACACCCAAGATTTCTGAAAGAAACAACATCCTCAGTTAAGTCTGCAGTAAAGACCATATTCAATATGTTCCAGCCAGGAATAGCATTTACAGAACCAGATAATGTCAAATCTAAATAATGATCTTGCTACAATTATAATTTTTAAATATTTGGAGACATGGAAGTTTGCATGTTAGGAGTAGGATTGGGGAAGTTCTAAAATCAAATCTTGATCCTCTATAGGGAGAAGTTAATAAAACATAAAAATTAAAGATAAAATCTCAGAAGATAAGCATGCCATTTAAAGCTGTGGATAAAAGTTTTGAAAAATGGTTAGGGTGGTGGCTGCTATTTTTCTTTTTCTAATAAGTCTGATGTGCTATTTTGCTAATAACAAGCCTTGTCTGGTCCAAACAAGGCTTGGAAAAATATGGCATTCAGGCCAAATCTGTCTGGTGGTGGGCTTCATTAAAAAAAATGAAGATTTTAGGGATACAGACACACTCATTTATTTCTATAATTCTAGAAATATTAATAACTTCAGATATGCAGATGACACCACCCTTATGGCAGAAAGTGAAGAAGAACTAAAAAGCCTCTTGATGAAAGTCAAAGAGGAGAGTGAAAAAGTTGGCTTAAAGCTCAACGTTTAGAAAACGAAGATCATGGCATCTGGTCCCATCACTTCATGGGAAAGAGATGGGGAAACAGTGGAAACAGTGGCAGACTTTATTTTTGGGGCTCCAAAATCACTGCAGATGGTGAGTGCAGCCATGAAATTAAAAGACGCTTACTCTTTGGAAGAAAAGTTATGACCAACCTAGATAGCATATTCAAAAGCAGAGACATTACTTTTCCAACAAAAGTCCACTTGGTCAAGGCTATGGTTTTTCCACTGGTCATGTATGGATGTGAGAGTTGGACTGTGAAGAATGCTGAGCCCCGAAGAATTGATGCTTTTGAACTATGGTATTGGAGAAGACTCTTGAGAGTCCCTTGGACTGCAAGGAGATCCAACCAGTCCATTCTGAAGGAGATCAGCCCTGGGATTTCTTTGGAAGGAATGATCTCAAGCTGAAACTCCAGTACTTTGGCCACCTCATGCTAAGAGTTGACTCACTGGAAAAGACTGATGCTGGGAGGGATTGGGGGCAAGTGGAGAAGGGGACGACAGAGGATGAGATGGTTGGATGGCATCACCGACTCGATGGACGTGAGTTTTAGTGAACTCTGGGAGTTGGTGATGGACAGGGAGGCCTGGTCTGCTACAATTCATGGGGTCGCAAAGAGTCAGACATGACTGAGTGAACTGAACAGCTATATATAGAACTGTGCTGCTGAATAGTTACAACAGAGACTTTATGACCCACATAGCCTAAAATATTTATTATCTGTAACTACAGAAAAAAAAAAATGTCTGCTGACCTCTTTAAACTATGAATGTGAATAGTTGTCTAAAAAAAGAAAAATAGAAACATAGTGACGTCGAATACATTCTAACAATGAATGCTTCTATTTACTAGAATGATGAGTTGATCAAAATTAAGGGCTCTCATTCTTGAAGCTGGTTTTCCACTGGCAGAAAAATTCCCTCTTCTAAATTATTATGCAATATCCTAGTTGAGGGCTTCCCAGTAGTAAAGAATCTGCCTGTCATGCAGGAGTCATAGGTTCGATCCCTGGGTTGAGAAGATTTCCCTGGAGAAGGAAATGGCAACCGATTCCAGTGCTCTTGTCTGGAGAATCCCATGGACAGAGGAGTCTGGCAGGCTATTGTCCACAGGGTAACAAAAGAGTCAGATATGACTTAGCAACTGAACAACAACATCCTAGTTGAAGCCAGGATGTTAAAACAGTTGGTATATAGAGACAGTGACTAGTCTGTGCTCTTCAAATTATGTTAAGAAAAAGTTATTATTATCCTTTTTTTTTTTTTACTTTAGATATTCAACATTTTTGCTCTGTCATCTGTTTGGTTCAAAATATAGAATACAGTTCAGTTCAGTCACTCAGTTGTATCCAACTCTTTGCCACCCCATGGACTGCAGCAGTCCAGGATTTCCTGTCTTTCACCAACTCCCAAAGCCTACTCAAACTCATGTCCATTACACCGGTGATGCCATCCAACCATCTCATTCTCTGTCATCCCCTTCTGCTCCCACCTTCAACTTTTCCCAGTATCAGGGTCTTTTCCAGTGAGTTGGTTCTTCACATAAGATAGCCAAAGTATTGGAGTTTCAGCTTCAGCATCAGTCCTTCTAATGAATATTCCGGACTGATCTCCTTTAGGATGGACTAGTTGGATCTCCTAGCAGTCCAAGGGACTCTCAAGAGTCTTCTCCAACACCACAGTTCAAAAGCATCAATTCCTCAGTGCTCATCTTTCTTCATAATCCAACTCTCACATCCATACATGACTAAAATGCTTTATAAGTAATAGCATCTATGCAACTATCTACAAGGTCTACTAGCAATAATGAAATAGGAGGTAAAAGTATTTCTGAAACTGTAGTTCTCAGAGCTGGGAATAGTTTTCTCTCAATGACAGAGCCCAGTGCTCATTTCTGAGCCTCAGAATTTTAGTGTCTCCCTTGGGGAAAATCCTGCATGGTATTCTATCAGCATCCTTCTTGTTCAATTACTTTCACATTGCATTACCTAAACACATTGCACTCTCTTGGTGTCATGCTCCTTAATACGCTTCCTAATAAACTGCCCCATTTCTGATCATACAGGAAGTAACACATTAAGAGATCAACAGATTTCTATTCCTTACTTCTACCTAAGGTATCAAATATCAGTTGTGTTAGAAGTGAAATATGCTAATAAAAACTGTTGGGTTTGAAAATAATTTTTTCAGACCAAGTGAAACCAATACTCTCAGGAGTAAATAAGCCCTTCCTGTCAACATTTATTATTGATTCTTTGACTCAAAATTAAATTGAAACAGAATGAGTAGCAATATCTTCATCACTACAAAATAACATAAGTAGTTTAAGGATCTGAACAAGTAGTGTCCTTTCAATAAAACAGTCTAATAATACAATGTTCCTTTTTCTGAGGTCAAAGTCTGGCATTAGCTAGAACTTATGGATTGCACATAATACCATGTGAGTGAGTGCATGCTCAGTCATGACCAACTCTGTGACCCCACGGACTATAGCCCGTCAGGCTCCTCTGTCCATGGGATTTTCCAGGCAAGAATATTGGAATGGGTAGCCATTTCTTCCTCCAAGGGATCAAACCCACGTCTCCAGGGGTTCCTGCATTGGCAGGGGGATTCTTTGCCACTGTGCCACCTGGGAAGTTTATTTAATATCATAGATTCTTTAAACTCCCTCCAAAGAGGTGTAGTAAGAGATTGCTTTAGGTATACTTGTATCAGGGGGAAAAAAAGCCAAAAACAATACCATAGCAACACTTTTGATGTGGGAGTTATAATAATTCTGGATCTGGCAAGATCATTATTCTCTGCCAGCATGTGGAGAGGACTGAAACTCAAATACACATAAAGGGAAAATGCCTGGAAGTAGGGGATCATGGTGGAGAAGGCAATGGCACCCCACTCCAGTACTCTTGCCTGGAAAATCCCATGGATGGAGGAGCCTGGTAGGCTGCAGTCCATGGGGTCGCTAAGAGTCGGGCACAATTGAGCGACTTCACTTTCGCTTTTCACTTTCATGCATTGGAGAAGGAAATGGCAACCCACTCCAGTGTTCTTGCCTGGAGAATCCCAGAGACAGTGGGCCCCCGTCTATGGGGTCACACAGAGTCGGACACGACTGAAGCCACTTAGCAGCAGCAGCAGCAGCAGGGGATCAAGGTAAGATTGGTCACTCAGCTCACAGTCAAGTATGTGTTCACAGGGAACTTAAAGGTACTTATTGAGACCAATCATAGTGTCTAACACTTAGTAGGGACTCAGTACCTTTGAATGCATGAATAAATGAATGACTGTATCTATTTATGTCCATAAGAATAATTGAATAGACAAATGAAGAAAAGGAACAAGCTAGAGAATCAGACTTAAAGTTACAAGAAAGACAGCATGTGTGCAATGAGCTAAGTGCTAAAAAAGATCTGATTCACATGATTCTGATGAAGTTTTCTCTGTCTGGCACTCAGAATTTACCTATTATAATAATGAATTATATATAATTATATTTTATGAGGAAGTATAATCATACAAAGATAGCAAGTAGCTATTTTCTTTTAAGTTTCCAATATATACGAATTGCCCTTTAAAGATAAGGAATTTAGAAAGATGGTAATGATGACCCTGTATGTGAGACAGCAAAAGAGACACAGATGTGTAGAGCGGACTTTTGGACTCTGAAGGAGAGGGAGAGGGTGGGATGATTTGGGAGAATGGCATTGAAACATGTATACTATCATGTAAGAAACGAATCGCCAGTCTATGTTCGATGCAGAATACAGGATGCTTGGGGCTGGTGCATGGGGATGATCCAGAGAGATGATATGGGGTAGGAGGTGGGAGGGGGGTTCATGTTTGGAAACTCATGTACACCCATGGTGGATGCATGTCAATGTATGGCAAAACCAATACAGTATTGTAAAGTAAAATAAAGTAAAAATAAATTAAAAAAAAAGATAAGTTGCAATTAATAACAAGGTTGGTATCAAATGGCACAAACTGTCAATATATATAAGTTGATGGAAATGAATACAGCTCTCAGAACAAAAGCAAAATGACGTTCACAGAAGATGAACACAAAGATAGACCCACATTCTCAAGCTCAGACTCTTACTATAATAAAAATTCATGAAAACCTTGGAATATCATCACCACACTTGAGAGAATGGTATTTCACTGAGTGAAGAGATGAGAGATAACCATGGGAGAAATATTTACTCTGTGTCAGATATTGGGATAGACATCCCAGTGGGTGCTGGGGTAGGTGAGGATTATACATTATTCTAAGGCTTGGCTTTTGCTCTTAAGGAACCTACATTCTACTCAGAGAGAGAAAATACTTTAGAATTAGTGCAATCCCAAATTAGGGGACACATATGCTGCCATGCATCAGGCATAAATTTACTAATGTTTGTTGAGAAGGAGACGAGTGTGCTGGTGTTGCATGACATTTGATTTCCCAGATACTTTGCTCTGCCTTTAGTTTATTATTTCCTCTGTGGCATTTAATATGACGACACACATAATATAAAGTTCCATCATTTTCCTGAATGAAAGGACAGAATAGTCAAAATATGACTAAACATGTTATAAGTAAAAATAAATATTACATTGCTTCAGAGACTAAAAATGTATCATTTGGAGTCTACAGTACTTCTTTCTGTACCTCATCCACTTCCCATAATAACAGTCTGAGTTCAGGATATTATTCTGCCCACATTACACATGAAAAAACCAATGTTCAAAAAATCAAAGTAGTAAAGCACACAGCCAACACTTAAAACCATCTCTGCAGCAGAGACTACAGTGCTGATGAAAGCAATGTCTGACTGGTGAAATAAAGAAGAATGATTGGGTGAGAAGACTAAGGTTAGATGGAGGTAACTTTCAAATCACGTCAACATTTTTGCCTTCAAAACAGAAATAAAACAATCGTCTTTGTGTAAACTCATGGAACAATACATGAATCCAGAATCTTCCCAATCGTATCAGTTCAATTTAAATGATAGTAAGTAGGGATTTCCCTGATGGTCCATTAGTGAGTGTCTCCCATCTTTCACTGCAGGGGGTGTGGGCCCCATTCCTGGTTGGGGAACTATGCCCCGTGATGGACTGTGCAGTCAAAAAAAAAAGTCTATTTAGTCTATTTAAACAACAGTAATTGCATTACTGAAAGAAGAAGAAAGAAGGGAAGGAGCAGAAAGAGAAGGTTGGGGGGCAGGGGGACTACTCATCAGAAAGTAAATATCAACTTTATATTTTTCTCATCAGCATAATGGTATTTGTGAGGCATTCAACTATTAAGCCAGGTCCAGGATTCTAGATTAGGTTTGCCCTGATTCAAAGAAGAGTAGTAACCTTCTTATTCATATATTCCCAACCGAGTAGCAATCACAGCTAGGGACTCTGCAAAATTTCCCCACTGGCTTTTAACATCACCAGCCTTCCTGAAAATACCATTTTATTATTGTTGCCAGAAGCAGTGGGGTAGCAGGCATAGATTTATTTTTAATGTATTATGTTCGTCAATAGTTGATTGTCCTTTTACATGACTCCCAAGTATATAAGATCCAATATCTAAGAAAATCAATTGCTTTGCTTAGTTATATCACAGAATGGCAGGGAGAAAGAGTTAAAGAAAATGCTGACAAACCTTATTATTCATGAACTATAACATCAATAATAATATTTCATGGGGACAGAATTTGTTCAGTTTTTCTTTATTTAATCTCAGCATAAATTTATCACCAACATTAACAATAAAGAGTAAAATTATATAAATAGACAACATTAGGGAAAATTATCAGATGTAATACTTATTTTAATTAGCCAAGAATAGATAACCTTTCGGAGAAGGCAATGGCACCCCACTCCAGTACTCTTGCCTGGAAAATCCATGGATGGAGGAGCCTGGTAGGCTGCAGTCCATGGGGTCACTAAGAGTCGGACATGACTGAGCGGCTTCACTTTCACTTTTCACTTTCATGCATTGGAGAAGGAAATGGCAACCCTCTCCAGTGTTCTTGCCTGGAGAATCCCAGGGACGGGGGAGCCTGGTGGGCTGCCGTCTATGGGGTCGCACAGAGTCGGACACGACTGAAGCAACTTAGCAGCAGCAGATAACCTCTCACAGAGGGTTTGGATGCCTGACATTTTAAAACTTTTCTGAGATATAGTATGTTTCATGGCTCCATGGCAAGGCTTATCAATATCTGTAATTCTTGAGGATAAAAAAGGCTTTTTCACCATACTCCCTTTCTGTTTGACAGAGCTTTATGACTGTAGCTATACATAAACCCAACTAAGTAAGTAACCCTGACCCTACCATTCTTATTCTTGGGGGGAAAATAATTTGCTTAAAGGGGAAGAGGAATACAAAACTTTGAAATTTCTATGTATTTTAATTAGTCACAAAGAATAAATGTGACAGAGCAATTGGAATGGGAGGAAGAGAGACAAAATTAAGTAAAAATGAAATGTGATTATGTGTCTTTTTAATACTCTACTGGTTCTCTTGTGATTCATTGTTAGAGACAGAGATGCACAAGAAAAAATTTTGATTTAAAAAATTTCTTGATGTAAAATGCAAATGACTGACCTCTTGGTGCCAAAATCAGCTTCCCTCTCAGTGGCTTGTAAGAACAAGTCTCCTTTCTCTTGTTTTCCCTGTCCTTAATAATGATCTAATTTAGGCAAGTGCATGGCTGAATGAAAAATGCTTGATATGAGATATATACCCATTTTTGTGTTGGTTCAAGGAGAGTTTCACCTCTTGGGAAAGAAAATGGATTACCATTTCTGCTCAACAGTGTTAAGTACTGCAAAGCAATATATAAAATAATTTGGTAAGTGATTCACAGAGGCTAATCCACTCATCACGAACTGGGCTGAACCCAAAATTCCATTTGTTCTTGGCTTTCATTCTGCATTTCCTTTGGTACTCAAAACAGTAGGATCTGAACATGCACAGATCATGCTTGCACACTGAACAACATAAGAGGACAGAGTGGCTTGTGCTAACATTGCTGTAATTGAGCAGTACATATATCCCCTGGATGGAGAAGGCAATGGCACTCCACTCCAGTACTCTTGCCTGGAAAATCCCATGGATGGAGGAGCCTGGGAAGCTGCAGTCCATAGGTCACTAAGAGTCGGACACGACTGAGCAACTGAATAGCAACAACTGATAGCCTCTTTCAAATTACATTAATATTGGTCTGTACGGCAATTCAGAAAGGAATCTGTTACTAGATGCTACCACACCCAAAAGTTTCTTGAGATTTCTTTTTACCTCTCCCAGCTAATAAGTAGAACTAACCTTTGGACACGATTGAGAAGGTGGACAACTTTTAAACCAGATAAACATAGTTCCAAATATACTGACTTTAGGGAAGTGACAGTCACTCAAACCTCAGCTTCCTCACCAAAAATGGGGAATCCTATTATTAATAATAAAATTTTTTACAGGGATGTTATAAATTCAAGCAATAGAGGTAAAGGCCCCAGCAGTAAATGATAACAACTGTCCAGCTGTTTTCTGAGACCTACTGCTACCAAAACAGCTCTACTTTTGAAGTCTGCCAAAAAGTCTTCTTGAATGATCTTTATAATTGTGTCAATTTTCTGTGGTCATGAAATGGGTGCAGATCTATAATATAATGTATTTGTTTTAAATACAGGACTCAGAACCCCAGAACTACTTTGCTCAGTGTGTGATCTTAGGTAGGTTGAATAACCACCTGAGTCTAGTTTCTTTATTAGTTTGGCCAAAAGGTTCACTCATGTTTTTCCATAACATCTTACAAAAAACGCCAAGGGAACTTTCTGGGAAGCCCAAAGAAAAAGAAGGGTAATAATAGTACCCCCATAACTAGATACTACTGTCTGAATAAAATAATGATTAAAGGCCTTGAATAGTGGAAGAACTTAATCATTTTAGCTGTTTTCATTAGCAAAATGAGTAGTTATATAAAAATATTCAAATGTTCCCTTCCATAAAATCAATTGTTAAAGCATTTTGCCCATCCCGCTTGCAGCCAGTACATAATTCTCAGACTGCTTTAGGCTCCTCTCACTGTGACTGCAGACAAATGTTTACTTTTTCAGCTTGTTCTCTGCTAATGCTGAATGCTTGGCTGCACACTCGCTCAGTCGTGTTTGACTCTTTTGTGACCCCCGTGGACCATAGCCCACCAAGCTCCTCTGTCTCGAGGATTCTCTGGCAAGATTACGGAGTGGATTGTCATTTCCTTCTCCAATGGGTCTTCCTGGTCCAGAGATCAAACCTGGGTCTCCTGCATTGTAAGCAGATTCTTTACCATCTGAGCCACCAGGGAAGTTCACTTGGCTGCAATACACGATGTCAAATTTCTTAGGTCCTCATGGTGGTTTTACATAAGGCGGGGCTAACATAATTCTCTTAAAGAGTCCCAAGCTTGCTGCAGGCCTACCATGTGTTGCCCCCTTAATTTCAACCTTCCCACAATGTGCATCATCCACGGTCACTACTTGGAAGTGGAACACTTCCCACTTGAACATTAGATAAGACCTCAGCCCAGCAGACACCTTGACTGCAGCCTTGTGTGAATGTAGGCAACTTTTAAACCAGATAAACACAGTTTCCAATGTACTTTGTGACCTTAAGCAAGTGATACCCTCTCAAACCTCAGCAGCCAACCTAGCTAAGCTCTCTGGATTTGCAATCGATAGACAATATAATGTGCTCCATTTTAAGCCACTATATCTGTAGCAATATTGTTGTGAAGCAGTAGATAATTGACAAAGTGCCACAAAGTACACTATACTTAAGATAATATTTGTATGCTTACTTAGGGAAATCAGCCTCTACTTACAGGAAAGAATTTAAGTTTATCACATCACTTCGTATAGTACTGGGTTGGTCAAAGGGTTGATTCAGGTTTTTTGAAAAAAATATTATGGAAAAACCCAAACAAACTTTTTGGCCAATCCAATACTTAATGCACACTATTACTTTTTTTTCCCTAGATTAAAAACTGGCCCGTGAATCTCATAGTCCCTTCTACATCCCTACTAGTAATAAACAATTTTGTTCTACAAATACCAACAAATCATACCTGGTTAATAACCATGGGCTTCCCTGGTGGCAGAGATGGTAAAGAATATGCCTGCAGTACAAGAGACCTGGGGTTGATCACTGGGTCAGGAAGATCCCATGAAGAAGGGAATGGCTACCACTCCAATATCCTTGCCTAGAAAATTCCATGGACAGAGGAGCCTGACAGAAGTCCATAGAGTGGCAAAGAAATGGGTATGACTGAGCAACTAACACTGAACCCTTGGTAGCTAGTTTCATTTCAGTTCAGTTCAGTCGCTCAGTCGTGTCTATTTGCTGCCCCATGGCTTGCAGCAAAACAGGCTTCCCTGTGCATCACCAACTCCCAGAGCTTATTCAAACTCATGTCCATCAAGTCAGTGATGCCATCCAATCATCTCATTCTCTGTCATCCCCTTCTCCTCCTGCCTTCAATCTTTCCCAGCAGCAGGGTCTTTTCAAGTGAATCAGTTCTTTGCATCAGATGGCAAAAGTATTGGAGTTTTAGGTTCATCATCAGTCCTTCCAATAAATATTCAAGACTGACTTCCTTTAAGATGGACTGGTTGGATCTCCTTGCAGTCCAAGGGACTCTCAAGAGTATTCTCCAACAACACAGTTCAAAAGCATCAATTCTTCAGCACTCAGCTTTCTTCACAGTCCAACTCTCACATCCAAACATGACTACTGGAAAAACCATAGCTTTGACTAGATGGACCTTTGTTGGCAAAGTAATGTCTCTGCTTTTTAATATGCTATCTAGATTGGTCATAGCTTTTCTTCAAAGGAGCAAGCTCTTTTAATTTCATGGCTGTAATCACCATCTGCAGTAATTTTGGAGCCCCCCAAATTAAAGTCAACTACTGTTTCCCCTGTTTACCCATCTATTTGCAATGAAATGATGGGACTGGATGCCATGATCTTAGCTTTTTGAATGTTGAGTTTTAAGCCAACTTTTTCACTTTCTTCTTTCATTTTCATCAAGAGACTCTTTAGTTCTCCACTTTCTTCCATAAGGGTGGTGTCATCTGCATATCTGAGGTTATTGATATTTCTCCTGCAATCTTGATTCCAGCTTCTGCTTCTTCCATCCCAGCATTTCTGATGCTGTACACTGCATATAAGTTAAATAAGCAGGGTGACAATATACAGCCTTGACATATTCCTTTCCCAATTTGGAACCAGTCTGTTGTTCCATGTCCAGTTCTAACTGTTGCTTCTTAACCTGCATACATATTTCTTTGCAGGCAGGTCAGGTGGTCTGGCATTCCCATCTCTTTAAGAATTTTCCACATTTTGTTCCACACAGTCAAAGGCTTTGGCATAGTCAATAAAGCAGAAGTAGATATTTTTCTGGAACTCTCTTGCTTTTCTGATGATCCAACGGATGTTGACAATTTGATCTCTGGTTCCTCTGCCTTTTCTAAATCCAGCTTGAACATCTGGAAGTTCACGGTTCATGTATTGATGAAGCCTGGCTTGGAGAATTTTGAGCATTACTTTGCTAGCATGTGAGATGAGTGCAATTGTTTGGTAGTTAGAGCATTCTTTGGCATTGTCTTTCTTTGGGATTGGAGTGAAAACTGACCTTTTCCAGTCCTGTGGCCACTGCTGAGTTTTCCAAATTTGCTGGCATATTGAGTACAGCATTTTTATAGCATCATCTTTTAGAATCTGAAATAGCTCAGCTGGAATTCCTTCACCTCCACTAGCTTTGTTCATAGTGATGCTTCCTAAGGCCCACTTGACTTCGTACTAAAGGATGTCTGGCTCTAGGTGAGTGATCACACCATCGTGGTTATCTGGGTCATGAAGCTCTTTTTTATATAGTTCTTCTGTGTATTCTTGACACCTCTTCCTAATATCTTCTGCTTCTGTTAGGTCCATACCATTTCTGTCCTTTATTGTGCCCGTTTTTGCATGAAATGTTCCCTTGGTATCTCTGATTTTCTTGGAGAGATCTAGTCTTTCCCATTCTATTGTTTTCCTCCATTTCTTTGCATTCATCACTGAGGAAGGCTTTCTTATCTCTCCTTGCTATTCTTTGGAGCTCTGCATTCAAATGCTTATATCTTTCCTTTTCTCCTTTACCTTTCATGTCTTTTCTTTTCTCAACTATTTGTAAGGCCTCCTCAGACAACAATTTTTCCTTTTTGCATTTCTTTTTCTTGGGGATGGCCTTGATCACTGCCTCCTGTTCAATGTCACAAACCCCCAACCATAGTTTTTCAGTTACTTAGTCGATCAAATCCAATCCCTTGAATCTATTTCTCACTTTTACTGTATAATGTAAGGGAGATGATTTAGGTCATACCTGAATGGTCTAGTGGTTTTCCTTGGTTAATTGAGACAACTAATGATGTGTAAGTGGTCTTGCTTATCCTTCATTCCTCAGTGCCTGAAACTGATAATAAGCTCCATCTGTACTATGAAAGCCTGTCAGAGGGCATGGCAACCCACTCTGGTATTCTTGCCTAGAGAATCACCATGGACAGAGGAGCCTGGCAGGCTACAGTCCATGTGGTCACAAAGAGTCATACATGACTGAGGGACTAAGCCCAGCACACAGCATACTACAAAAGACTCATAATGCTCACATGACATTTGTTTTTTTGTGTAATTACAGATACAGAAGGAAAACCATGGAAAGGAAAAAAAGAAAGCGAGGTACACATAGCCATGTGTATGCAGGAAACTTCCAGTCTCATAAAGGAAAACATCTCCTATCTGCTAAATATGGTCTGGGCAGTGTTAATCATGGCCAAGGTGTAGACAGTAAATTTTCTCTTTTTTAATCCAAAGGGAACATACTTTGAAGCCAAATTAATAGTTAGGCTAATAGTTCTGGGCAGCTGGTAGAGGTTGAAGCCTGATGATATCTTCGAGGCAAATCATAAAACAATATCTAAGTGACTCCTCCAGAAGTACTTTCAAATTAACTAAGCCCAAAGACCACAGGGCTGATTTTTTAATGGCCAAATTACCATGAGTAAGATCCAAAATATCTGAGAAAAATACAAGTGGGCCGTGCTGAGGAAGTAGGTCTAGCTCGTCAGTTTTTAATTTTTCTTCCCGTCTCTTAAGGAATGTGTTCATTTCTCCAGGGGCTTTGGTTTTGTTCATCTCTCATCTAAACTGCCTTGCCTAGAGCCAGAACACACCCAGACTGAGAGCAAGCCACAGGGAGAAGAAGGTGGTGACCCTGTCTGTGATTTCAAGCAAAAGACCAAAAGGGAGAAGGGAGCAGTTTATTACAACTTGAATGAGAAGGAGAGCAAAAGCGCCAATTTAATTAGTGTTTAATGACTGGGCTCAAGTCACAATGTCAGCTCTGGACCGCCAGGGAGGAGGCAGTGTGGCTTGGAGAGACAGTGCCTGATGTGGGGAGATGACAGGGTCCATCGTCTTGGACTGTCTCTCTTGTGCCAAGTGAGGAAGCTCCAACACATGCTGATTTTCTTAAGGAAATCATGGAGGAAAGAAAACTGACTTTGCCTCCACTCCTCTGCAACCCTGCTTCATGACAACAGTGGCTGAAATTCCCATAGTCTCCTGAGTATCTTTAGTATTAATTTCTATGACCAATATAACTTTTGTTCACACCAATTTAAAGCAATATCTCTATATCCATCCGGAAGACCTGTGGCTGCACCATTTGGGCAAAATTGTAATAACTCACAGGTATTAAAAAAAAAAAAAAGCATTGATTTGGACAAAACTGAGTTCACAACCTGACTTTACAAGTTACTAACTGGATAGTTAAATACAAAAGTCTGTTTTTATGAAATAACCATTTGGTATGTGGTTGGCTGGATTTCTCTAAGCTTCAGCTATTTCAGCTATCTTTACAATGGAAATATTAACATCTGTCTTTGGGGAATATTGTAAGAATTAGACTTGACAGATGTAAAAGCAAGAGCAGAGAGGACCTAAGACATACTAGAAACTCAACCAATGCTAACTTTCTATTATTACCTGGGAAATGTTCAAGGCAAACCATTGCTATGTCCTGAAATTTCTGGAATTTTATTTGGTACAAAATATCACTCTGTACACACCCCATTGGTAAGTATCTACTTGCCTGCAGCAGTTTTATGGGTAACTAGGGTGACTTCTTTGTATTAAAGAAGTTGTGACCACAGATACTAGTATTACACAATATACAAATGAAAAACTGGTATTCGAAAAAGTGATATCACATTAGTGAGAGAACTGGCTTCAGCTGCTAATCAGTCCTCCTGGGGCCTGTGGGCACCTCCTTTGGGAAGACGATGAGGCCACTTTAGGAAGCAGAGTTCATTCTTGGGACCTGCTTCTCAGATGCCCTTTTACCCCACAGAGGAGACTTTCAATCAAAGTATGAGAAATTGACATTCTTGCCGAATATAAACACACCTCGCCGCTGTGGATTAAAGAAAACAGTTTTTTTTTTTCTCTCTCTTTAGTCTTCAAGACCACCACTCTGTAACCGTCAAATTGGTATATAGGCCCGTTCTCCCTATAATTGATCTCATGGTTGCTGGATCAATTTTCTCAGGGTGTCCAAACCAATTATCACAGCTTTGATGGTTTAAGAAGATCAGAAATATATTCTCTCACAATTCTAGAAGCACCAGGAGTCTGAAATCAAGGTGTTGGCAGGGCTGGTTCCCTTTGAGGCTGTTTTCTATGTTTCTCTCTGAAATGCTGGTGGCTGCTGGAAATCTCTGGGATTCCTTGGCTTGTAGACAGGTCAGTTCATCTCTGCCCCCATCAGTAAATGGCTTCCCCTTCTCTCTGTCTCTGTGCAATAGACCTCCCTCTCCTTTCTCTATAAATCCAGTCATTAGAATTAGGGTCCATCTAAAGCCAAGAGAATTTTCCCAAAATTCTTAATTGCATCTGTGAAGACTCTATTGTCAAATAAGGTCACATTCACAGATACTCAAGATTAGGACCAGGGCATGTCCTTCTGCTGGACACTATTTAATCCATTACAGCTGCCTCATGTACTAACAACAAAGGTCCCACAGATCTCCTTAATTTTTGTCTTTCCACAGTCCATTCTCCATAAGTAACCTAACCATCTTTACAAGTCTAGATCTGATCCCATCACCTTTCCAACTCAAATCAGCCCAGAGGATTTCCACTGCAGATCAGATTAAAGCCAACACCCCTGGTCTGTAGGATAGAGTCTACAGGACAGAATCTCAACATTTTTCTCCCCAACTTCTTCCTCAACTATCCCTTCCTCCTCTCTCAGATTCTCTGTATTCCATAAAGGTATCGAAACTTTATTTTTTTATTATTGTTTTTGTTTTTTTCTGCTCACAGACTTCTCCTATATTGACAGCAGCTGGTTCTTGTATTTATTATAGGATTGTCTTGCACCCTACACATTTCAGTTCAGAGGTCACTTTCATAAAGGAACTGTCCTTCATCAAGCTACCCAAACTGTCTCCTACTCCTCACCATCACTTTGTCCTAGAACCTGCTTTCCATCCTTCAAGGATGCATCACAAGCTAAAATTATATTAAAATACATTTGTTTGTTCATTTATTGTCCTCACTCCACTAGAATGTAAGCGTCATGAGAGCAGGGACTGTTTTGCTACACTGTTTTGCCATCAGTATTTGAAACTCAGTTGGTGCTTAATTATTTTTTGTTGTTGAATAAATGAAAGAATGGTGGAGTCAGTCAGAAAGAGGAAAAGCAAATATCATATATTGGCACATGTATGAGGAATCTAGAAAAATAGTATAAATGATCCCATTTGCAAAGCAGAAACAGAGACACAGAAGTAGAGAACAAATGGACGGACACCAGGAAGAAACATGGGGAGGTGTGGGGGGAATTGGGAGGGTGAGACTGATACACCTACAGAACTGACTCCGTAACAGAGATACTAAGGAAAACCTGCGTTATAGCACAGGAAACTCTGCTTAATGCACTGTGGTGATCTGAACCGGAAGGAAGTCCAAAATGGAGAGGAGATATTTACTGTTGATCAGTCACTCAGTCGTGTCCGACTCTTTGCGACCCCATGGACTGCAGCACGCCAGGCTTCCCTGTCCTTCACCATCTCCTGGAGCTTGCTCAAACTCATGTCCATTGAATTAGTGATGCCGTCCATCCAGCTCAATCTCTCTTGTCCCCTTCTCCTCCTGCCTTCAATCTTTCCCATCATCAGGATCTTTTCTAATGATTCAGCCCTTCGTATAAAGTGGCCAAAGTATTGGAGCTTAGCTTCAGCATCAGCCCTTCCAGTGAATGTTCAGGATTGATTTCCTTTAGGATGGACTGGTTTGATCTCCTTGCAGTCCACGGGACTCTCAAGAGTCTTCTCCAACACCACAGTTCAAAAGGATCAGTTCTTTGGATCAGCCTTGTTTAAATATATATGTATATATTGGCTGATTCATTTTACTGTGTAGTAGAAACTAACACAACATTGTAAAGCCATTAAACTCCAATAAAACTGATTTTTTTTAATGTATGAAAGAATGACATCATCTTGTTTCAAAGGAAAGAGGGACAGAGAGAAAAGAAGTACTGATCATTGTTAAGTCACTACCATTTGTTTAATTATCTTCTTTACATATATTCATTCTTTTCATTTTCACATCAATCCTATGATATAGGTTCTATTCTTTCTCTTACATGTGATGCAGAGATGACTTTCCCAAAGTCACATAAATAGGAAAATAAAGCTTTCACTCAATCCAGATCTCCCTGGCTCCAGGGAACAAGATCTTTCAACCAACTCTACTGCACAGAGAAAGTGTATAAGGAATGTAGAGTTTTAAGTCAGCATGGAAACATACTATAGAAAGTGGGTGCATGGTATGGATGCTGTAACTTTCTAAGTGAATTCTTCTCAGGTGTTTGCAAAAAGAACAGTGGTCTATACTGGCCTCTTGGTGATGCTATGAATTCCTGTGGATTTGGGGTGGAGGAAACACTGGGATACAGAAGGAGCTAACCAGTGTTTCAGTGAGTTAGCTCAAAATAACTGGGGTGGGTGTTTGCTTTTCACATGGGTAAATTTAATTAGCTTTGTGGGTGGCTCAGAACTGATACAGACCTCCTCTGGCTGCGGTACAAAATTATCCAGGGCCACATTTAGCATTTCTCAAAACATGCCTCTGATCTCCATCAAACTTGCAGGTGCCTCCATCAGGAGAATTTTGAACCAGTACAGAGAAAATTAAATTTAAAATAAATTGAATAAAGTATTTCTTCAACTCTATAATCTGTACTTGGAAAATTATCATTTCTTGGTACATACAATTACAATATATTTGAAAAGCCTTTTCAAACCACGTTAGCTGCTGTGGTTTGTTAATGAAACACACACACACACACACACACACTCCATAGCACTTATAAAAGGGAAAATATTAAATGCTGAAACAATATTGTAAAGAATTAAAGTGAAACTACTCCCTTGAGTAAAACAGATACTTCCTCTACTCCTTGACTTTGAAGAAAGAAGATATGCTTATTACCACTTGCCTCTTACCTTACCTGATTTTTGAACGTTTATAGCACACATAATTACAAATGTCAATAAATCGCAAGGTATTTATTTTCTAAATCATTATTTATGAATCAGAAGTATGACTTAGATTATTCCATTCCCAAGCAGATCTGTGTCCAGCTGAATAAAGGGACTCAAGGTTGGGACCTTGTGCTCAGTTGCTAAGTTGTATCCAACTCTTTGCAACCCCATGAACTGATACCTGGGAGTCACGTTCCTCTGTCTGTGGGATTTTGCAGGGAAGAATACTAGAATGGGTTGTCATTTCCTTGTCCAGGGTATTTTCCTGACCCAGGGATTGAACCCCTGCCTCCTGCATTAGCAGGGGGACTCTTTACCACTGGGCCACCTGGGAAGCGGCCAGAAACTAGAAGCGGCCAGAAACTAGACGGCTGTAAATGTGAGCATGACACTTGGTTCACACGAGTGTGTATATATTCAACAACTGCTTATTAAGACTTTCTGTGAACTCGTTACCGATCAGACAGTAGAAACAAAGAATATTGCCTTCCCAGCACTCTTGTTCTAGGAATGGAAGCAGAATATACATATATATAATAGGTAGAAAACACAATTTCAGGCAGTTGCTAGTGCTATCAAGAAAAAGTAAAGCAGTAATGGAGGCGTAGCGTGATGGCAAGGCACTGATGGATGTTTGAACAGAGATCTGGGAAGGTGAGGTGCAGCAGAATTCCACATAATTGAGGGAAGGGCTTTAGAAACATGGACAGGAAATATAAACGACTTGACAAGGTAGAATGGTTTGCACATGGGAAATGGCAGGGGGTTGAAGTGGCTGGAGAATTGAAAGTAAATGGGAAGAGCATTGAGAAGAGAGACTGGAGAGGTGGATCATGTCAGATCCACCTAGATCTTAACATGTAATATCTAGAACATGTAAGGCCTGGCTGGGCAGGACGAGGGTCTGGTATTTCCTCCCACCTCTGGAGGAAGTCCAGTCGGTGGTTTTCCATAGCTGAGGAACATGATCTAACATTTTTGAAAGTACAGCTGTAACTTCTCTGCAGAGAATCAACTGAAAAGGATCACGAGCCAAAGATAAAAGCCCAGAAATGGCATTGCTCTGGTCCAGTGGCTGTGACTTGGACACCGGGGAGCATCCAACATGGTGGTGGAGGCAGTCAGACTGGATCGTGCTTGCTGCTGGAATGATGCAGACAATGAGTGGAAGGGAGGCACGCTCTCCAGACTTCTGACCTGAATGAAAGGTAATACCATTTATCTCAGGGGAGGAATTTGCCACTCTAGTAAAATGAAAAGCAAAAAGTAAACAATATTTAATGAATGACTGCTTCCTCTCCATTACCATCCTTTCACATACAGAAACAGGACAGGGGCCCATTCCTTTCTTCCTTCCTTCTTTCTTTACTTCCTCCCTTCCTGAAAGGGGTGAGGGGAGTATTAAGTTAATCATCCTGCTTTGCTCAGAATGATTTAAAGGCAGTGCCCTGGGAGTATAAAACATATCAGGGGAGTATAAATTAGAAATAGAATAAAACTGGCCTCTGGCCCCACAGTTCCACGGTGAGGAATTTCTCCCAAGCAGAGACACAATGGATTATGTGAAGATAATACAAGGAAGGGTGCTCAGTGCTACTCTGTGTGTTAAAGAAAAAGATTTGGAATGACATAGCCAAATTAGTCATTGTGCATTATTAAAATCACTACTATAACTACTATAAGATCAGAAATACTAATATTACATGCAATGAATATAGGAAGGTATCACCATATATTGTCCAGAAGAAAATTCAGGTTACAAAAGAGCATGCAAGGCATCAATTCTCTCTATAAATAAATAAATATATACACAGGGTAAATATCTGTAAGTCTAGACACCAAATCATTAAAGGCGATTATCCTTGGCCTGAGAAAGGATGGGATAACTTTAGTTAAAATTTATGTACTGACTTATAAGAAAAAACGTTATCAGACCCATGACAAAAGGTTATTTTTAAAGCAAGGGAGTGAAAGAAGAGGAAAAATAAATAAGTGTGTGCAAAGGGAAACTGTGAGTAACTCTGAGAATATGAACTAATATAGAAGTCTACCCACCTGCTGAAGGTGGCACTCAAACTGAGCTCTAAGAAAGATAGCACCCAAGACAGACCGTAGTAGCTCCACAATTCACCATGTCCAGAAATAAAAATGAATTGTTATTAGTGTGAGAAGTATGAGCCTGGACACATCCAGGCCCTGCGTGACCTGTGGGCCCCTGGCTCTAGGGATTCTCAGGGGTCTCTCCCCAGCTACCACCACACAGGAGAGCTAGGCTGTGTGAGTTCCTTGCACACATCATTCTCATTTCCCTCTCAGGTGGTTGGCACACATGCCTGTCTCAACAGCCTTCCTTATACTATTCAACTGATCCACTCTTACTTTTGCTCATATCAGTTCTCACTGAAGAATTACTTGGTTCCCCAATAATAAGTAATTAACTTATAACTCCTTCTTAACATACACAAAATGTGTAATTACAAATGTATGAAAATCACTCTCTTCTCCCTTAGATGGTATGGTAGACAAAAATAATGCCCCTCCCCTCAAACTACATCTTAATTCAACATCTTAATTCCTGGAACCTGTGAACACACTATTGGATGGCAAAAAGGATCTTGCAGGTGTGATTAAATCAAGAATCTTAAGCTGAGAGATGATTCTGGATCATCTGAGTGGACCCGGTGTAGTCACAATATTCCTCAGGAAGAAAAGAGGGAGGAAGCAAGCAAAGGGAAAGAGAGGAAGAGATGATGGTAACAGAATTAGATACAGGAATGCTGTGGGACCACACACCATGCATGTGGGTGGAAAGCTGGGTAAAGCAAGGATGTTTGTTCTCCTTTAGATACTCCAGAAAGATCACAATGTTGCTGACATCTTGCTTTCAGCCAAGGTCAGACTTCCAACCTCCAGAAATGTAAGATAAAATTCTGTGTTAAGCTGTTGTTGTTGTTGTTTTTCTTTCTAATTTTGGCCACACCTCAAGGCATGTGGGATCTTAGATCAAACCCATGACCCCTGGATAGGAAGTTCAGAGTCTTAACCACTGGATAGCCAGAGGGAAGCTCAATACTGCAGATGAAACTCTTTGTAAAGCAGAGAGACACAGACATAGGGAAGAAACGTATAGAAACCAAGGGGGAAAGGGGAGGTGGGACAGATTGGCAGATTGGGATTGACATATATACACTATTACCTACAAAATAGATATCTAATGAGAACCTGCTGTATGGCACAGCTGGAAAAGGAAGGTACAATCTGTTTGTAGGACAAATATTAACTTAACCTTAAAAATGCATTCCAGTACACATTGGCGGTGGTGGTTTAGTCACTCAGTCATGTCCAGCTCTTGCAACCCCATGGACTATAGACAAATACCGCTTGATTTCACTTATATGAGGTGCCTAGAATAGTCACACCATAGAATCAGAAAGTACACTGGTAGATACCAGGGCTGGAGAGTCGGGGGTGAGCAGAGGAAACAGGGAGTTAGTGTTTAAGGGGGACAGAGTTTCAGTTTAGGAAGGAGAACATTTCAGGAGATGGATGGATGATGGTGAAAATTACACAACGGTGTGACTGTTCTTAGTCTACTGAACTCTATAGCTAAATATGGTTACAATAGTATGTTTTATATTATGTGACTTTTACCACAGTAAAAAAATGTAAAAAAAAAAAAAATTGTATCCTTTGTCTATGGCCATTTGTTAGAGCAACAACGGAAAACTAACACAGACGTAAGTAAGCATCCTGAGGGCAAGAACCTTATCCCTGTGGTTCACTCCTTTTGTTTACTACTAGATCCACAGCATTTAACAGGGGGCTTTGCACACTGAAGGTAATTTGTAAATATCTGTTGAATGCTAAATAGTTGAGCAAATCAAGCAGCATTTATTACCCAACCAATTTTCCCAGTTAAAATGAGAGAGAAATGTTAAAATGGCAAATAATGAAACATTTTAAAAAACATGACCTATCACTTATATGAACTTCTCATACATCACTAATTTACATAAATTGAATATCACCGGTAGTTACACTCAATTATTGAGAACACCCCAAAATTCACACACAACTTTAAGAATAAGTATCTGGGTGAAGTATTTGTTTTGTAAGATTTTCTAGAACTTGGGAAAATGTTACATTGGAAAATATATTTCCACAGTAGCTGTCAAAAGGAAAGATATGAGATTAATTACCTCCTTACTTTGCATTGCCATCCTCTGTCAGTTACTGTTATTGCTTTGACCTACTTACCAGCTCAGTTCACCAGCAACACAGTAATGAAGTCCAGGGACAAGCCCAGAAGCTGGTGACTGAGTTCAACTTCCAGGGAAAATAGAACATCAACAAAGAACACAGGTGACAACCAGCACCTGCAAGTTCATTTGTGATGTTTAAGATGCGGCCTGCAATTACATGAAATTTTCTCAGAGACCCAGAGATTTGGCTACTGCTACCACCCTTTGTTGCCTCTGTCCAGATTTAACGAGGAGTTTGAACTTTCTAGCACCCATTTTAAATGTTTTCGGCAGTGGCAATGGGTCTCCAACTTGAGCATAGATTAGAATCCTCTGAAAGATTCATGTCCCATTTGCCAGGCCCCTCCCCCTGTGCTCCTGATTCAGGAGGTTTCTGCTAGGTTTCTGCTAGGATCTGGGAATTTGCAATTCAAGACTCACAAGTGATGCTGTGACTGGTCCAGGGGAATCACTGCTGAAGTGGAGGCTGCTGCTGTCCCACCCAGATCTCCTTTACCAGGGGTCCTGAGTGGGGATTGAGAGCAGTTATCAGCAGCTCCCTGTTCTGTTTTTGTTTGTTTGTTATCTGAAAGGATTTCCCAGCCAAAGGAAATCACTTTTCTGGGGGCTTCAGGAATATCACCTGTCTTACTGCATCCCATCTCTCTCACACACACACACCACGGCAATGACTGGTTGATATGGCTACAAAAGGCCAACCCCTTTGCTTTCAGTTGTATTCTTTGTGCCACAATTCAAGCACACAGGGCAGACTAAAGCCACACTCTGGTTGAGCTCACTCCACTGCTTAGCTCATTTTCCCTTTCCACATTCTTCTCTCACTCTCCTGCCCCTGAGAGCATGTCCTCAATAAGTCACTTGCACAAGAATTCTCATTTCAGCCTCTGCTTCCAGAAACCCAGACCTATGTCATTTCCCTTTTGGTCATATGGCAGCCTAGCTGAATACATTGATGACCAGCTGGCTCCCTGGACACCAGAATTAGAATAAATATCTTTAATTACTAACATAAAATGAGTGCAATGTCCCCTGTAGCACACAGGAGCCCTGGATACATAAAATGTGACTACTCATAATTTTTCAACCCCCTCATCTACTCCAATCAAAACACATTTGTTAGATTCTTTCAGATCTAACTCAAAATGTTATTTCCTCTAGAAGACTCGGTTTTGTCTGACCTCTCATTTTAAGGCTGACTTCACTGTTTTAGGTTGTCAGAATTCCTGATACATCAACAGCACAGCACACATCATGGTTTTCAGTGAATAGCTGATAATATGCTTTAATTTAATATCTTTCTCTCTGTTAGACTGTGAGCTCCAGAAAAGTAAGAAATAATTGGAATGCCTAGTATAGTATGGACACCATACTCATTTGTTGAATGAATAAATGCCTAATGGAATGGATAGTTTTGAAAGAGTTGGGGATTTCCATGTTCTCACCAGGAAGGTCAGACTCCATCATCTAGTGAGTGGCAAAGATGTTCAACATGGGAAAAGGTAAGTGTACCCTCTTCCAGTAGTCATGTACTGATATGAGAGTTGGACCATAAAGAAGGCTGAGTGACAAAGAATTTATGCTTTCAAACTGTGGTGCTGGAGAAGACTCTTGAGAATCCCTTGGACAGCAAGGAGATCAAATCAGTCAATCCTAAAGAAAATTAACCTTCAATATTCATTGGAAGGACTGACACTGAAGCTCCAATACTTTGGCCAAGTGATGTGAAGAGCCAACACATTGGAAAAGACCTGATTCTGGGAAAGATTGAAGGTGGGAGGAGAAGGGAACGACAGAGGATGAGATGGCTGGATAGCATCACTGACTCAAAGGGCATGAGTTTGAGCAAAGTCCAGGAGATGGTGAAGGACAGGGAAGCCTGGCGCGCTGCAGTCCGTGGGGTCACAAACAGTTGGACACAACTCAGTGAGCGAACAACAACCCTCAACCCTCAGACTACATAGAAGAAGACTTTATTCACTGAACAAGGAGTCCAAAGTGAGAGGAGAAATAAGAAGTTTTGCAATTAAGTATTTATTTCCTTCTAAGAATACTAACTTGGCACATTGTGTTCATAATTTACATTTAGGTTTCTAAGTAAAAGCCTGAAATTAATAATATCAAACTGTGACTTCATACTGTGGGCCATGCTCAACCTACTTTGACTTGTGCCTGATGAAATTATCATACATTTAGCACTGTGTTTATTACATAGGCAGATGGATATCATTAGGGACAAATTTTCCTTACTTTATGCTATCATGTGCATTGTTACAATGGTTTCACATTTGCCAGATAATCAAAGACTCTGATAAAAAGATGCATATTATAGTTCTCTCCATGCCCTTTCTAGTACAGAAGTATCAAATCATAACATTACCACAGTAAATCTTGACACATGTCTCCCGTAAAAATCTGTTTTGAACTAGAGCATGAGAAAGACAGAAAAGCTAGGAAATCTAATGAATAATTTTTGGAAAGCTAACTAAGAAAATGCAAACCAAAGACATTAAAAATCAATTTAGAAACAAATAGCATTTTGTCAGACTTAAGAATTATTCATTAGGTGCTGAAGGTACATCTTATCACCAAGAAAACATAAGAAAATGAAGCTTAACAAAAGTAATTAACAATTAGTCTAGTAATTTATTTTTTCTTTCTATCGTACTTTCAAATAATCTAACTTAAACACATACTTACATACATATACATAATACCACACAGGCACACTCTTCCTGGGAATAAATCAAGTCACCCCCAATAGTGCTAAAACTCAAAGTGCCATGCTGGAGAGCATTAAGGAATTTACTGAAATGGATGCGAACTGCCTCCTCTGAGTCATCAGGTTTTAAATAGAAATGAGATAGTAAATTTCTGCCCGCATCACACTGTGTGTCTTCTCTGATTCACTACTCTCATTCATCTTGATGCTCTCTAATTTGTAAAGAGGCAGGCGATGTATAAATATTCATGGCAGCTCTGGAAATAGACCGCACAGTGCTCAGTCTTCCGTTAGAAATGGGCAGAACGTCAAAGAGAGCTGGGGATATGTCTCAAAAATGATACAGTTGGCTTGTCACTGGATGAGGAAAAAAGAGTGGCTTGATTGTGCTGGAGAAAATTTCACAGCTGGGTCTATGAGCAGGCCCCCTGACTATGGCTTAGGATGGCAGTTCTCAAATCTGCTCCACATCTGGATCACCTGGGGATATTTTAAATGACTCATGCCTAAGTCCTGAGCCCAAAGATTCTGAATTAGTACCTCTGGGATCAAATCTGGGCATTGATTTTGGTTTTCAGTTTTTAAGAAGTTGTCCTATTTCACCTGGATCAAGAACTGGTTCAGTCAATGGCAAGAAGGATTAAGTCTTTAGTCTCTGGGCATATCACATTCAGGGTGAAATTTCAAACAACAACACCACCACCCTACAATCAATATAGTATATATGTCTTTTTTTCTTTTTTCTTTTCTTGGTTGCACGGGGTCTTCAGTGCATGCAAGGGCAGGCTTAGTTTCCCTGTGGCATGTGGAATATCAGTTCCCCAACAAGGGATAGAACCCATGACCTCTGCATTGCAAGATGGATTCTCAGCTACTGGCACACTGCATCACCAAGGAAGTGCCTTTGATATAGTATTTATGTTTTCATAGAAATGTTACCATGGTATAGTGGAGAACAAAAATGGGAGTGGGTGACTAGGTTATTCTATTTCATAATTATGAGGTAGAATTCTCCAAAGCTGAGTCAAAGCTCTGGTTTTTCCAGTAGTCATGTGCGGATGTGAGAGTTGGACCATAAAGAAGGCTGAGCACGGAAGAATTGATGCCATGAACTGTGGTGTTGGAAAAGATTTTTGGGACTTCCTTGGAGATCAAACCAATCAATCCTAAAGTAACTCAGTCCTGAATATTCATCGGAAGGACTGATACTGAAGCTGAAGCTCCAATACTTTGGCCACCTGATGAGAAGAGCCAACTTTTGGGAAAGACCCTGATGCTGGGAAAGATTGAAGGAGGAAGAAAAAGGGGGTGAAAGAGGATAAGATGGTTGGATGGCATCACTGACTCAGTGGACATGAGTCTGAGCAAACTCAGGGAAATGGTGATGGACAGGGAAGCCTGGTGTGCTGCAGTCCATTGGTTTGCAAAGAGTCAGACACAACTGAGCAACTGAACAATTCTAGAAAATCTTCTAAGAGGCCTTGAGGAATACTTGTTTAACAAGTACATGGAGAAAAGATAGAATGTTTATGAAAAAGAAAATTTCCAGCCTAGGGTGTATCATATTGAAAAGACACATGGACCTGCAGAGGCTGCACATTTGTGAAGCAGAAGTGGATCACCATGGCTGAAGCATAGGGGACTGCCCCTCTGCTTCTCTTGGCAATTTTGCAAAATGTTGCTATCTAGCCACTGGACCAGGATTTTAAGTGTGCTATGAAAAGTAGAAAATTAGAGCTATTCTGAGGTACATGGAAGATTAATTTTCCATCTGTAATCATATGGTTGTAAAGAATGAAGGCAGTCAGCTCAGGGGGTATGTATTAATATTCATTAAGTTCACAATGGGGGTATCGGAGGAGGTAGAAGGAAGTGCATGCTGAGCTTAAAATATCCCCTTCAAATATGAGAACTGCATTTGTGCTTTAAGACCTCCGTCAATTGACTGCAGCGCCTGCACCCATCAATTCCAATGGGAGGTCTAGCTTCTGAATCCCGAGCAACTGACATAGCCTGACTACTTCGAAAACGTTCCCCGGTGGCCCAGAGGTTGAGAATTCACCTGCCAACGCAGGGGGCAGGTATCTGATCCCCGGTCTGGAAAGAATCCTCATGCCACAGAGCAACTAAGCCTGTTCACCACAACTCCTGAGTCCGTGTGCCTAGAACCTGTGCTCCACAACAAGGGAAGCCTCTGCAATGAGAAGCCGGCCCTCCACAACTAGAGAACAGCCCCCACTCACCGTCACTAGAGAAAGCCCACGCATAGCAATGAAGACCCACTGTAGCCATACGCACATAACAATGAGGGCCCAGTGCAGCCATAAATAAATAAAATTTTTAAATTCTCAAAATCTTTATGTGATGCTAATACCCCCAACAGGATTATGGAAGCATTATAATGTTTGTCCACTGGTATGGATCCATTTGCCTAGGTCTTTCCCTACTTGGCTCTTGACCCCTCCATACATTGACCAGTAGTCACCTGGGGCCCGAGGGAGCTGATTATGATCAGGTACATGTGGACTCAAATAAAGTTGGAAGCTACAGATTTATGCGTCTTTATTTCAGGCCTTCATAGGATTCAAACAACAGACACTGCTCAGCCCTTTTAAATACTGACAAACACTGTGTTGCACTATATCTGTCCTTTGATTTTCACCAGGTTTGAAAAGCAACACTGTCTAATACTATATGTCAATTATATCCCAACAAAAATTAAAAAAAAAAAGGGGGAACTAAGTGACCGCTAGAAACATCACCGTCTAGTATCACATATCTCAATTGCCAATGGAAAACAAGCTGCTTTCAGGACTCTGAAAAGAACTTTGGTATCCTCTGAATTCAAGCTTATGTTATTATAACGAAAGTAATAAAATAGCATGATTGAATGCTTTAAAAATACTGTACCCAAGACAACCTTTATTCTTCCATCAAACCAATTTTTAAGAAATATTATGCCAAAATTGGTTAGATGGCATCACTGACTCGATGAACGTGAATCTGAGCAAGCCCAGGGAGTTGGTGATGGACAGGGAAGCCTCACATGCTGCAGTTCATGGGGTCGCAAAGACTTGGACATGACTGAGCGATTGAACTGAACTGATGCCAAAATTAACAGGAGAAAAATTGTTAGGCATGGATAAAAGTACAGAACACTCTATCAAATTTACTGTATTTAAAAGTTGTTCTCCTACTCTCCAGTTGTTTATCATCCTCATATGCAACATTGATAGACAATGGGAGACAACACATAGAAATTTTAGGAAACTTCTCAAGTGAATTTAAGTATTATAAAGGAAAATACTAGTCTACCTTATTTATCTTTAGATGTGCTTAAGTTATATTGAAATATCATTATATTTTACATTATTTCAAATACATTAGTTCAGTACATACCCAATGACAGCAAAAGAAAATATATGCTATCCTTTTATACCAGTGATAGGAGTCTATCTTGGTATATCCTTGATAACTAATTTTGCAATAAAATTTAAGAGGAGTAGAGTTATTCATAACCTTTGAACAGATCAAGTCTAGAATATGTTCTAAGAAAATACTATAAAAAGCAGTTTTATGAACAAAGATATTCATAATAGCATTTTTCCTTGGTCAGGTTTTGCTTGAAACCAACTTTATATTTAAAACAATGTAAACAGCTAAGCATCAGAAATGCTACCAGGTACTAAATAATGTATCAGTTAATCTACTAAAAGTATTCACAAACTACTGCCTGCAGCCTGTTACATTTCTAATGGTTAGAAAAAAAAAATTCAAAAACTACTATTTTGTGACCCATGAAAATTATAATAAATTCAAATGTCAATGCCATAATGTTTGATTAGAGCACAGAATGCTCACTCATATACCTATTGTTTATTCATTTACTTCTTGTGCTCCCTCCCATAGCAGAGTAGAGGAGCTGCAAAATAGACCTGAAGACCCACAGGCCTCAAATATTTATGGAAAAGTTTGCTAACTCCTGGTTTAATATCAAGATAAGAGAGTAGCTTCTGGAACTGGACTGCTTGGTTTTGAATGCCAACTCTGGCATTTATTATCCAGGTGACATTAGGAAAGACCCTTAACCGTCTCTGTATCTTAATTTCTTCACTTGTAAAATGAAGATAAAAACAATACCCACCCCTGAAGGCTGCTGTAATAATAGCATCATAACAATGCTTAGAGCAGAGTAAGCACTTTGAAGGTTATCTTGAGTAATTACGTGCCTACTAACATGAATGTTGCTCAAATGTTAGAAGGAAAATCAGGTTAAATTGTACATATAATATGATTACAACTGTTAATAATAAAAACTTCACATAAAAACTGTCTGGTAGAAAATATGCCAAAATATTAACAATGATTACCTTTAAAGCAGAGGGATTTTTTTTTTTCTCTTCTTCCCAAGTTTACTATATGTACTCAAATTACCACTATAATGGTGAAACAATCAACGTATTAAAAGGATAGAGAGTGCCATAACTATGGAAGCAGTTCTATGAAAGTGCATTTTAGGGACTAAGTACACAAATGTACATTACAAATATTCTGTTCCTTCTGCTCCTTCAGAGACTCTCATCAAATCTTTTACAATTCTATTTTTTTCCCACCAAAGGGTCAACAATGACACTTATGCACTTCACCTTTCACCCGTGCTGCTGGTCACTTGGTAGCATGAGATGACAAGTTTACCCAAGCTCATCCCTTTATACACATTGCTAATTACCCCTGATTTCCGCTGACACCACACTTCATTAACCACATTGAAAAATTCATTCCTCAGCCTCTCTGCTCCAGGCACTTGTCTCCAGCAGCCCTCCCCATAGACAGCTGCATTTTTATTCTGTATTACATTCTCCTCGTTCTTAAAATCTATCCATCAATTAAAAAAAAAAAAAAGAAAAAAGTGTGTTCAGGTCAGTTCAGGGAATCTGACTGGATTCCTATGGAAAGGAATTTGGATGTGTGTAAGCCTATCCTTAGTCACAGTTTATTAAAACCATTGATATCCGCCCCCACACACTATGTTATTTGAAAGAGCAACTCACATATTTCATTCTTTATTTGCTATTACACCTGAAAATAGCCCTAAAAGACAAAGTCATGAATGTCTGAGCAAGTAAATTATGATAGTGTAATTTTATGGCCAAGGCAGGGGATGTGGATTCTAATACAATGTTTAGTTCTACCTAATTGGGAAGGTATTCTTTTCCAAATGGCAGGACAGGGGTTATACTGAATAAATTCAAGAGGCCTCAGGGAAACAATTGGGTTATTTGGTGTAACTCAAGTACTTTGCACAGTATCTAGCATATACAGACCACACAAGGAACCCAACAATTCACTTCTCTTTTTATCCATCCATCCATCTATCTATCCACACATGCATACTTATGTGTAAGAAACAAAACAAAACAAAAGCTTAAATGTACAGCCTGTAGGAAATAGATCAGTGTCGCCTTTCAGCAAGCACAGCTTACTTTTAAATATCTACTGTTGAGGCTGCTTCTTAGAAAGATACTGTTGGTACTGTTGACGCTGGTTCTTAGCAAGATACTAAAAATTAATAAGACTCTATTCTAGTCTTCAATGAGCTAACAGTCCAGTGGGGAACACAGACAGGGAGACGCATGCATTGAACATAATGAGTTAAGAGCAAAATAACAGCACTCCTAAGATCCAGAGAATGAAGTAATATACTCTATGGAGAGGTAGCCAGAGGGGGATGCCCAGTATAAAAGGGATAGTGCCCAAGTGGAAAATGCTGAGTCTCCTGCAGAATTTGCCATGTTATTAACCCCTGGCTTTTCTGATAAATTTTCATGTATATTTACTGTTTGCTTGTTGTCAGAAAGGAATTAAATCATTCAACTGATTCTGCAATAAATAGCAAAGTCACCGTATGGCCAGTCTCTTTTGAAGAGTGGTAGGCACAGCTGTAAGACAAAGTAGGATTCCCCTAATGTAACTAAATTCATACTTTGCGTCACTCTTTTCCACCCAAAGCTTTCTCTCTCACCCTTTTTCTTAATTTAAGGCACTTCTTCTAAGGAAAGTCTATTCTTCAGATAAACAATTCAGAATTTTCCTTAGCATTATGTACTTTCAATTTAATTGCTAAATTTGAAATTGAGGGAATTCCTTGGTCCAGAGGTTAAAAGTGCATGCGTCCAATGTAAGGGGCACACGTTTTACTCCTGGTTGGGGAACTAAGATCCCACACGTTGCACAGTATGGCCAAGAAAATATTTTTAAAATAATTGAAATTGAGTGAAATCACCAGGAGATAACAAACAATACTACTTTTCAATGGATATAGAACTATATTTATTTTTTTAAATATATTTAAAGATAAGACAAGTAAACACTAGATGTTGACGCAGTACAGAGATCCAGCTAAAAGGAATACGTGGCTTACAAGAATAAGCCTTCTCGGAATCCTCAGGTTGTATTTTTCATCTTCAAAGGAAAGTTCTAATAGGATTGGTGCTAACAAGAAGTAGTTATTATAATTTTAAACAAGATGGCTGCCATCTTGAAACTGTGAATTAATACTACTTAGCTTTTGGAATTGTCACTTATTTTTCTCCACATTAACAAGTTAATGGTATATCCTAAGAAAGAGCTGGAATAAACTATGGCTCTAGAAGTTTACAGAGGATTCTGTTTCTTAAGAAAGAAACAGTAGAACTAGAACACCAGTTAGGAACTCCATACCCAAGGTCTGAGTGTAAAAGGAATTAACACAAAGTAAAATGAAACTGAAGCAGTTTATTCACCAGATACCAAGAACATGACTAGTAGAACCAGAAAATATTTCTAATTCATATTTTGATGAATTTTCCTTTGTTTCATCAACAAAATGAGAATTAACAACAAGGAATAACAATTTTCATTAATATAGGGCATCATTGGCACTGGTTTTATAAATATAATCAAAGACCATGCATCTTGTTCAGTTCAGTTCAGGGCTCAGTTGGGTCCGACTCTTTACCAACCCGTGGACTGCAACACACCAGGCTTCCCTGACCATCACCAAGTCCCAGAGTTTACTCAAACTCATGTCCATTGAGTTGGTGATGCCATCCAACCATCTCATCCTCTGTCGTCCCCTTCTCTTCCTGCCTTCAATCAATCCCAGCATCAGGTCTTTTCAGATGAGTCAGTTCTTTGCATCAGGTGGCCTTTGCATCCAATACTTTTATTGGAGCTCCAGCTTAAACATTAGTCCTTCCAATGAATATTCAGGACTAATCTCCTTTAGAATGGACTGGTTGTATCTCCTTGCAGTCCAAGGACTCTCAAGAGTCTTTTCCAGCACCACACTTCAAAAGCATCAATTCTTCAGGGCTCAGCTTTCTTTATAGTCCAACTCTCACATCCACCCATGACTATTGGAAAACCATAGCCTTGACTAGATGGACCTTAGTCGGCAAAGTAATGTCTCTGCTTTTTAATATGCTATCTAGGTTGGTCCTAACTTTTCTTCCAAGGAGTAAGTGTCTTTTAATTTCATGGCTGCAGTCACCATCTGCAGTGATTTTGGAGCCCCCCCAAAAACAAAGTCTGATACTGCTTCCACTGTTTCTCCATCTATTTCCCATGAAGTGATGGGACCAGATACCATGATCTTAGTTTTCTGAATGTTGAGCTTTAAGCCAACTTTTTCACTCTCCTCTTTCATTTTCATCAAGAGTCTCTTTAGTTCTTCTTCACTTTCTGCCATATGGGTGGTGTCATCTGCATATCTGAGGTTATTGATATTTCTCCTGGCAATCTTGATTCCAGCTTGTGCTTCATCCAGCCCAGCATTTCTCATGATGTACTCTGCATATAAGTTAAATAAGCAGGGTGACAATATACAGCCTTGACATACTCCTTTCCTGATTTGGAACCAGTCTGTTGTTCCATGTCCAGTTCTAACTGTTGCTTCTTGACCTGCATACAGATTTCTCAAGAGGCAGGTCAGGTGGTCTGGTATTCCCATTTCTTTAAGAATTTTCCACATTTTGTTGTGATCCACACAAAGGATTTGACATAGTCAATAAAGCAGAAATAGATGTTTTTCTGGAACTCTCTTGCTTTTTCCATGATCCAGTGGATGCTGGCAATTTGATCTCTGGTTCCTCCGCCTTTTCTAAAACCAGCTTGAACATTTGGAAGTTCACGGTTCGTGTAGCCTGGCTTGGAGAATTTTGAGCATTACTTTACTAGCATGTGAGATGAATGCAATTGTGTGGTAGTTTGAGCATTCTTTGGCATTGCATCTTGTTATTTTTTATTAAAGAAACTGGTGATGATCTGGTTACTACATAGACAACAAAGAAAATCAAATTGGTGTATCCAATTTTAGTTTTTTGTTTTTTGTTTTCATTTTATTTTTTATTTTTTTTTATTTTTTATTTTACTTTACAATACTGTATTGGTTTTGCCATACATTGACATGAATCCACCATGGGTGTACATGCGTTTATTTTTTAGAAAGAATGTAATCTTGAAGTCAAACCAAAACAGAAGACAATGCAGGGGTGGGTGAGGGTAGAGAGAGAAATGTGAGCGGGCTCCAGGTTAGAAGGGGAAACCATGGACCCCATAGCTAAAACTTCAGTAAATAAGCAAATAAATAAGATTCTGTGAACAAGGAGAAAGGGATTCATTTAACAGTGTAGTATGGCTCATCTGGTCAAAAGAATCTGCCTGCAATGCGGGAGACCTGGGTTCAGTCCCTGCATTGGGAAGATCCCCTGGAGAAGGGAAAGGTCACCCACTCCAGCATTCCGGCTGGAGAATCCCATGGACTACATAGTCCATGGGGTCACAAAGAGTCGGACACAATTAAAGGACTCTCACTTTCACTTTCATTTCAAGGGAGTTTTATTTTTAATGTGACTATGGAAGAAAAATGGTTCAAAACAGAAATGGAGAAAAGTATCCCCACACCTAGCCATACATATCTGTGGACTGGTCAGGTACAAAATTGAGCAATTTAAGGAGCCAGAGGGATAAGCAATAGGTTAAGCAAGTTCCTGAGACTGAGCAGTGAATAGGCTACACATAGGGTAGGTGATCTCCATTCTGCAAGTACAGAATTTTCTATACTCGATGGATACAATGACAATCCCTGTGCTTGATCCTAAATGTATACTATCCACATGTACATAAACACATAAGCGGAAGTCCCAAGTTCATTCATATTTCTAGGCCAGAGAACTTGGAAACCACTGGGATACATTCAAACACCAGAAATGAAGTGTGATATGACTGTCTACATTAGCCTGCAGGAGTATAAGCTTAATGAGACTTTTTTTTTTTTTTTCAATTTTCCCCTTCATTCTACCCAATTAGGTTCTTTCCAAGGAAGAAACTATATTACTGTAGAAATATTCAACCTTCTATTCATATAGTCTATGAATATAGACCCAGGTTTCTGGAGAGACCTTAAAATGCCTTTGCCTTACTATAATTTCAATCATTAACTTCAGACCTAGATGATGGAAGGACATTGCACCTGAAGTTCCCTGGATCCTGGAAAAATATGGGCTAGCACTTCCAAGAAACAAAGCATCTTTGCTCTCTTAAGTGACACGGGCTATGGAAAACTTGAATAACATTACAAACATTCAAGCAAACAGAAAAAGAGAGTAAGTTCCAAAGTTATCCTCCGTTAACTCAGTGTGAATCAAAGCTAAAATTAAAATAATTTACCTCTACCAAAACATATCCATATGCAACAGAAAAGGCAAATTTTATGGATATCAGTGGCAAGCTGGGAGCATATTAAAACATGATTTAAAGTCTTTTAGATTTTCTAGTAGTCAAGTTTTGTAATAAATGTCAACAGAGTAGATTCACTACCAAGTAAGGAGAGAGAATTGTAATATGAGGCAGAACTGACTTCAGACACTGGAATTGGATAGGTTGCTGTTTTATTTGAGACAGAGGAGTGATAAATAAAAACTGAAATCAGCAGTAACACCATATATACATGTGACCTTAGATATTCTACTTCTGTCCTCATATCACCAAGCCATTTTACTTCCTAAAATATGCTAAGAATCTCTGTGCTCTGTCCACCTAACATTGGATTATATTGAATCTCTATATAATAGGAGGCATTTGAACTGCAAAATTTAACATTGTAACACTTGTCAGGAGGAACAGTTCTATTTGGGGCTGATAAGAAGAAACATCTACAGAGAAAATAAATTTTGTAGAAAGAAATTATTTTGTAATCCAGACAAGTACTAAAAGAAAATTGCAGAGGGTTATAAAAAATGCCCCCTTCTCTTGCCCCAACTACTATGAATATTTCTAGACACAATCACAACCTAGAGGGGACTTTGTACAGGCCTTATATTTGAGCAGGTTACCCTGAAACCCCTTCTGCAATGAAAGATTCATATAATAGCACTCAGTAAAAAGAAGGGGGGTATAATTTCTAAAATCTGTGTAGGCAAGACAAAATTTTACATACTTAATTTCTGAATACTGTAGATATTTCTTCATATGAAATCATTCTTTTGTACATTACCTCAAGAGCAAGGACTTGGAAGGTTTTGGAGCAAACTGAGGCTGTTTTATGATGTGTGACGCTTGTGACCCCATGAACTGCAGCGCACCAGTCTCCTCTGTCCGTGAGATTTCTGAGGCAAGAATACTGGAGTGGGTTGCTGTTTCATTCTCCAGGGGATCTTCTTGACCCAGGAATCAATCCTGTGTTTCCTGCATTGCAGGAGGATTCTTTAACCACTGTGCCATGAAGGAAGCCCCACAATATTGCATTGGATTGGGTCAAAGACTTTTTCCAAATTTTAAACATAAAGCCAGCATGTAGTAAATTCTATTCTGATCTAAAATATTTGCTGCTGCATCATGGAAGACAACTGAATTTTCCTGCCATGTTGGTAGCTGAGCTGACCATGCAGCTTACATTGTCTTTCAAGGTAGGGAAATTGCATGTCTCCATACCACTGAGCGAGCAATGGCCAGCAATGGCCACTTTGGCTAATGAATTGGGAAGAAACCATGTGTGTCCCTCCTGAGCACAAGTTGAAGCCTCTGTAAGGTTCCACCACACCTCTATCTTCTCTTCCACAAGACCAGTTAGCTGCTAGGTATGAATTGTTTCTGCAGCCTGGGTGTCAGATTGCATAGCAGAGTCATAGACAAGCACAGCAAACAGTATCGTGAACAACAAAAAAAATAATAATATTCTGTTTTTTTAAATCATTGAGATTTGCAGGTAGTTTGTTATTATAACAGACACTGGTTTCTCCTGATGATTTATAAGATGACAGGGAAGTTGGTAGAAACATATAAAAGTGTTATTTTATATTCAATATATTTTATATCCAATATCATGTTTAAAGATAGTTAATATTCTTAGATTCTTACCAAATCATTTTGACATGTAATTGGTAGTTAACAAGAATTATGCTGGTTGATTTTTTGTAACTATTTAATCTTAAATTAGTAATTCAGTAACATTACACCTCATTCCATGGTTTGTGTGCCATATTCACTGATCCTTTGGATGGTAACAGAATCCAAAAATAACTTCTTCACAAACAGATGCTCTCATGAACTGTTTGTTGTGGGAATAAATTTCTTCTTTTTCTGAGCGGAATTTAGTAATATTTCAACAAATTTCAAATACTTTGAATCAGCAATTTCAGTTTTAAGAAACAGTAGAGTCAGTAAAAACACACATAAAGCTTTATAGACAAGCATTACTTATAATATTGAAAAATAGTAAAAAGCAACTTGACTATCCAACAATAGAAGATGAGATAAATAAATCCTGGTATATTTTAAAAATAAGTAGCCAGAATATGTCATATGATAGAGAAGCATTTAATACTATGGGATAAATGAATAAAAGCCTGGTAATGTAAATATAGGCACTTTTTCTCCATTCTTTATATTTATCTATGTTTTCAATATCATCTGTTATGACTTTGTATTTTTACCATGAGGTAACATTAATTATTCTTTGCATATTATAGAATTTAAAAAGCATGAGTGCTGTAAAATCATAAAATTATATTTATATGCACACATACTAAACCCTTAGCAAGATATTCATAACTATTAACATTGATAGTTAACTTTCTAAATGTTGGCATGAAGTAAATGAGAAGACAACCTTTATTTTATGCCCTGTACAATTTAATATTATTTTTTATAATGCCCATGTATTCATTTTTAATTTTAAAAATGTCATCAACACGGGAAAACACACACACCTCATTCTGAGCCTCGTAAAATGAATTGATTCCCATGGTTATATCCTGATGTCCTCACTGAATGAAAGGAATAGTTACTCCAACTTCTATCAGCAGTTTGAAGTTATTCCGGGTTCTGGAATTATTTTCACATATCTACCCATTTATTTCCAAAATCAAAGTGTACTACTTACACCCACGTTTCCCAGGCTCCACTCCAAAGTTAAAGCCTCAACAACAACAACAAAAATCACACACACACAAAAAAGAACTCAGTCTCAAGAACACGTCTCAGAGTCATGGACTATGACAGAAAACAACTTCACGCAAAGAATCAGGTGAGACCTGGATTCTTGCTTGCACATTCCGCCCATGCTTTGGGACTGATCAATTTTGACCCTCAGTTTCATTCATCTCTATACCAGGTAAGCATTCCCTCTTCATCCTTAGGAAATCAAAGATTATTTTAGGCATATGAGGAACTGAAGAAATGATACATCTAAACAAAGACGTATTTTCATTTGACTATTATAGCATAATATATTTGTATGAATGTATCATGGAAAAATTTCAGAAGGAAAAAATTTTATATAGTATAGTTCCCTTTCCTTAATGTTAAAATATTCACGATGTTTCTTTTTTCATTTGGATTTCTATTCCAGTGGAACTCATATGCTTTTCAGAAGCCAATGTGACCCATGGTTATTTATGGTTCTACAAGTTTCATAATGTATCCCAATAAAACTATTATAGCAGGAAAGAGAATTAACAAGGATAAGGGTAATTGAGTCATAATGTACAGTCTATGAAGTGAAAAATGTTTTTAATCATTAATATAGCAATAACTTAAAGGAATATAATTCTAGAGGTTCTGTGTAGGCTAAGGTTTGAGTATAACAATCCCTCTTAAGACACTAAATTTTCCCCATAATATCAGTGATTATAAAAACAAGTGCATTAACAATACAGCATATTGTTTCTGATAATATACTTACACATGGATGTCAACACTGTAAATTGGCATGAATCAATATTCAATGCCATGAAAAGTCTTTGACCCAACAATTTATCATGAAGAACTCATTCAAAGAGGAGAAAAAACACTACAGTATAATCTAAAAAAAGGAACAATTACAGTCAAGATAAATATCCCCCAAATAAGGCACTGTTAAAAAATATGTTGCAACTATCACACTTTGCATATTTTGTGACCATTCAAAATAATTATAAATATTAATGACATTAACATATATAATCTATCCCTATATTTGAAAGTCCAATACAGCTTTCCAAGTGACCCAATAGGTCAAACAATGTGAGATGAGACAAGATGGAGCATAAAATAAAATGAAGCATAAAATAAAATGACTTGTTGTGATTCAGTAATGTAGAACACCTATCTATACGCATGCAAAGATGAGAAATGTAACAAGCTTAACCCGAAACATGGTTGTGCTAGTTGGTGGTGTTTTACATGCTTTAGTTTTCCTCCAGAAAACTGCTTAGTATTTTATTTATAATTTTATAATTATAAAAGGCTGGACAGAAAGCAAAAATATAGAACTATTTTCCAGTTTATGTGTTCAGGACAAGAGACATATGAAAACCAAGAGGCAAAACGATTCTGAGGATGTAGTCCACAACCTTTCCCCTGGACTTTATTCTTCATGACATTCAAGCCAGTACTTTCTGTAGGATATGACATTATATCACAGACCACATTACTTCAACAGTTACCAGTTTTAATCCACTTTTTAAAAATTATATACATTTACCTAGCATTTAACCAATTTAACTACTGAAGTCAAGAGATTCCAAGAGCGAAGAGCTTGCAATTGACTGGGTTGAGTGATTTCAACAAGATATCTAATGTCAAGTTAGAATTCTATTTTCTCTAAACTCGCTTCAAGTGAGCTGCTAGAGAGGTGACACACGACAAGAGGCACCTAAGCCAGGTTTAGCTGTACTCAGTCCTTATCCTAAGTGTTTGATAGATACCTGCCTAAGCACAATCGATAATTCAGAATTCCGCATTCCTAAAAGATTGCGCACCACTCTGTTTCAAGCCTAGCGTGGCACGAAGCTAAGAAACTGTGAAAACTAAGTGATCATTAATGTCCCCTACATACTCATATAAAATGGCAACTATTTTTTAAAGTTTTCGAGGGACAAAAACTAGTGCTCAGGCTCAAAGGGGCAAAGGTTGCAGTACAGAAGCAGCTGTGCCTTAGCTGAGATCTTCTCTGCTCCTGAAAGATGTCCTGGTTGGCGTTCTGTGTCCCCATTTCTCACACATGAGTTGAGCCTGGTGACAGATTGTGCTGTGCCTTTCTTGAGGCCCATGGATGGTGCAGGGGGAAGAATCTGCCTGCCAATGCAGGATACACAAGAGATACAGGTTCAATCCCCGGGTCGTGAAGATCCCCTGGAGAGGGAAATGGCAACTCACTCCAGCATTCTTGCCTGCAACATGCCATGGACGAGCCTGGAGGGCTATAGTATGTGAAGCTGCAAAGAGCTGAACACTACTGAACACACACACATATATTTATGGATAAGAACTGCCAAGAATGAAAAAAGGAAATTTCTGGAGAAGGAGTTTGAAACAAAAGGGATTCAGTTTGCTACTGAATAAAAACTTAGATTTTTTAAATGGCAAATAAAAACATTTATGGAAAAGTATGAAATTATGTCCTTATACTTGCTGAAATGTATGACTGAAATTTATACTGACTGATAATTCCCCAAATTCAGAAATAAGTGAAAAATATTCTCTGCATGTTTACTTTCTATTTCACAACAGTAATAAAAATAAAAGTTGCCATTCTTATATTTAAAAAGTGATAAAATTTCACAAATAGGAAATTATTGAAATTACATAACATTTGTATAAGGACAGAATTGTAGCTATATAGACCAGTAAACACATTTCTCCTTAGACTTTAGTATTCAAAGATAATAGATCCTAAAGCCTTTTTATTCCAGCCTTATCTTTTAACATTACATTTAATTATCTATGTCTACAGTGACCCAGATATATTTTTTCAATTAGAAAGCCATACCTTTGTATGAGGAACACATTTCACCACAATTAAGAAAAAATCCAGCTAACTGGTATACTAACAAGTAAGAAATGCATTTGTCTTCTGTAGCAAAGAGTCTGAGAATAGATATTCCATATTCAGCAATGTCATCAGGACCCCAGGGACTTCCCATCTTTCTATGCATCAATTTTAGTATGCAATTCTTTGTCTTTATTCTTGTCACCTCTTCAACTTGTCACCAAGATGATCTCTGAGGCTACTAATTATAGACAGGAGGTAGAGATAAAGGAAGGCAAAAGTCTTTAACTAGCGACTTTTTTTTTCTTTTTTTTTAATTCCAAAAGGCATGCTGTCCAAGGATTTGTTTCTCTACTGCATTGGCCAGTGTGTCCCATGATCATACTTCAATGCATGAAAGACTAGGAAATGAGGTTTTTCTTAAGCTAGACCATCACCACCTGTGATGTAAACAAAATTGTTATTTCATTGTTGATGAAGAAGAAGCAGGAACAGAAATTTGTAGACAATACTGTAATACACAGGAAGTATCTGTCCTACTTTCCATCAATCCAAATGATTCTCTTTTCTAATACAGAGGATTCTAATAACAAAACCAAAATGAAACACAGATAATACTTTTTCTCAATTGATGTTTTAAAATTCTTTGTAGAAACAAAAGCGGTGAAATAAGTTGAGAACTGGCAATAAGAATAAGTTAAAAACAAGAACATCAAACTTTCTTATAATGCTGTGTAAGTACAGTTATTCCCACTAAGATTACACTGCAACAAAACTTGCATAATTTTGCTTCACCCATTTCACAACAACTGCACTTGAAATCCACCTCATTATTTTTAATTTCCTTACCCAGCTGAACTGCTTCAAAATGTCACAGCATCTTAGGGACTTTCTAGTAGCTGCTGAATGTATATTTCATAGCCTACCATAAAAAAAAATCATCAGTTCTTTGTTACCTACAAGTAAAAGGAGAAACTGAACCACCAAATAAGGAGAGAAAGTACTATGAAAAATAATATCAATTATTGGTCCATAATAAATTTATAAATATAAAAGCATTTAAAAATGCTTTTAAATGCAAATGTCTTTGCAAATTTTAAAAAATGCAGACAGGTAGAATAGAAAATAAATCTTTATTTTAAATAATAAATATTGAATTCCTCAAATAACCTAATGATATTTGTTAAAAGACTTGAATTTTCCAGAAAAAAATAAATTTTTTCTTTTGAAGACAATTTATTTATAGATACTTGATAACTATCCATATGTTTGAGAAATTATGACATAAAAGCAAGATAGACTAACTTTTCTTGCACCAAGAGCAGCAGGACTGAGGGGTAATAAATACAGGAAAGCAGTTTCTGGTTCACTCAGGCAAGAACAGTGTTTTCATTAAATTTATTTGAAGATGGAAAAAGTTTCCTAAGGACACAGTTACAGTCATGAGAACCCTGTTTATATTAGGTGGGATAAAAATTAATAATTTTGCCTAAAATGGTGGGACCAAGGACAAAACTGAGTAACACAGATACATGAAGCTGTGGGAGTAGAGAATACATGATGAACTGGAATTCAATGTTACAAATTTGAAGTCACAGAGAAATCATTTCTAACAGTTTCCTCTCAGTTTTAACTCAAGGTTAAAATTTGTGCAGGTACTTTTATTCAGTGGAGAACTTTATTAGAAACACCCAGTATGAAACTTAATGGATCACATTACATCTTAACACCCTGGAACCTTTTCCAAAATGTTTACTTATTTCACTTGATGTTTGTATTAACTTATTTGACTTCTTCCCATGAGCTCAATTCTTTTTTTTTTTTTTTCCCTTGGAGAACAGATGTCACTTCTTTTTTTATCCTCTATGAACCCCAGGCTTTTCTCAAAGTGAGAAATCAAACTTTTTCTTACAATCCTTGAATCACAGATTTTATCACTGTTCACTGAAATATAGTAATGATGTTCTCCGTCCAGTGACGGCAGTGCAGCATCAAATCTGATGAACAGTACTTGGGTTCTCTCCATTTCTCTTGCCTTTCCTTTTCTGAGTCCACAGATCTCCAAGGAGGAGAGTAATTTGGGGGCTTAGGAATTCCTCTTTCTTTATGAATTCCTCTATCACTTATCCCAAAACCACACTAAGCATCACCAGTCACCCAAACCTAACTAGGATTTCTCGGCTATCTCAATTGATACAAAAGGTTCAATTAGTATGCACCTAATTAGTAAATTTTGGTATAGATCCTAATTCAGTTCAGTTCAGTCACTCAGTCGTGTCTGACTCTTTGTGACCCCATGAATCACAGCACGCCAGGCCTCCCTGTCCATCACCATCTCCCAGAGTTCACTCAGACTTGCGTCCATCGAGTCGGTGATGCCATCCAGCCATCTCATCCTCTGTCGTCCCCTTCTCCTCCTGCCCCCAATCCCTCCCAGCATCAGAGTCTTTTCCAATGAGTCAACTCTTCGCATGAGGTGGCCAAAGTACTGAAGTTTCAGCTTTAGCATCATGCCTTCCAAGGAACACCAAGGGCTGATCTCCTTCAGAATGGACCGGTTGGATCTCCTTGCAGTCCAAGGGACTCTCAAGAGTCTTCTCCAACACTGCAGTTCAAAAGCATCAATTCTTCAGCACTCAGCTTTCTTCACAGTCCAACTCTCACATCCATACATGACCACTGGAAAAACCATAGCCTTGACTAGACGGACCTTTGCTGGCAAAGTAATGTCTCTGCTTTTGGATATGCTATCTAGGAGTAAGCGTCTTGTAATTTCATGGCTGCACTCACCATCTGCAGTGATTTTGGAGTCCAAAAAAATAAAGTCTGACACTGTTTCCATTGTTTCCCCATCTATTTCCCATTAAGTGATGGGACCAGATGCCATGATCTTCATTTTCTGAATGTTGCGCTTTAAGCCAACTTTTTCACTCTCCTTTTTCACTTTCATCAAGAGGCTTTTTAGTTCCTCTTGACTTTCTGCCATAGGGTGGTATCATCTGCATATCTGAGGTTGTTGATATTTCTTCCGGCAATCTTGATTCCAGCTTGTGCTTCTTCCAGCCCAGTGTTTCTCATGATGTACTCTGCACAGAAGTTAAACAAGCAAGGTGACAATATACAGACTTGATGTACTCCTTTTCCTATTTGGAACCAGTCTGTTGTTCCATGTCTAGTTCTGACTGTTGCTTCCTGACCTGCATATAGGTTTCTCAAGAGTCAGGGCAGGTGGTCTGGTATTCCCATCTCTCTCAGAATTTTCCACAGTTTATTGTGATCCACACTGTCAAAGGCTTTGGCATAGTCAATAAAGCAGAAAGAGATGTTTTTCTGGAACTCTCTTGCTTTTTCCATGATCCAGCGGATGTTGGCAATTTGATCTCTGGTTTCTCTGCCTTTTCTAAAACCAGCTTGAACATCTGGAAGTTCACGGCTCACGTATTGCTGAAGCCTGGTTTGGAGAATTTTGAGCATTACTTTACTAGCGTGTGAGATGAGTGCCGTTGTGTGGTAGTTCGAGCATTCTTTGGCATTGCCTTTCTTTGGGATTGGAATGAAAACTGACCTTTTCCAGTCCCGTGGCCACTGCTGAGTTTTCCAAATTTGCTGGTATATTGAGTGCAGCACTTTCACAGCATCATCTTTCAGGATTTGAAGTAGCTCAACTGGAATTCCCTCACCTCCACTAGCTTTGTTCATACTTCATAGTGGGCTTTCTAAGGCCCACTTGACTTCACATTCATAATTAAAGGGCCACAATTTAAGTTAAATATTGATTTAAAAGATTTTGGATATAAAATTGATTTAAAATTTTTCGATAAAATTAGAAGGTAGTAGAAACCCTCTTTTTTTTTTTTAACTTTATTTCATATTGGAGTACAGTCGACTAACAAAGTCCTGTTAGCTTCAGGTACACAACAAAGTGATTCAGTTACACAAGTACCTATTCTTTTTAAAATTCCTGTTTGATTTTGGTTGTTACATAACATTGAGCAGAGGTCCCCATAGCAGATCATTGTTGGTTATTCATTTTAAATATAGCAGAGCATACATGTTGACCCTAAACTTCCTAACTAGTTCTTCCTCCTACGCTACCCCGTTGATAATCATAAGCTCATTGTCTAACTACATGAGTCTGTTTCTATTTTATAAGTAAGTTTGTTTCATTTTTTTTAGATTCTGCATATAAGTGATATCATATGATATTTGTATTTCTCTCATTCACTCAGTATGAATATCTCTAGGTCCATCCATGCTACAAATGGCATTAATGCATTCTTTTTAATGCCCGAGTAATATTCCATTGTATATACACACCACATCTTCTTTATCTATACCTCTGCCAATGGACATTTAACTTGCTTCCATTTTCTGCCTATGTAAACTGTACTGCAGTGAACACCAAGGTGCATTTTTCTTCCTGGAGCATGGTTTTCCCCAGACATATGCCCAGGAGTTGGGCTGCTGGATCATATGGTAGCTATTTTTAGTTTTTTAAGGGATCTCCATACTGTTCTTCACAGTGGCTGTACCAATTTACATTCCCACCAACTGAATAGAGGATTTCCTTCTCTCCATATCCTCTCCAGAATTTATTGCTTGTGGATTTTTCGATGATAGCCATTCTGGCTGGTGTGTGGTGATATTTCATTGTAGTTTTGATTCTTGTTTCTCTAATAATTAGCTATGTTGAACATCTGTTCATGTGCCTTTTGGCCATGTGCATGTCTTCTGAGAAATGTCTGTTTAGGTCTTCTGCCCAATTTTTGATTGGGTTGTTTGTTTTTATGATATTAAGCTGCATGAGCTGTTTGTAAATTTTGAAGATTAATCCTCTTGGTTGCATTATTTGCAAATATTTTCTCCCATTCTGTGGGTTGTATCTTCATTTTGCCTATTGTTTCCTTTGCTGTACAAAAGATTTTGAGTTTAATTAGGTCCCTTTTATTTTTTATTTCCATTACTCTGGAAGATGAATTGAAAAAAAAAATACTGCTGCAATTTACATCAGAAAGTGTTTTGCCTATGTTTTCCTCTAAGAGCTTTATAGTGTCTGGTCTTACATTTAGATCTTTAGCCCATTTGAATTTATTTTTATGTACGGTGCTAAGGAGTGTTCTAATTTCATATTTTCATTAATACATGTAGCTGTCCAGTTTTCTCAGTATCATTAATTGAAAAGACTGTCTTTCTTCCATTGTACAGTCTTGGCTACTTTGCTGTAGCTTAATTGACCATAAGTGTGTGGGTTTATTTCTAGGCTTTCTATCCTGTTCCATTGATCTGTATTTCTATTTCTGGGCCAGTATCAGACTATTTTGATGAGTATAGCTTTGTAGTAAGTGCTAAGTGCCCTCATGGAACTTCTAGGTTAGTTGGTGGTCTCATTTCTATGACATATTGCCCATTCCTATATATTATACATTTGCTATTTTGACTTCTGCTCCATGAACTAAAATGAACACTTGGCAGGTGTGTTGTTTTCTAAACTTATGTACTTGTTATTGTCAGTATGGGATTTAATTACTATTAAAAATGAATGATAATGTTTAAAATATTATATTTAAATATAAATTGAAGAATATATATTACATATTAAATCTAAACTGCTGAAATGTGTGTGTGAAAAAAAAAAAAAGAACTCTCATTTCTATGAAAACCAAATCAAGTGTGTTATTAAGAGTTGATCTTGCCAAGTCTCTAAAACTGTTATCAAATTGACCTGAGTGGGAAAATCTCAAAAAGTGAAGAATAATTAAGGAAGTGAGATTTTAATTCAAAGTCTTTTGAAAATTTTTCATTTTAAAAATGCTACCTCTAGTTTAGAGAAACTGAAAAGAGGATAAAATATTATATTTTAGGACTGGTTTATGCAAGCTCTTCCCAGGTGGCACAGTGGTAAAGAATCCACCTGCCAATGCAGAAGGCATAAGAGTTGAGGATTTGATCCCTGGGTCAAGAAGATCCCCTGGAGGACAGAATAGTGACCCATCCCAGTACTCTTGTCCAGAAAATTCCATGAACAGAAGAGTCTGGTGGCCTACAGTCCATGGGGTCACAAAGAGTCGGGCACAACTGAGCATGAATGCAAGTAGTGCGTGTAAGCACAATGACTCAGAACCCTAAGTGTGTAAAGAACCTCCAGAAAGGTCATGGCCCCTAGTAAGAGATTAGCGAAGAGACGCCCTTTACACCACATGCTAAACAATTATTTAAAATAATTTCACCTTTCCAATTTAACTGGCCAAAACCTACTCCTACTATTATTGGATAAGAGAGTTTCTAATTAAACCACAGATCTCTTTGGACAGCCTATTTCTCCTCTATGAAAAGCTTGGAAGACAAGAACCATAAGCTCCTCTACACTTTTCATCTAGATTTCACCAATTGTTGGCAATTGCCAGTTGGGCTTTCGCAATTTTTAACTCTCCACTGTTCACTTCTACTACTTTTAGTCTATACCATTATTTTTATTTATTTATGTTTATTTTAGGGTGAGACACCCTCTGAGACTTTAACGGCAGAAAGTGAATAGGAACAAAAGAACCTCTTAATGAAGGTAAGAGACGAGAGTGAAAAGCCTGGCTTGAAATTCAAGATTCCAAAACCTAGGATCATGGCAGCTGGTCCCATCACTTCATGGCCAATAGAAGGGGGAAAAGTGGAAGCAGTGACTGACTTTATCTTCTTGGGCTCCAAAATCATTTCGGACAGTGGCTCAGCCATGAAATTAAAAGACTTTTGCTCCTTGGAAGCTATAACAAACCTAGACAGCATATTTAAAAGCAGAATTATCACTTTGCTGATAAAGGTCTGCACAGCCAAAGCTATGGCTCTTCCAGTAGTCATGTATGAATGTGAGAGTTGGACCATAAAGATGGCTGAGTGCTGAAGAGCTGATATTTTCCAACTGCTAGAGAAGACTCTTGAGAGTCGCCTGGAAAGCAAGGATATCAAAGCAGTCAATCCTAAACGATACTGACTCTCAATATTCACTGGAAGGACTGATGGTGAAGCTGAAGTTCCAATACTTAGGTCACCTGATGCGACCAGCTGATTCATTGGAAAAGACCTTGATGCAGGGAAAGATTTAAGGCAAAAGGAAAAGGTGATGGCAGAGGATGACATGGTTGGATAGCATCACTGACTCAACAGACATGAATCTGAGTCAACTCCGGGAGACAGTGGAAGACAGGGGATTCTGGAGTGCTGCAGTTCACAGGGTCGCAAAGAGTCAGACATGACTAAGTGACTGAACAACAGCAAAATCTGAGACTAAGCGGCAGGCATCATGCCCTTTCACTCTTCCCAAATTCAGAAAATTCAGCCAGGATCCCATGCTAGAATGTACTTTCCACTTTATAACCACACTTAGGAAAACACTGTTAAATTCAACCAAAATCTATTTTTAAAGGGTTTGACAGTGGAGTGACCCAAATCTAGGAAATTAAGGAAAAAACTTAGCTTTCTCAGAGGTAAACTTTGAAATAAACATATAATAGATTATAACAGAAATAGTACAGCATCCACAGCGGACAAATGTTTAAGAAGAAAGAAAAAGTGGACTGCAGTTTTATTGAAACCATTGATATGTCCTGGACAACAAATGTATCACTCAGAAATGAGGGAGGAAAAGCTACTCAGTCATACAAGAGCAAAAGTCAGAGAGACATAAGAACCTTCCGGCAGTGCTGTTTAAGCCTGGTCTAATTAGGTCTAATTAGTGCTATTGTGATGAAGATATGGATTCCCTGGCATTTTCATTCTTATTGTACAGTAGGACAAATTAAACTAAGTCAGTGAATATTCAGATCAAATGACAAATTCTGGCTTTGAATATGGAGTTCATCCAAGGGCACAGATTGATGCAACCTTCTGTTAAACAGAGGGACAAAACAATGGAAGAGATCTCCATCCTGTTGTCAGATTAAACCTCCTATAGGGCTTTTGATGGCCTTCCCTGGTGGCTTGGTAAAGAATCTGCCTGCCAATGCAGGAGACACAGGTTCGATCCTGGGATTGGGAAGATCCCCTGGAGAAGGAAATGGCAACCCTTACTCTAGTATTCTTGTCTGGAGAATCCCATGGACAGAGGAGCCTGGCGGGCTATAATCAATGGGGCCGCAAAAAAGTCAGACATGACTTAGTGTCTAAACAACAATAACAATGAATTCTGAGAGTGAGTTTACTAGTTTTTCAAAATATGCTATCACTTTCTCTACTCAAAAATCTTTAACAGCTGTTTAAATGAAAATGCCAAATTTTGAGCCAAATATACTAGACTGTTCATAATTTAGTCTTATCCTACATTTGAGATCTAAATCTTCAATTTGTAACCTAGAATATCACTATTACCCACTACACATTTCTTTGTTTGGTCAAATCAGGCCACTTCTGGTTCCCAAAACATCTTTTCTTTCCCTCTTCCATGCTGGTGGTCACTCCTCCTAAGAATCTGTTTGCAAAATGTTCATCTTGTCAATATTAGCACCAAGGTCACTTCAAGTCATAATGGAGACTGAGGCAAAATAAAAAAGCAATAATATTTATTTAAATTTTAATATGTTTTCCTCATAGTATTTTTGGTACTAAGTGTTAATATTAATTTTTTAAAAATATTGCATTGAAATATTATTTATCTTGATTGCTGAGATTTTGGGCATCCTCTTAAATTTTGTGGTTGAGGCACTAAACTCACTTACTTCATCCTAGAAGCTTCTTCATGAAGACGTTCTGATTCCCAGAGCTAAACATACACTTTCTTTGGTCCAAAATTCCAGAGCACTTTGTTTCTCTGTCCTTAATATCCCTCAACGTTTCTACTTCTTCTATCACCACTATTAGTTTCTAAGGTCATTGAGGGCAGAAAGCTGGTGGTATCTTTGTTTCATCCTCCTCATTTTGCATCTCTCTCATGCAGATTTAATGTTGGAAAACAGAGAAGCAAACCATTTTACTGGCAAAATGAGAATTCTCTGTAGTTCTTTATGCTCTACTTCTCTTAGGGAAATGTTTAGAAGGGACTCTTTAAAAATATATAGAGTGGCAGACTCTGAGTCATTCATTCACTGGATAAATACTCACTGGGCTTGGATTACATGCCATGTACTCTTTGCGGTAGAGAGGATCCAGCAGAGAATGTGTGAGACACGATCCCTGAACTCACGGATGAAGCGTTTTAACAGGGGAAAAATTCAAGAGTGAAGTGTTGTCCCTAATGGTGATGAGTCCCATGAAAGAGGATGAACCAGATGTTAAGGAGGTCTACAGAAACATTCTTCAACCTCTGAGTGGGTGAGTCTGAACAGCGTAACTCGAGGAAGGTATTACCAGGAACCAGGCTCAGAAAACCTCATGTTTTGCTGTGTCTACTCGGACAGCCTCACATATCATGCACTTATTAGGGAATGTCTGGGTAGCTGATTACCTAGTTACTGCAGAGGAGCAAAAACCACCTCACCAAAATGTCTCTTTGGGAGTTCCTTGGTAGTCCAGTGGTTAAGAATCCATCAATGCAGGGGACACAGGTTAGATCCCTGCTCAGGGAAATAAGATTCCACGTGTTGCAGGGAAACTAAGCCAGATGCCACAACTAGAGAAGGTCTGTACACTGCAATGAAGAGCTAAAAAGGCAAAAAGAAGAAAAAAAAAAGGCTCTTTGGCATACTATGTCAAGCTGAAAAAAACAAGGCCCAAAAGTGAGTGACTGAAAGTTGCTCACTCGTGTCCGACTCTTTGTGACCCCTGGACTACACAGTCCGTGGAATTCTCCAGGCCAGAATACTGGAGTGGGTAGCCGTTCTCTCCTCCAGGTGATCTTCCCAAACCAGGGATCAAACCCAGGTCTCCCACATTGCAAGTGGATTCTTTATCAGCCGAGCCACCAGGGAAGCCCAAAAAACTCAAGAAGAAACTTTGACCTTCTTTCCTATCTGCCTAAAAGTATTTAGAGGATCTGTTCCTAGAATTGAGTTCCATTAGAGATATCTGCATTTATTTACCAATCATTTATCTACCAAACATTTGTTTTCTACCTCTGTGTGAATAGCCTTCCTCGTCTTGAAGTCCCAAACCACTGCCTCTACCATCTGCTTTTGTCTTTAGCTGAAATGGTATTCAAGGTGAGGGTTTGGGCCATTTGGGTGAGTTACTCAGTTTTCCTGTGTCTCTCCCTTGTATACGTGTTATTCAAATTTGTTTGATTTTCTCTTAATCTGTCTCTTGTTAATTTCTTAGACCAGCCAGAAGAGCCTAGAAGAGCAGAGAGAAATTTTTTCTTCCCCAACAGTAACGAATGTATTTCTTCTACAAAAAAGAAGAACCAAATACACAAGGGGATTATTTTCCCTGTTCCATGGGAAATAACAAACCAACTAACGAACCCACAACCCAAGCCATAGAATATGGATAATCATAATTGTTCTTTGGTTTTGTTGATGAGGGTTACTGCAAATGTCATTCTTTCCCAATATAATATTTAAACCTATCCACAGAAAGCAAAGCAATCAACTGACCAATTCTCTGGATGGGGGATGGCAAGGTCAAAAGGAAGGCACAGAGGGAAACTAAACTTTTCAAGCTGGGAACGCCACTGGTCATTGGAGAATACATATTTTGTGAAGTAGATAAAAATTTTATTTTAAAAAGGAGAGATGTATCCCTCAGATTCAATCATTTAGCATGACTGATTGTTGTTTAAGAATCAAGGCACGTCAGGAGCTTTATAAAAAATTCTTTCTTGTCGCCCATAGTGGGAGAAGTCAAGCCCCAGCACCCTCCCCCAGCCATCCCTGGTGAATGAAGCAAGTCATTAAAGAGGAATTTGAATTGAGGAGCTTTTCACGGGATTTTCTGTCAAGACTTCTAAATAGACAGCCCATGAATGGGCCCTTACTTACAAACACAGCCTTGTTGCATGTGGGCTGAGCAAACAGACACCATTGTGGGGACAGGTGGAAAAGGCACATGAATGCAAGTGCAGTTTGCCGCTGTGGGGAATCTCATTACCAACTGACTCTGCATGGCCTCTGTGTCTGGGAGAGCGGCCACCCTCCCACAAACCCTCTGCTTTTCCCACGTGCGTCTTCAAGACTGGCAACAATAGGAGGCACCATCTGAAATGCTTCTTGCCACCCCCCTCTTCTCCCCTTTATTGAAAAGACCATTCTGATTTAGAAGTTCAGACCCTGAACCTTTCTCATGGGACTCCAAAAGGTGAAATGAAAGTAAGTATACTTCCTAAATGGGAGGGCATTGCAAGGAAAGCGTTAGGCACCCTGAGCGGTCTTGGTGCTCATGCACAGATGGAAGAGAGATGGAGGCCGTGTCCCCGCCTCGGCCCGCCAGCCCACATGCAGCCCAACAGCTTTCTGTAAGAACCATGTGATCCTTATGGCCTATAGGAGACTGACGTGAGTGTTCAGTGATAGGCAAGTGGGCAATAGGAACTTCCCACGACAGTGATCTTGAATGAACAGTATTGGTATAGACAGTCATGGGAGAGAAAGCTAAAGTTGCTGTTTATCCCCATTTACCAAAGGCAGCTTGTGACCCTCAAATAATTGTTAAATTACAGAAGTAACAGCCAAAGGCGAAATCTCAGGAGAATGCCCAGATATGTTTTCAGGCTTTATAAGTACCTGGGGATAGATTATAAACACCTGTTCTTTGCACCAACATGGGTACGGTAAATGAGCAGGACCCCATGAGGTCTTCCCAGAATAGACCCCCGCCCGTGTCCTCTACCTGTCTTTTGTCTGTAGAAAAAGTTTAGTTAAAGAATAAAGTTAATCAGAGAAGTAAGAAAATGCAGAAAGAAAGGAAAACTGTTAAGCAAGACAAAATAATAATACTTTAGCCACTAAACAAAAGCAGGGAGATTTAACTCTTCCTCAAGGACTATAGATAACACTCTTGAGCTGTGTCCTTTGAGCTGTTTTGCAGATACTAAAACTTACACTGGATGGGAGAAGTTAACTGTATCCTGCCCGGAAGCACATAGATCCCATACTAGTTGGAACCAGAAGGTTGATGATGCTGACTTCTGATGACCTTCCCACCAACGAATCAGAAGAACATCAAGAAGCTGGTCACATCCTGCTCCTCAAACTCTGTAAGATTTCTCATGACCCTCTCCCTCTCCAGGGAAGGACACACAGTCTTTAGGGCATTAGCCCACTGTGGCACCCTTTGCCTGGCAAAACAATAAGGCTATTTCTCTCTACTTCACCCAAAACTCTGTCTCTGAGACTTAATTCAGCACCAGTGTACTGAGGCCAAATGTTGGCAACAGTTCTAACAGAACAAGGGATCAATCTTACTTTCTGGAGTATTTTTTTTCCCAAACAGCACAAGGAAAAACAATATTATAACATGACATCCTGGAGAGGGAGTTACATGCTGAGCCCAGGTCAAGTCTACTGCCGAGGTGGTTATGACGGGTCTAACTGGTGGATGAGTCCATAAAAAGTCTATTCTCATTAAAGACTGAAAAGTGGGAAATTTCCCATCAGTCCAGTGGTTAGGACCTTGTGTTTGCACTGCTGAGGGCTTGGGTTCAGCCCTGGTTAGGGAACTAGGACCCCACAAGCCACATAGCACAGTCTGAAAAACAAAATTAATAATAAAAAAAAGACTGAAAATTCCTTGAAAACAAAACTAAACAAAATGGACTCTCAGAGAAACCACCAGGAACTACAAGTTTGGAGCAATATTAAAATGATTGCCATTTAGAGAGGAAAAGATATTCTGCATGTATGAGGCCTACTAGGATTTATCCCCAAGTCCAAACACCTCTTGTGTTCAGTCTTCAGTTTTCTGGAGTGCAAAGGGCTGTTATAACAAAACCTGAACAAGTTGTTTCATGGAAGATATTGGGGCAAATACACACAGAGGAGGAACACACATAAAGCTTAAAGATACAATGTCTCCACAACACAAACATGGGCTCCTAAGCACTGCAGGACTCAGCTGGGCAGACGGGTGGCAGGGCTACCTGGGGGATAAGGTAGCCTCATGGAAGCGGCTGTGGTGGACGTGCAGTGGGACAGCAAGGCTTTCATCCTTACTGGTGTTCCCTGAAGGCACATGAGCTGCACAGTCCACTGGACTGTGATTGAGATGGATGTCCACTGAGAGGAAGGGCTCTTTCGCCAAAGGGAGCAGCCATGGCCATTCAAAAAGGCTGGAGGAGGCAAAGGGAACAACGGGTGCTCTGTGATCTCTGACTGATTTCCTATTTGAAAATACACAGGAGACACTCCCTGGGTATTTTCAGAAATACTCAGCAGGGATGAGGATCAGAGAAACACGAGGATCAGAGATACACAGACTATTTCCACCCTGCACTGATCAACCATGAGATTTATTAAAACTCGTGTGCACGCCATCTCTTCTTCCCCAATTCTGGCTGCCAAATCTGAACTGAGGTTCAGTACCAGAAGACAGGTACCTTACTGAAACATACAGAAATGATACAGATCAATATGTTAACTTCCCATTATAATATTCCACAGCATTAAAAAAAAAAATCACACACTTCAAAACCCAACTGAGCTCCCTCACTTTCAACAGTGAATGCACCTAGGAAAATATAGCCCTGACTCATTGGAAAAGACTCTGATGCTGGGAGAGATTGGGGGCAGGAGGAGAAGGGGACGACCCAGGATGAGATGGCTGAACGGCATTACGGACTCGATGGACGTGAGTCTGAGTGAACTCCAGGAGATGGTGATGGACAGGGAGGCCTGGCGTGCTGCGATTCATGGGGTCGCAAAGAGTAAGACACGACTGAGCCACTGAACTGAACTGAACTGAACTGAACAAGCTCAGCTACTGTCTCACCTCAAATTGTTCCTCTTTGTAATCCAACTATGTGTTTATTTCCTATCTGCCCTTTAAAATCTTCCTGTATGGTCTCTACAGCTTCTTTCATCCTTCATCTCAGTAAGTTTCCTCTCTCATTTCCTCCAAATGTTGTCTAGAATAAGAGAGAAGATCATTTGGTTCTAATTTCAGTGGTCAGACTATACATCTCATTTTAAATATTGTTTTCAGATCACATCACCTGTTAAAGAGACCACAACCAGATAGCAAATGTTTTCAGAAGAAGAACTGTAACTATTTTATCACCTGTGTCTGGTTGAATGTGACACATAAGACATAATAAATTTCTCAGACTCTCTTCTCTTTCTGCATAGAAGCTGTGTGAGTGAGGCCAGAGGATGGATGTAGGACCTGGACTACCTGGGTTCAAATCCCATCTCCACCGTTTATCTGTCATAGGATCTGGATCAAGGTTCCTAAGTTCTAAAGAAAGTTCTTTGGCTCAGTTTACTTAACCATCAACCAAGCAAAGGGTAGCATATTTCCTAGGGTTACTGTGAAGATGAAATGAATTTAAAACATTTAAATGCTTAGAAGAGGTTGACCCTTAACCAGTTATTGATAAATGTTAGTTGCTATTAGTAAGACAAATGTTATCAGGCCTTATGTTAAAATTAGAACTTGCTACCAAAGCATTCACAGCAACCAGACTAAAAAAAGACAAGGTTAAGAAGTAGGGAAAAAAAAAAACAAAAACAACACACTCTGGAAAGAAACAGAACCAACATTCTGTTTACCCCTTTCTACATCTGACATAAACCTAAGATATTTTCCATTCAAAGATGCAGATAAAATTTGAAATATAACTCTGTATACTATCTAAACAATTTTGTATCTGCCCTGTAAAACCTTTAGTACATAGGTTTTGATACATATATACTTTTACTTTGGAGATCAGCTGTAGATAAATTTAAGAGACAATGTAACACATAACAAGCACAGTCCAGGAGTGCTCTTTCCAAGATTAACCAGGGCACTGAGCCTTTGCTTCCATTCAGTCCTAGTAAGAAATCAAAGGAACTTGGTCCTCAGAAAATAATGTGAGACTCGTAGCTCTCTCCAGTTCAGTTTGTGGATCTGCTTATAACATCAGGCAGAAAAGATATTCCATGCCTTGGAACCTTTTTTTTTTTTTGGTTTGGATAAGGATTCTGAAGACCCATGAAAGCATAATCAGTTAAGGAATCAGTCCTCAGAACTAATGGGGCTGAGAGCTGCATACTCATTTTGCATTGTAAACATTTTGGTTTTGATATGTCACACTTCTTGCAGAAACCAAAAGTGCCACTGAAGCTTCCCCATCATTTCACTGAAACAAATGGGAACAAGTTAAAAAGGAAGAAAAAAAAAGGCAAAACATTGTTTTAGGATCTTTGCTACTTAATGTGTTTTAGCTAGATCACATAAACTTTCTATAAAAATAAATCCACCTTCTTTTCTGTATTTTTCAATTAGAGCATAAAACATACACTCTGTGTCCTTTTTAAACATTATTAATAACTCAAGCGTAAAGTTAGTCGTTCTGTGGTGACTTAACCAGGGAATATATTTTGGCAATTACGAGTTCAATCGCCTGTCTAAACTCAGAGAAATTCTTTGTAGAGGCAGTGATCCAATTTTTCCTCATTATTTTACCAACTAGAATAAATCACTTACTAAATGATGTTAAATTGTATTAGCAAATGCAGAGCATATAAGATAAGGCTACAAGAGTTATCCTAAACAGGCTTTTAAGCTTGTTATTCTTCCTGTCATATGTTGTAGATCTCATATATTGCCCACCTTGACATTTCCCTCTTTTTTGATGGTCTGGAAGTATGGCTTTTCATTTCTTAATTGAAGTGTACATCCAGGGATATTATCCCACATTATCTTGGCTGTTTCAAGAAGATATTGGAATTAGAAGGTGGTTATCTACTGAGGCAGGCACTACTCAAGACTGACACACTTCCTAATTAAAGCTTTAAAATTTGTTGATGAATGCCTATTAATATAGAAGACCTGTTTCATTTCCCTTTTCTTGGCTAAGTGAATGTCTAGGAAGTATCCAAAGCCTGCTTATGTTTCTTTCTTGGGTTTTCTATATTTGTCATATCCTTTGCCTAAGATCTAAAATCTCTTACATGGTTCAATGTATCTGTAAACCCTTTAAAACTCCACCAATCACCCTCTCTGAAAGCCAGCTTCCAAATCTCTTGAGACTTTCCAAAAAATATTTCTAAGAATAGAAAGGGTTAAATCTTTCCAGATCTATGAGCTCTGCCAAAGGAACAGTTTTATGTTAGTGCAGTAGGTAGTGCTATATGGTATTTACCAGCCCAGAGTAATGTTTGGGGATTCAGATTATGGAGAAAACTGCCTTAGAATCCTCGATGTGCTGCTTACTGTGTGTGTGACTGTCTTAGCCCATGTGAACCGCTATGACAGAAAACCACAGATTGGGTAGCTTATAAACAACAAAACTTTATTTCCCATAGCTCTGGATACTGGAAAGTCCAAGATCAAGGAGACAACAGATTTGGTGTCTGGTGAGAGCCCACCTCCTAGTTCACAGATGGCGATCTTCTCACTGTGCTTTCACATGATGCAAGGAGCAAAGGAGCTCTCTGGGGTCTCTTTTCAAAGGGCACTAATCCCAGTCATAAGGGCCACACCTTCAGGACCAAATCATTTCCTAATTCCCTAACTCCCAATACTGTCACAATGAAGATTAGGTTTCAATATGAGTTTTGGGGAGTGGGGGGGGACTCATAAATATGAAGCTGATAGTAGTAATCTTGAGAAATCTGCCTAACCACGGTGTCCTTATCATCTCTCTGTACATATTTTGAGTTAAATACATATGAGTTGATGAGGCCTGTGCCTGGCATAATTTGTTAACCTTGGCTCAATAAATGTTATACATTATTATTGCATCCAGATGTGTTCATTGTACTACAAGTTTGTGTCCCTCATAATGTCAAGACCACGATAGAAACATGCACGCCTGCACAAAGTGAAGCATGAAATGGGACACTGACTCATGACTTCCACAGTCTCTTTGGACCCCAGTTCTCCCAAATCTGGGATGGGGAGCAGTTTTCTTAAGTCGTAAGAAAGAGACCTACTGGGTTTCCTTAGATATAGCAGCTTCGGGCCCCACATTTATATTTCTCAAAGAAAGAACCTGAATTGGGGTTTTCTTTTCTTTTTTTAAGTACCTTTTGGACACATTAATTGATCTGAGTCCATATCAAACATCTCAAGTTGCCTGGCCTTCCTCATGCCAAGCCCATTTCGAGGGCCATCTGCAAAGGTCCTGAACTTATACATCACGATTGTTGTTTAGTTGCTAAGTTGGGTCTGACTCTGTGATCCCATGAACTGCAGCACACCAGGCTTCTCTGTCCTTCATGATCTCTCAGTTTGTTCAAACTCATGTCCATTGAGTCAGTGATGCCATCCAATGGATAAAGGCAGTAATGAACTTGACCTCCCTTTCTGAATGTATGGAGCTTTAGCAATAAAACCAGAGAATACGTTGGGGGCTCTAGATAAGTATGTTTCAGGAATCACAGATACACAAACCTCTATTCTTCAGTTCATCCGACTGACAGCATGCCACTTCCAGGATTGATTATATTCAGAATTTCTGAAGCGCAATCAGGGAAAAGGGAGTTTTCTATCTTTACACTCAGCCCTCTTTCACATGTCAATGCTGTTTCCTTAAGGCTGCAATGGGCATATCCAGCAAACAACGATGTGCAGCAAATAAAAAATATTCCCACTAGATGTCATAACACCAGCAAGGAAAATAAACCATGATATGTGGTTTAACACTGTGGTTACCACTCTGAGCATGCTGGAGGATGGACACCTGAGCCAAATCAGCACTCTGCCAGCACGGAACACAAATTGTATTTTGAATATTACTAGATATGCTTTGTCTGCCATTTCCAAGAGAGCTCACGAACATGACCATAGCAATTTGGAAATAGTGCTTAAGACAAGCTCAAGTATAAAGTACAGCTAAAGAGGCTTACTTTGTCCTATTAATGTTACTATTAATGTTATTCTATTATTAATAGATGGACTTTAATACTCTAATACAAACACTTCCCAACTTTTCACAGTTCCACTTCTGTTGTTCTTCATTTGCTAAATCACGTGCAACTCTTTGCAACCCCACGGACTGTAGCATGCCAGGCTTCCCTGTCCTCCACTATCTCCTGAAGTCAGATTCACATTCACTGATGAACGTGATGTTATCTAACCATCTCATCCTCTGCTGCTCTTGTCTTTTTGCCTTCAGTCTTGCCCAGCATCAGGGTCTTTTCCAATAAGTCAGCTCTTTACATCAGGTGGCCAAACTATTGGAGCTTCAGCATCAGTCATTCCAATGAATATTCAGGGTTGATTTCCTTTAGGATTGACTGGTTTGATCTCCTTGCAGTCCAAGAGACTCTCAAGAGTCTTCTCCAATACCACAGTTCAAAAGCATCAACTTTTCAGTGCTCAGCTTTCTTTATAGCCTAACTCTCACTTCCATACATGACTCCTGGAAAGAGCATAGCTTTAACTATTTGGACCTTTGTCTGCAAAGTAATGTCTCTGCCTTTTAACATGCCACTTACCATATTTCATATTTCATCATGGTGCAAAAGTAATACTTATTATTCAACAGAAGCCATACATCCACACTTTGAATTCTGGATTCTGCACTAGCATCATGTGGTTTCTCCAACCGTGCTCTCTCCTGACGCTGGGCAGTGGCAGAAAGGCACAGCTTCCAGTCAGCCATGTAATCATAAAGGTAAACAACAGATTGATACCCCACATCCAGACAACCATCGTGGTTTTCACTTTCAGTATGCAATTAAATTACAATAACATCACACACTTTATTATTAAATAGGTTTGTTATTAAATAGGTTTGTGTTAGATGATTTTGCCTCAGTTCAGTCGCTCAGTCGTGTCTGACTCATTACGACCCCATGAATTGCAGCACGCCAGGCCTCCCTATCCATCACCAACACCGCGAGTCCACTCAAACTCACATCCATCAAGTCGGTGATGCCATCCAGCCATCTCATCCTCTGTCATCCCCTTCACCTCCTGCCCCAAATCCCTCTCAGCATCAGAGTCTTTTCCAATGAGTCAACTCTTCGCATGAGGTGGCCAAAGTACTGGAGTTTCAGCTTTAGCATCATTCCTTCCAAAGAACACCCAAGACTGATCTCCTTTAGAATGGACTGGTTGGATCTCCTTGCAGTCCAAGCGACTCTCAAGAGTCTTCTCCAACACCACAGATCAAAAGCATCAATTCTTCAGCGCTCAGCCTTCTTCACAGTCCAACTCACATCCATACATGATCACAGGAAAAACCATAGCCTTGACTAGACGGACCTTAGTCGGCAAAGTAATGTCTGTGCTGTTGAATATACTATCTAGTTTGCTCATAACTTTTCTTCCAAGGAGTAAGCATCTTTTAATTTCATGGCTGCAATCACCATCGTGATTTTGGAGCCCCCAAAAATAAAGTCTGACACTGTTTCCACTGTTTCCCCATCTATTTCCCATACAGGGATGGGACCAGATGCCATGATCTTCGTTTGCTGAATGTTGAGCTTTAAGCCAACTTTTTCGCTCTCCTCTTTCACTTTCATCAAGAGGCTTTTTAGCTCCTCTTCACTTTCTGCCATAAGGGTGGTGTCATCTGCATATCTGAGGTTATTGATATTTCTCCCGGCAATCTTGATTCCAGCTTGTGTTTCTTCCAGTCCAGCGTTTCTCATGATGGACTCTGCATAGAAGTTAAATAAGCAGGGTGACAATATACAGCCTTGACGTACTCCTTTTCCTATTTGGAACCAGTCTGTTGTTCCATGTCCAGTTCTAACTGTTGCTTCCTGACTAGCACACAGATTTCTCAAGAGGCAGGTCAGGTGGTTTGGTATTCCCACCTCTTCTCAGAATTTTCCAGTTTATTGTGATTCACACAGTCAAAGGCTTTGGCATAGTCAATAAAGCAGAAAGAGATGTTTTTCTGGAACTCTCTTGCTTTTTCCATGATCCAGAGGATGCTAGCAATTTGATCTCTGGTTCCTCTGCCTTTTCTAAAACCAGCTTGAACATCTGGAAGTTCATGGTTCACGTATGGCTGAAGCCTGGCTTGGAGAATTTTGAGCATTACTTTACTAGCGTGTGAGATGAGTGTAATTGTGCGGTAGTTTGATCATTCATTTGCATTGCCTTTCTTTGGAATTGGAATGAAAATTGACCTTTTCCAGTCCTGTGGCCATTGCTGAGTTTTCCTAATTTGCTGGCATATTGAGTGCAGCACTTTCACAGCATCATCTTTCAGGATTTGAAACAGCTCAACTGGAATTCCATCACCTCCACTAGCTTTGTTCATAGTGATGCTTTCTAAGGCCCACTTGACTTCACATTCCAGGATGTCTGGCTCTAGATGAGTGTTGAACAGTATGAAATGGAAAGACAAGGAACATAGGCAGAAAGAAATGCTAGGGTATGGTTGGTTAAATCAATTAGACATGAAACCCACCCTATCTTTGGACTTGCTCATTATGAGAGTTGACACATTCTTTTTATTGTCCAATGCAATAGTAACTGACACAAATATTTCAGTATTTTAAAATGCAGGATGTTAGGATAATTTGTGCGATTTCTTTTTATTACCTCTATTTTGATATATTATCTCCAGGAATCAAACAATTTATGTTAAGAATTTCAAGTCTCATTTCTTGAAACTTCAGTTCCATTGGACTGTGAATTATGGATTTTACATGCTGGTTCCTCTTAAAGCACTCCTTATATTTATAGCTATTGTTTTCTATTCCCTTTATTTCCCATCAGAAATATACTTGGCTAAATCTGCATCACTGTATCACCACAACTTACTGTAAGAAGAGAAGCTACTGCTTTTCAGAAAAGAAAGCAAGTAGTTACTTTCATACTTGAAAGGCAGCAGCCACTGTATATAAGACTTCATCACCACTCTTTTTTTTTTTTTTTTCATCCTTATTCATTCACTTGAAATCAGATCCTGGAATTTGTCCTTGTCAGTAAATGAAACCACAAGGCTGCTTCCACGAGAACTGGCAAGGAACTAAAGTGGATATGCAGAGTCAGAAATCACTGACTCCCATTGTGTGACCTTGTGGGAAGCCTGTTCTCCCAGACACTCGAACTCATTAACTTCAGAACTGGGATTCTGCAAAGAAGCCAACAGTTCCCTTTTCTGTAGGCAGACATCTTGATCTCAGAAGTCAGCTCACCGCCCTCCTGATAGACAGCTTAGCACTGGAGAAAGAACATAGGTTTCTGTATCAAACTCCCAGATTCGCTGCAAATTAGTCTAGATCTGGCAAACCTGAGTTCACTTGCAGTGGCCTTGCTGCCTAGCTCTTTGGCTTGGAACGAGTCATTTAACCTTGCTCAGACACTGTTGTCTCATCCTCAAAATGGAGAAGAATATTATCTATTTCAAATGGTGAGTGGAAATTAAAATGAAATTAAGCAAGTTAATCATAGGTGGTGTTCATGGTGAAAAACTTGCCGTCAAACTTGCCTGTCAATGCAGGAAATATAAGAGACGCAGGTTCAATCCCTGGGTCAGGAAGATCCCTGGAGAAGGGCATGGCAAACCACCTCCAGTATTCTTGCCTGGAGAATCCCCTGGACAGAGGAGCCTGGCGGGCTACAGTCCAGAGAGTTGCAAAGAGTCATAGACAATTGAAACAATTTAGCAGGCACTCACACGCAGTTTAACAAGTCTTGAATATACTATACGGAATTTTCTTTCCCTTCTATTTCATTGCCACAATATTTTCCAAAGGATAACTTTTCAAATTAACTCACTGAAAAAATGCAACTAATACAGAAATGGTTTGAGAAGAAATTTAAAACATCACACTACTTACGGCCCCAGCTCCTCTACTCATAGCTATATTCCACACCCAAGTTAATCTTCATCAGTGGCTCTGCTCATATTCTTCCAGAATTTTTTTCTTTTATAACAGTGTGCTTATTTTAATTTTATTTGTATTGGTATTATCACCATTCTTCAAATATTATTAAGGACCCATCAGTTGTCAAACACAAAGGATATAGCAGAAATAAGACTAAGCAACACAATAAGCAGTGAAGGTTTTTGATGACATAGGAAAAACGTGAAGAACATAAAATTGCTTTGATGAATTTTAAGTGATTAGGAATCTCACAAATTGTAAGTTGATACAATCTTGCTGGAAGAAATATTTGGCCCTGACCCATCAAAAGCCTTAAACAAAATGCTAGAATTTTGAAAGTCACCCACTCCTGTACTGGAGTGGGTAACCTTTCCTTTCTTCAGAGGATCTTCCCAACCCAGGGATCAAACCCAGGTCTCCTGCATTGCTGGCAGATTCTTTACCAGATGAGCAAGTCAACTCCTATGAATTTATCCCAAACAAATGGCTAGCAACACAAAAAGGACTTTTGTGAGAGCCTAACACCACATAATGCCAAATGGCTTTATCTATAAACCAGGTTAATCACTGTCTCTGAATGAGAAGAGAAAATATTCAACTAATTAGTGTCACCAGAACATCTGAGTTAAACACATACACACACACACACACACACACACACAATGCTATGTAAGAGAAAGTGAAAGTGAAGTCGCTCAGTCGCGTCCGACTCTTTGTGACCCCATTGACTGTAACCTACCAGGCTCCTCTGTCCATGGGATTTTCCAAGCAATAGTACTGGAGTGGATTGCCATTTCCTTCTCCAATGTAAGAGAAATAACTCTAAATCTAAAAGAAATGAAAATTCTAAGTTTAAATCTGCTATGGAGTCACTTTTGACAAATCAATTCAAACTTGTGTTACTTTTCATGTCTATCAAATTAGGCATTCATGTAGTTAGATTTTAAGGAGTCTTCTTGGTTGAAAGAAAGTGGTTTTCCCAGAATGCTTTACTGGCACAGTCCATATTTCAACATAAGCCTGTCAACTACAAATTGGTACTCGCCAGAGGCTAAACAACAACAACAAGGGCATTTACCATCCACCTGTGCTACTGCAGCTGCTGACACCCCCTGAAGGAAATTCAGGGTAGAGAGTGAGGTGCTCTGTGCTCCAGGGAAACTGGCGGAATAAATCTTTAGACAGTCAGATATTTTCCAAGAACTGACTTCCAGGATCCCAATCTTTGCATCTCCTCATATCTAAAGTGAAAGTCACTCAATCATGTCTGACTCTTTGCTTCCCAATGGACTATACAGTCCATGGAATTCTCCAGGCCAGAATGCTGGCGTGGGTATAGTCTTTCCCTTCTCCAGGGGATCTTCTCAACCCAGGTCTCCCACATCGCAGGCAGATTCTTTACCAGCTGAGCCACAAGGAAAGCCCAAGAATACTGGAGCGGGTAGCCTATCCCTTCTCCACTGGATTTTCCTGACCCAGGAATCGAACTGGGGTCTCCTGGATTGCAGGTGGATTCTTTACCAACTGAGCTATCAGGGAAGCCCCCCCTCAAATCTAGAAAAGCACTGAATCTCATGATGACATCAGCCCCTCATGACTAGCAGAAAACCTCTTGTGAAGTTAAGTATTCGACTGCATCAAACTCCCCCTTCACCAAATTCTTACATATTGACCTCTCCCCGGTACCTCTTTGGAGCAGTCTCTCAACTCTCTGAGCTTCTGTCTCCCGAGCTGCGGTCCTCATTTCATCCCCAACAAAATCCAACACACAGCTCTCACATCGCGCATCCTTTTAGTCGACAAACCAAACAAATGTAAATGCCGCCTATACGCTGTCAATGCCGATGAAATTTTAATTTGAAACTTTCATTTTTCAAGATTTATAAGTATGTAAAAACGTATATAATTTTGATGGTAGTAGTCCATCTTTTTATTTGTTATGTTTACTACCGATATCAACAGAGAACACACTTCACATAGCTACTTCTGGCTAACATTCTTAAAAAAAAAATGCATCTTTATAGCCTTAAATAGTGGTTTTGTTTTAAATAATAGATGTTTCCTATGAAAGCTTCCTCATATTTTAGATTTACAACAAACCTTAAGTACAATTTAGGGGATAGTGGTCTACATGTTTGAAAGACATAAAAGAAAGGAAAACTTCAATGATAGAACAATCTTGTGAAAAGTAGTTCAGCAGCTCACAGTCAAAGGGTCAAGGTCTTTTCAGATGGTCAATCACTCCTGATTCTGTGAAAAATCCTTCCAATAGAATGGGGATTTCCATTTCTGTCTAATTAGACATCTATAGTTCATTACACCAAATCTTTTCATCAGCTGTACACACATTTGCCAAACCAAGGGGTGCAGTTAACTTTTGTTGTATGAAAAATGAATCTTTTGTCAAATCAGTTCAACACCCTTATACCTTTTCATAAACTGTATTGGTTTTCTATTATTGCTTCATAACAAATCAAGGCAAACTTAGAAGCTTAAACAAAATTCATTTACTATCTCACATTCTCCTTATGTCAGAAGTCTGGCGTAACTAAATCTGGTTTTCTGCTCAGAGTATCACACTCAAAGTATTGGCTGACTATGTTCAAATCTAAAGTTCTAGGAAAAATTTATTTCCAAACACATTAGGTCATTGAGACAATTCAGTTTTATGTGTTAGTAGGAATGAGGTCTCCCTTTGCCCTCTCTTAAGCAACTCTCATATTCTAGAGGCTACAAACACTGTTTCTTGTTTGGGACTTCTCTCAGGCCCTTCAAAATATCAAAACAAACAGCAAGAGCCCTCATGTAGAATCTTCCTTACACTTTGACATTCTGCCTTTCCCATCTGCAGTTAGCCAAAGAAAACTCTCTGCTTTAAAAGGGCTCCTATAATTTTGCTAGATCTACCCTGATCATCTCCCTGTCTTAAGGTCAACTGATTTTAACGACACCAGCAAAGTAGCTTTTGCTATGAATTCAATTAAAAAAAAACAAACACAGGATAATGATGAGAAAAGAGGCCAGGTTCAGAGTGTCTAGGATTAACGTTGGAAATTGTGGAGAGTCATTTTAGAAATCTTCCTATACAGAAACAGAAGTCCAGGCATATCCTGTTTTACTGTAAATAATCCTTCCAATTTGACACAATTCTAAAGCTCATGGCAACATTTTTTTAGACTGATTGCCAAACATGAGAGATCAATAAGAAACTTTAGTTTCTACAACTACTATATGACATACTTATTTAAGGGACAAAAAGTTGTTTCTTGGATGCAAAGAAAATATAGAATTTATCTCTCTCTTAACCAATCTAAAATCTATGGATTCCCTTTGAAACATTGAGATAACAATCACTACCAGCTCAATAATTTACCTAGTGCCATTGTTCTCAATATTTCACTTGATTTCCTTCATATAACCCCCATAATTAGTCCAAGATCATTAATCTAGTAAATGGTTCAGCCTGCTAATGTACTCAGCCATTTCAGAGCCCACACACCTAACCTTTATTTTAAACCATTTCTGAGTCATGGTTGTACAATACTTCCCTAATTACACCTCTGATGAGAAGCTCAAGATAGCATAAGATACTCTACTGTGATGTTTGACATCTGTAATTATTAGGGAAATTATTTTGAGTTTATATATTTGTAAACACTACCAATTTGTCTAGGTCTGCTCTAAGAAAATTTTAAAAATACATTTTAATACACTACTTTTTTTTTTCCTTATTTGGTGGGACATTATCAGTTTAAATCCCTTATCAAGTTTCCCATAAGCCTTTTCTCCAAGCTAAATATCCCTCAACACTTCAAAAGTTCCTCCTGTGGTATAGACTCCAAACTTTCACTAATCTAAATGCCAGACATCAAATCCTTCAGTTGAGTTCAGTTTAGTTCAGTCGCTCAGTCGTGTCTGACTCTTTGCAACCCCATGAATCGCAGCACACCAGGCCTCCATGTCCATCACCATCTCCCGGAGTTCACTCAGACTCACGTCCATCGAATCAGTGATGCCATCCAGCCATCTCATCCTCTGTCATCCCCTTCTCCTCCTGCCCCCAATCCCTCCCAGCATCAGAGTCTTTTCCAATGAGTCAACTCTTCGCATGAGGTGGCCAAAGTACTGAAGTTTCAGCTTCAGCATCATTCCCTCCAAAGAAATCCCAGGGTTGATCTCCTTCAGAATGGCCTGGTTGGATCTCTTTGCAGCCCAAGGGACTTTCAAGAGTCTTCTCCAACACCACAGTTCAAATGCATCAATTCTTCGGCACTCAGCTTTCTTCACAGTCCAACTCTCACATCCATACATGACCACTGAAAAAACCATAGCCTTGACTAGATGGACCTTAGTTGGCAAAGTAATGTCTCTGCTTTTCAATATGCTATCTAGGTTGGTCATAACTTTTCTTCCAAGGATTAAGCATCTTTTAATTTCATGGCTGCAGTCACCATCTGCAGCGATTTTGGAGCCCAAAAAAATAAAGTCTGACACTGTCTCCACTGTTTCTGCATCTATTTCCCATTAAGTGATGGGACCGGATGCCATGATCTTCATTTTCTGAATGCTGAGCTTTAAGCCAACTTTTTCACTCTTCTCTTTCACTTTCATCAAGAGGCTTTTTAGTTCCTCTTCACTTTCTGCCATAAGAGTGGTGTCATCTGCATATCTGAGGTTATTGATATTTCTCCCTGCAATCTTGATTCCAGCTTGTGCTTCTTCCAGCCCAGCGTTTCTCATGATATACTCTGCATAGAAGTTAAATAAGCAGGCTGACAATATACAGCCTTGACGTACTCCTTTTCCTATTTGGAACCAGTCTGTTGTTCCATGCCCAGTTCTAACTGTTGCTTCCTGACCTGCATATAGATTTCTCAAGAGGCAGGTCAGGTGGTCTGGTATTCCCATCTTTTTCAGAATTTTCCACAGTTTTTTGTGATTTACACTGTCAAAGGCCTTGGCATAGTCAATAAAGCAGAAATAGATGTTTTTCTGGAACTCTCTTGCTTTTTCCGTGATCCAGCGGATGTCGGCAATTTGATCTCAAATCCTTAGATGTATCCAAATAACTACTGCCCAGCAGAACCCCACATGAAAATTGTTATGATGATTATGAAGGATATATGCCATATGGGTGTAAATCATATGTCAGCTTATGCTGCAGTATAGCAGTATAATTCCCACCTACCAAATCTCAGTCACTCAACACATTGACATGTATTTTTAAAAACTGGATTCTATGTCCTGTGTGAGTTGAAAGTGGTTTTGATCATCATAAATATTCGGTGAAGAGATTCAGAAGATTCTAGTTGAACACTTATTTCCATAGTCAGTGGGAAGGTAGAAAGCGGCAAAGCTGAGCTTTGCATTGGTATTTAAAACTTCCTCCTTAGAACTCTTGTACATTGTTGATGGGACAGTAAATGGGTGCAGACACTATGGAAAACAGTATGGATGTTCCTTAAAAAACTGAAAATAGAGCTTCCATGTGATCTAGTAATCCTACTCCTGGGCATATAACTGAAAAGATGAAAACTCTAATTCGAAAAGATATGTGCACCCCAAAATTCACTGCAGCACTGTTTACAGTAGTCAAGACATGGTTTAGCCAAGCCAAACCACAAGCACAGAAAACTCACCAATCTGATCACACGGACCACAGCCTTGTCTAACTCAATGAAACTCTGAGCCATGCTGTGTAGGGCCACCCAAGATGGATGGGTCATAGTGGAGAGGTCTGAGGAAATGTGATTCACTGGAGAAGGGAATGGCAAACCACTTTTATATTCTTGCCTTGAGAACCCCATGAACAGTATTGGAAGGCAAAAAGATAAGACACTGAAAGATGAATTCCCCAGGTCAGTAGGTGCCCAATATGCTACTGGAGATCAGTGGAGATATAACTCCAGAAAGAATGAAGAGTCGAAGCCAAAGCAAAAACATCACCCAGTTGTGGATGTGATTGGTAACGGAAGTCAAGTCCAATGCTCTAAACAGCAATACTGCATATGAACCTGGAATGTTAGGTCCATGAATCAAGGCATATTAGAAGTGGTCAAACAGGAGATGGCAAGAGTGAATATCGACATTTTAGGAATCAGCGAATTAAAATGGATTGGAATGGGTGAATTTAACTCAGATGACCATTATATCTACTACTGTGGGCAAGAATCCCTTAGAAGAAATGGAGTAGCCATCATGGTCAACAAAAGAGTCCAAAACATAGTACTGGGATGCAATCTCAAAAATTACAGAATGATCTCTGTTTGTTTCCAAGGCAAATCATTCAGTACCACAGAAATCCAAGTTAATGCCCTGACCAGTAATGCTAAAGAAGCTGAAGTTGAACAGTTCTATGAAGACATACAAGACCTTCTAGAACTAACACCCCCCAAAAGATGTCTTTTTCATTATAGGAGACTGGAATGAAAAAGTAGAAAGTCAAGAAAAAGATATACCCATTTGAATGCAGAGCTCCAAAGAATAGCAAGGAGAGATAAGAAAGCCTTCCTCAGAGATCAATGCAAACAAATAGAGGAAAACAAAGAGAATGGGAAAGACTAGAGATCTCTTCAAGAAAATTAGAGATACCAAGGGAACATTTCATGCAAAGATGGGCACAATAAAGGACAAAAGTGGTATGGACCTAACAGAAGCAAAAGATATTAAGAAGAGGTGGCAAGAATACACAGTTCTATACAAAAAAAGATCTTCATAACCCAGATAACCACAATGGTGTGATCATTCACCTAGAGTCAGACATCATGGGATGTGAAGTCAAGTGGGCCTTAGGAAGCATCACTACAACAAAGCTAGTGGAGGTGATGGAATTCCAGTTGAGCTATTTTAAATCCTGGAAGATGCTGTGAAAGTGCTGCACTCAATATGCCAGCAAATTTGGAAAACTCAGCAGTGGCCACAGGACTAGAAAAGGTCAGTTTTCATTCCAATCCCAAAGAAAGGCAATGCCAAAGAATGCTCAAACTGCTTCACAATTGCACTCATCTCACATGCTAGCAAAGTAATGAGCAAAATCAGGCTTCAACAGTACATGAACTGTGAACTTCCAGATGTTCAAACTGGATTTAGAAAAAGCAGAGGAACCAGAGATCAAATTGCCAACATCCATTGGATCATTGAAAAAGCAAAAATGTTCCAGAAAAACATCTACTTCTACTTTATTGACTATGCCAAACCCTTTGACTGTGTGGATCACCACAAACTGTGGAAAATTCTTAAAGACATGAGAATATCAGACCACCTGACTTGCCTCTTGAGAAATCTGTATGTAGGTCAAGAAGCAACTGTTAGGACTGGACATGGAACAACAAACTGTTTTCAGATCAGGAAAGGAATATGTCAAGGCTGTATATGGTCATCCTGCTTATCTCTTATATGCAGAGTACATCATGAGAAATTCTGGACTGGATGAAGCAAAAGCTTAAATCAAGATTTCTGGTAGAAAAATCAATAACCTCAGATATGCAGATGATACCACACTTATAGCAGAAAGCAAAGAAGAACTAAAGAGCCTCTTGATGAAAGTGAAAGAGGAGAGTGAAAAAGTTGGCTTAAAACTCAACATTCAGAAAACTAACATGGCATTCGGTCCCATCACTTCATGGCATATAGATGGGGAAACATTGAAAACAGTGACAGACCTTATTTTGGGGGGCACCAAAATCACTGCAGATGGTGATTGCAGCCATGAAATTAAAAGATGTTTACTCCTTGGAAGGAAAGCTGACACCAACCTAGATAGCATATTGAAAAGCAGAGATATTACTTTGCCAACAAATGTTCATCTAGTCAAGGCTATGGCTTTTCCCTGTGGTCATGTATGGATGTGAGTGTTGGTCTGTGAAGAAAGCTGAGCACCGAAGAATTGATGCTGAAACTCTAATACTTTGGCCACCTATTGCGAAGAACTGACTAATTGGAAAAGATCCTGATGCTGGGAAAGAGTGAAGGTGGGAGGAGAAGGAGAGGACAGAGGATGAGATGGTTGGACAGCATCAGACTCAATGGACATGAGTTTGAGTCATCTTTGGGAGCTGGTGATGGACAGAGTGGCCTGGCGTGTTGGAGTCTATAAAGTCGCAAAGAGTTAGACATGACTGAGTGACTGAACTGACTGACTGACTTAAGACAAGGAAACAATCTAAATGTCCATTGACAGAAGAATGTATAAGAAGAGGTATGTTCATTTGCAAAGTTGTGTCCAATTCTATTTAACCCCATGGACTACAGCACGCCATGCTTCCCTGTCCTTCACTATCTCCCGGACTTTGCTCAAATTCTTGTGCATGGAGTCAGGTGTATATATATATATACACACACATTCAGCCATAAAAAAAGAATGAAACATCACCATTTGCAGAAACATGGATGGATCTAGATATTATCATACTATGAGAAGTAAGTCAGGCAGAGAAAGACGAATATATGATATGATTTATATGCAGCAATGAAAAAATAATACAAAGCAACTTATTTACTAAACAGAAACAGACTCACATACATAGAAAACAAACTTGTGGGTACCAAAGAGAAAAGAGAACTGAGAAGGATACATTAGAAATAAAGGATTAAAAGATACACATCACTCTATATAAAATAAACAAAAAGGATTTATAGTAAAGCACACAAAATTATATTCAATATAATAACCTATAATGGAGAAGAATCTGGAGCTGTACACCTGAATTTAACACAACGTTGTGAATCAAGTATAGTTTAATAAATTAAAAATCTTCCTCTCTGGTAATGACAGGTAAAAATACACCCAACACACACATACTTTTTTGCTAACATTCTAAAGCAAGTCACATGGCCCTGCCTAACTTCAAAGAGGATTTGACCACAAGTGTCATCCTATCCTAATATCTGAAAGGAAGAAGAGAAGTAAAATAGTGAAATAAGGAAAACATGAGCCTTCCTATGTGCCAGGTTATGCTGCAATAAAAATACCACTTTAATGACTTCCATGGTGTGCAAACTGTTCTATTCAAACATAGCTACAGCGTCTCCTATTTCCTTTGAGCCATTTTTCCCTGTGATCTGAGCACCATCCTTCTATCCACACAGCCCAAAATGTGTCAGTGTGGATGAAAGTCATGTCACTGTAATCCCCATAGTCACCAAGGTAAGAAATCTACAAACTCTAATGCCCTGCAGACTGCAGTTCTCCAACCATTCCCAAGATGACATCATGGCATAAAATAATTCTACACCAGGTTTTTGATCTAAAGAATATAGTATGACATTATGAGGGAAAAAGGGACGTGAGATGAAGGCCTCGTACAGTGCCACACTGCACACGCCATTGCACACTGTGATCAACACTAAGTAAGGGGAAAGCATGCTTTTTCTGGAAATGCCAGTTCATCTCTTCCAAATCGGAAATATGTTATACTATCCACTGCAAGGCAAATGGATTTGCTGAATGTTACTCATCCAGTTCCTATGTAGCCTGCCAATAATACACCTAATGAAAACTGTCAGAAATCCAGGAGATTTCCTTTTAGCCCTGCTTATATTGGCATCAGTGAAGCACACTACATCTGGAGAGATTACTAGCACTAGAATCTGGTGAATGACTCAAAGGAAAAGGAAAGATATAAAGGAAGTTTGGCTTTCTCAAGAGTTGATAAAAATAAACATTTGGAGCCTTGTTTATATTTAAAGGCAAATTTCAAGGCAGATATTCTATTTTTAAATTTTATTTTAGGTAAGGGAATTGCTTCATTTTAATCATTTTAAATTAAGCTCTGAACCACCCACAATGTAAAAAAAAAAAAAAACTAGCAGACCAAACACAGGCATCATTTTGACAGACAGCAAAGATTCCTAAGCGATACCTATAAACATTAAAATAGAGTTTCTTAGACTGTGGTCCATGGACCACTTTTAGCAGAATTACCTGGGGAGTTTGTTTATAACACCAACCTCAGGGCTCCACTTTCAAATTTCAACATGCCCAGGGAAGATGTCTTCATGCTAATGTTAGAAACACTATTTTAGGAAGAAGGTGAGTTAGAATCAGAGTAAAACAATTTTTAGAAACATCAGCATCAGAAAGATGATAATACTTCAGAGAATTTCTGTAAGGATTAAATGACATGCTGTCTGTAAAGCTCTTACAACATCACCACATAGACTCAATAAATGTTAGTACCTTCTGAAATGTCTTCCAGACAATAAGGACTGGTGTTCTGTTGCAAGACCCAAAGTTGTCATAAAGCCAAATGTCGAAGGGATGAAGAGATTCAGTGAACAGATAATTCATCGGTGCAGTCAGGGATGTGGGAAAAATAAAAATGAGGTCTGAAGAACACATTCAGAAAGGAGAAAGCTTTTTATGTCTATCAATCCACCTGTTTTTGACTCTTCCATTCATCTTGCCATGCATTTTTTTCCCTTAGGGAGGTATCTTAGTAGTATCTTAAAATGTTATACCTGCACTATGAATTTCATTCAGAAGTTTGATTTCTCTATTTGAAAACACATGCATACTGCATAATTTGAAAGGCTTTGCCAAGATCATTTTGGCTCAGGTGAAATTCTGTTCATGGTGATGTCTTAAGTTAATTTTGAGTGAAAACCATATAAAAACCACAATACAATTTGTTATATAAGTAAAGCCAAGATTGTGTCAAGCTTGGTTATAGATTTGAAAAACAGCATATATACCATGTCCAAACATTCCTCAGAAGAAATCACTTTTGCCTAAGAAGAATGTTTTACATTCTCCTTTAAAATAATGGGTAAAGTGAGGGAAGGGACAGAAAACACTGTGCTTCATGCTAAGCAAATAGTTACTTTTTGTGAATAGATTCTCTACAGAAAACATAATTTACTCCTGATTCACTGAAAACTCACCTGCACATTAAAGTTTTGTCATAATTATGACTAACTTTAATATAAGTTGCTAAGTATTGACTTACATATCTAAAATAAATAAGCTGAATATTTCATCTAATTTATAGTATTTACTAAGGAACAACTACTGTGTTGCAGGCATTGTATAGTCATTAATTTATTCTCCTATATAATAGGGGTAATAACATTTATTCCCCCACATTGCACTTCATTTATGGTATTCTTATCCTCTGTTCTGGGATGTATGTATGTGTGTACATGTGAGCCTGTGTGTGTAATAAAGAGAGATTTCATTACCTTCTCAACCTTTTTCATGCAAAGGCAATAACTCACTAGATATCCACTAATTACAAAAAACAGATTTAGCATATGCTATGGATATTCACTAAGGAGTCCAAACACTACATGAAACTATGCAACATTTTTAATACGTGTATTTTCTCAAAAATAGCTTCATGATTTTCCTTAGATTTTTGAAAATCTTTATACACAAATGTTAAGAATGAGTGATGCAGATCAGATGGAACAGTGTCTCTTAACTATTTTTCAACCTTGACACACAGTAACATATAGATTTTACATGATTCCGTAACATGTATGTGCACATACACCACACAGACAAACACATCTGAAACAAACGTTTCCAAAACAGTTCTAACCCTTTCAAATTGCAATGCGTTCTGAAACATTTCTAAATAGATAGTAAAAGAGTCAATCCCACCCTGCAGAGTTTCTCACCTCACTAACTACAACTCCCGGTACTTTATCACAATTAAGGCAAGACTGGTAGGCAATATAGAAATCTCACGTACATCATGGCATTCCTGACACCACAACATTCTTGCAGATTATGCTGTCAATCATAATATGCAGTGAGGGCAAGAAACCCATTTCCTACGGTGGCCTTGTCACTGAGCAAATCCTGGCAACTATTTATGAGCAGCACAGGCCAAGCTGAGGCTGAGAGACAGGAGACTGAGGACTTAATTGGATCATGTGCAGTAGACCTCATTAAATCCCATTCTCTTTCTTTACATGTTAGCATATTCTGGGGAGAAGGCGACCTGCCTTCTTCATGGTCTGGGTATCATAATTATTACTTTAATTAAGAAAAGGTAAGGCTAATCTTCCTTGAATTTTCAATTACAACATAGTGTGCCACTGTTTCTGAGTATACATAGCCTGAGCCTTGGAGGAGTAGCTAGAAGCTTTCTGATGGGAATTCCAGAGCCCTGCAAGCCAATGACAAAACGCTTTCTATTAATACTTCCCTTTACTATATTAGTGCCTCAGTGTGTAATTTTTGCCTGTTTCTTTGCTTCATTCTTTACCATTTGTGGTTCTTTTCATCGATGAATTAAGATTGGGAGAAACTAAAAAGTGTATCACCTAGAGCCAGACATCCTGGAAAGTGAAGCCAAGTGGGCCTTAGGAGCATCACTACGAACAAAGCTAGTGGAGGTGATGGAATTCCAGTGGACCTATTTCAAATCCTGAAAGATGATGCTGTGAAAGTGCTGCACTCAATATGCCAGCAAATTTGGAAAACTCAGCAGTGGCCACAGGACTGGAAAAGGTCAGTTTTCCAAACAATCCCAAAGAAAGGCAATGCAATACCAAAGAATGCTCAAACTACTGCACAATTGCACCCATCTCACATGCTAGTAAATTAATTCTCAAAATTCTCCAAGCCAGGCTTCAGCAATACATGAACCATGAAATTCCTGATGTTCAAGCTGGTTTTAGAAAAGGCAGAGGAACCAGAGATCAAATTGCCAACATCCACTGGATCATGGAAAAAGCAAGAGAGTTCCAGAAAAACATCTATTTCTGCTTTATTGACTATGCCAAAGCCTTTGACTGTGTGGATCACAATAAACTGTGGAAAATTCTGAAAGAGATGGGAATACCAGACCACCTGACCTGCCTCTTGAGAAATCTGTATGCAGGTCAGGAAGCAGCAGTTAGAACTGGACATGGAACAACAGACTGGTTCCAAATAGGAAAAAGGAGTACGTCAAGGCTATATATTGTCAACCTGCTTATTTAACTTCTATGCAGAGTACATCATGAGAAATGCTGGACTGGAAGAAACACAAGCTGGAATCAAGATTGCCAGGAGACATATCAATAACCTCAGATATGCAGATGACACCACCCTTATGGCAGAAAGTGAAGAGGAACTAAAAAGCCTCTTGATGAAAGTGAAAGAGGAGAGTGAAAAAGTTGGCTTAAAGCTCACTATTCAGAAAACGAAGATCATGGCATCTGGTCCCATCAGTTCATGGCAAATAGATGGGGAAACAGTGGAAACGGTGTCACACTTTATTTTGGGGGGCTCCAAAATCACTGCAGATGGTGACTGCAGCCATGAAATTAAAAGATGCTTACTCCTTGGAAGAAAAATTATGACCAACCAAGATAGCATATTCAAAAGCAGAGACATTACTTTGCCGACTAAGGTCCGTCTAGTCAAGGCTATGGTTTTTCCTGTGGTCATGTATGGATGTGAGAGTTGGTCTGTGAAGAAGGCTGAGCGCTGAAGAATTGATGCTTTTGAACTGTGGTGTTGGAGAAGACTCTTGAGAGTCCCTTGGACTGCAAGGAGATCCAACTGGGATTTCTTTGGAAGGAATGATGCTAAAGCTGAAACTCCAGTACTTTGGCCACCTCATGAGAAGAGTCAACTCATTGGAAAAGACTCTGATGCTGGGAGGGATTGGGGGCAGAAGGAGAAGGGGACGACAGAGGATGAGATGGCTGGATGGCATCACTGACTCGATGGATGTGAGTCTAAGTATACTCCGGGAGTTGGTGCTGGACAGGGAGGCCTGGCGTGCTGTGATTCATGGGATCGCAAAAAGTCAGATATGACTGAGCGACTGAACTGAACTGAAAAAGTGCAAATCAACCTTCCCAATATAGCAAAATTGGATTTATCATAGTAAATCGGCTTCTACCCCAAATTATTTACTGTATCTCAGGGCCTGAGCTAAATGCCTTATGTTTATAAAAATTCATTCAGTAGGAATATTAGAATTCATAAAGTCTTTTTGTTGTTCAGTTGCTCTGTCGTGTCTGACTTTTGCTACCTCACGGACTGCAGCACACCAGGCTTCCCTGTCTTTCACCATCTCCCAGAGTTTACTCAAATCGAAGTCAGTAATGTCATCCAACCGTCTCATCTTCTATCGGTTCCTTCTCCTCCTGTCTTCAATCTTTCCTAACATCAGGGTCTTTTCTAATGAGTTAGCTCTTCGCACCAGGTAGCCAAAGTACTGGAGCTTCAGCTTTGGCATCAGTCCTTTCAATGAACATTCAGGATTGACTTCCTTTAGGATTGACTAGTGTGATCTCCATGCTGTCCAAGGGACTCACAAGAGTCTTCTCTAGCATCACAGTTCAAAGACATCAATTCTTCAGTGTTCAGCCTTTTTTATTGTCCAGCTTTCACGTGTGTACATGACTACTGGAAAAACCAAAGCTTTGATTCTAAAGACCTGTGTCAGCAAAGTAGTACTGTCTTCCTGTCACATTTCATCCCTTATGGGGCTCACGTCCTGGCCTTTGATGTGTGGCTCTGGTGCCTGTGTTGCTGGTGGGCCCAGGGATGTCTCCTGTGTGAACAGTGGTACCTTCTGACATCACCACTGCGGCCGTTCACGGGGCCATGACTCCTCCCACAGCTCGCCTGGTTCCTTCAGCTCCCTTCTTTCCTGCCCTTCTGGGTGCTACAACTCTGCAGTCTGCCATGGAGGTAGCCATTTTCCTTGCAGAAATGGCAGGAGTGAATCCAGCTCCTGCCTATGGGGGGAGTTCTTCCCTTCCCACTGCTTTCTTTGAAATGTGTCCAGGCTTCACTGTCTAAAACATTAGTAGAAGAGCTATAAATTCCACTTTCAGCCCTGTTCTCCTAAGGCTGTGTGTGTGCATGCACACGTGTGTGTGTGCACAGGCGACAATACTGGATTAAGGATATAATGAAGGCAAAGCCACCCCCACTACCTCCAGACCAGCAGTTCCCTCTGTTAACAGCAGCTCTTTCCTGACTCTGCTCATCTTTTCTGTCCTCTATCAGGTGGCAAGAGTCAGTCCTCCCTTATAGACGGTGCCTCAGCTCTCCTGCAGGTCGCCACCTGCGGCATTGCTCTCAGATTCTTTCAGAGCATGGGCAACTCCTAATCTCCCAGTGGAATTTTTTTCACAAAGAATCTCTCATTCAGGACATAAACAGCTGTCTGCCACAGTCCCCTTGCCCGGGTTGTCAGATGTTTCTGAGTACTTCTCACACTCAAGCTGGGACTTCATTTCACGAATAGGAATTTCTCCCATAATCTTCTGAACTGCTTTGTGACTTGGATTTTCTATGTTAAGTTTAAGGTGGTTTGAAAACCTGAGTCCCATTAATTTCAGGTCAAACTTGAAATATCCAAATAAAAATGGGTAACTCTAAAGGCGACTACCCTGGAGGTCCAGTGGTTAAGACTCCAGGCTTTTCAACTGGTCAGGGCACTAAGAACCACAAGCAGTGGGGTGTGGCCAAAAAGTGAAAAGAATTGTCAGCTGAGGTTTGTGTCCAGTCTTGATTGAGCCTTGGATACAACGCCCCATTGTATATGAATGAAGACACAGTACATGTTTCACGCATTACAAAGACAAACAGTTAAACAGTCCAGTTTAACTTCCAGGTGTTTTGGGAAATAACTTTCTTCAAGACTGCTACTCTAACTGGCTCTGTGTTTCTGCCCTTTCCCTTAACAGCTCTATTTCCTTCCATTTTATTCGTACTCTGAAGAGTCCCAAATCTATTTCCTAAGCTAAGATTGCCCTCCTGAGCTCCGGAACACAATTCCAGCTACCTAATTGGCATGTCCATGAGGAAAACTAGATGGACATCAAATTTATATGTCGAGGAGGACTATGCTTATTCTAGCTTCCGTTAGTACCAGTTTTGGTTAATGTCACCCAGTCATCCAATAGCAGAATAGAACCATGACCAAAACGTCTCTGACTCTGTTTCCTTACTGTTCCCTTCAAATCAGTCTTAACATTTTGATTGTTTTCAAACAGGTTTCCTTTTCTTTATAGTCATTTTACTCTGCTGGTGTCAGTCTCCATGACTCCTTATTCCTTGCAATCTCTTCCAAGTTAATAACACAGCATGCTCAGTTAATGCCCCTGAACTTATCAACAGCCTTCTCTTGGCAGAAAAAGTGAAATATTCATAGGTGTGTCTTATATGACTCGTGTTCTATTTGGCACATTATACTAAGTATTTCTGGTACTTAATTGGTCAACATCCATTCTCCTTCTGAATGACAGCATGATTCCTCCTTAGATAAAGTGTTGGGATTGTAGTCAGGAGCTTAACACCACACTTGATAAAGGAATAAGCTCAGGAACCAGCCTGGACCTACTGAGTATTACTGTCATGAAATCTTCAACAGAAGGAAAAGAAAAGAATAAACAAAAATCTGAAATTAATTGAGTTTCATCCATTGTGTGTGTGTGTTTGTTCTTTTTTTTTTTTTTGGGGGGCCATATACCATGGCTTATGGGATCCTAGTTCCCAGACCAGGAATCAAAGCCAGGCCCTTGGCCGTGAGAACACAGAATCCTAACCACCAGGGACCACCAGGGCCACCAGGGAATTCCTAGATTTCATCCATTTTAGATTCAGGCCCCAAGCCCTGAACAAAGTATTTCTGTTATTAGACCATTTCCTCCTTTAGTTTTTTCTCCCTACTTCTCCAGCATTAGCTTGGTTTTTACTTGCTTTACAGCTGATTCTTCAACCTCTTAATTCTATGAGCAAAGAACATCCTTTCCAAAGTTTTGACAGTTTACTCAAAGCTATTGACTAATGAGACCAAACTTGGTTTCTATCACTTGTAACAAAGAAGCATAATCTATCCATCTAAATGTAATGAATATTCTTAAATTAATGCATGGAAAGATGGAAAGAAAACCAGTCAAAGCATTCCTATTTTAACTCTGATTCTCCTTAAATTTACTGAGATTAAATAATCCCTCTCTTCTCTTCAATTATTCTGCTCCAAACACACTAGATCTCTTATTATTTTTTAAATATACCAATTTTATTACCAACTCACAAAATTTTTATTTTCTGCCTGAAAAGCTTTACCTGGCGTTTTCTCATGGTTCTCTTCTTAGCTTCCAGGGTTGCCATGTATAGCTGTGAAATGGGACAGCTGCATGAAGGCAGTGGGCTGAGAAGTGATGTACTATAACATCGTGCCCAAACATGGGGCACTCAGAAGCCAGTCCCAGTGCAGGGGTGGGTCCCACAGAGGAAGGGGTATCTTTGATAATTTACTCACAGGCATCATATGAACTAGCAGAGCTATTCATTTTCATTATCTCCTAAAAATAATGCCTAAAAGAGACCTTCTCTGACCACCACTCTATCCAAAATTGTCCCCAGCCCCACGACAATCTCTGCTTCATTTTTTCAAGGTATATATCACTTCTTGCATTTCCAGGTAATCGTTTGTTGTCTGTTACCTCCTACTGAACTGTAAATCCAGGCAAACAGAGAGCTTGTCTGTCATACTCACTGCCATAACCCCAGGATTTAGAACAGTGTCTTTCACACAGTCAGAGCTTAATAAGTACTTACTCAATAGAATAAATGATCTGAAATAAGGCACTTGGATTTAAACCTCAAGTTACTGGTTATTTGGTAAACCTCTTTAATCTTGATAAATAGCAATTTCCCCAGTAATTAATAAATGTATAGAATATGATAATATATACCAGCTAGAATTAGTGTCAATTTGTAAGTACTGCAAACTTAAATAATGCAGTACTTTAATGACTTTCTCACACTATATACAAAAATAAACTTAAAATGGATTAAAGACATATAGAAGACCCCAAACCATAAAACTCACTGGAGGAAAACATAAGCAATAAACTCTTTGACATTGGTCTTTGCAATATGTTTTCAGATGTGTCTCCTTAGGCAATGGAAACAAAAGCAAAAATAAACCAATGGGACTACATAAAACTAAAAAGCTTTTGCACAGCAAAGAAAACTATCAACAAAATGAAAAGGTGACCTACTGCATGGGAGAAGCATTGATTTATCTGACAAGGGGTTAAAATCCAAAATATACAAAGAACTCATACAAGTTATTATCCAGAAAAAAAAACCTGATTAAAAAATGGACAAAGGACTGCATGATGATTTATAAATACTGCAAACTTTAATAATATACATATATATGTGTATATGTACATAGTACTTTGTGTACGTGTACTTCAGCCTCATAGAGTTCTTTTTGGAAGTGACTTTCTCCATAAAAATGCCCAGCTACCACCACCAGGAAACCAAATCTGTAATGTGTAATGTGCTACAGCTCTAGGGTGCTTACCTAACTCTCTAAGATATGTGATATCAACTAGTCAAACCAACACACTCTTCAGGAAAGAAAACTGCCATGGGCATAGAAACTCCCAAGAGCTTCACCTCTAAATACAGCTTGGGGTGTTTCTATGTTTCAGGCTACAATATACTGATTTTTCTTTTTCTTTTTTTTTTTTTGCTTATGACATTTCCCTTTATAAAAATGTATGACACTCCTAGTAAAATTCTATTAGAATTCACTTTATTAGTTTTTTTTTTCCCCACAATGATTAACATTAGCCTTCCTTTTGAAAATAACTCTTCTAAATGTTGTCAAACCTTCCAGTGTCTGATGGTTCTGTCATTAGTCCAGAGTTCTATTAGCTACTTGGGTTTTCCCTATTGCTATATTTGACCCTCGAAATATCGTCAAGCCCAACTAGAGATTCTTCTAATATATAAGGCAACATGAATAAAAAATCCCAAAGCTGCTTCTTAGCAGTTGAACGACTCAACGTTCTTCCTGTCAGCCTCATAGCATTGCCTATAAGCTGCAGGAAATTAATCATGGTGTCTGTGAAAAATGTGGGAGTCCAGTCTCGGGCCCTTCACTGTTAGATCAATCAGCCAACTCACTCCAAGGGGTCAGGTGTGGCCGAGTGTTGGTTCATTGGTACAATCATGTGCATGAGTCCTTAACTCTACAGTATACTCAGCCTCAGAGTCTGTGATCGCCTTACTCTAGAAATAAATTAGAACATCAGTACACCACTGCAAGGCATAAGGTGCCTTCTTAAAGTCTGTTCCATTTTCTGGTTAAATTCCAGATAATGGAATTCTAAGGTTCTCTTTTCTTTGGTTTAAATAGGAAGCAGAAGTAAAATGGAAAACAAAAAATGAGTTTTCTTATTTCTTAATCGTAAAGTAACTAGATTTCTGTTTTTTATTGGGTGGGGGCAGGATGATATTTTGATGGAGCAGCAACAGGACAGGGAAAGGAAAGAAAGGAAAGTGGAAGCTCAGCGTGAGCTCTAAGAATTGCAGTTCTATTTCCACAGAACTGATGAAACTCTATTTGATTTCAACAGAGCAAGAGTTTCTTATAAAAGTCCCTGCATTCAGGAGAAAGAAGAATGAAGGTAAACCCAGGTTTCCTTAATGAAACCACGTGCTCAGTGGCTCAGTCGGGTCTAACATTTTGCGGCCCCATGGACTGTAGTCCACCAGGCTCCTCTGTCCATGGGATTTTCCAGGCAAGAACACCAGAGTGGGTTGCCATTTTCTACTCCAGGGAATGAAACCATGTTGAAGTCTTAATCTCTTTGTGAAGGAGAAATCATCTTTGAAAAGACAAACTATTTCAAAGAATTGCAGAATAAAATACACCATTTTGAACAGAAAAGGTCAAGCTAAGCAAAAGGCCAAAGCTAAGCTATGCTTCTTTATACTGAAAGAAAAAGACATTTTTCTAAATACTGTATAAGTGATGATTTTTAATATGACTTCTAGTGCTTTTTAAAGTACTAATCAAAATCAATTTTTGAGTAGAATACTTAAGAGGTCTAGAACTTTTTCTCACTTAAACATAGAGCCTTATAATACTTTTAATCTACAATGAATTAGAGTATCAGTAAAATCATTAAAAGATCAATAATAAAGCTTTAATAATGAGGGAGCATTCTCCTCTATAAATTTCCATGTCCTAAGAATTATTATTAAGGTATATTTCATCTGGATCAAGTTTCAATATTGAACCAGAAATAATAGCCATACTCTTACCATAACTCATTAGAAAAGACCCTGATGCTGGGAAAGATTGAAGGCAGGAGAAGGGGACAACAGAGGATGAGATGATTGGATGGCATCACCGACTTAACGGAATGAGTTTGAGCAAGCTCCAGGAGATGGTGAAGGACAGGGAAGCCTAGTAAGCTGTAGTTTGTGGGGTCGCAAAGATTCAGACACAACTGAGCAACTGAACAACAACAACCAAAACTCAGGGTGGTGGAAATGTTCAAAAGGGCCCCTTCTCTTAAGATGCCTGTATACTAGCTGGCTGTTTTTAGCAGCTTTACCCTGTCTATTAGTAGCATTCAAGCAAGTGAGCTAAAAATGGCTTTTAGTCCACAATGCTTTTGTGGCAAATTAAAACCACTCCTCACAGAATGAGAAGTAAAAGGCAGCTATTTACGTGTTGTACTCAGCAGCCTAATTTGTTTTTTACAGATCAACATGAATCTGCTTTTCTTTGGCTGGCATCATACAGTTGGTTGCAAATGCCAATTAGACATGTTGGTTTCATTTGTCAATCTAGGAAAATAAGTAAGAGGGAACAATATTTCTAGGGAAAAGTGCATTATTATTAGTTGGACATTCTCACTTTGATATTTCAACTATAATTCTCTCAGAGGGCTGTTTTTTAGAACACTTCACATTTGATGTTCTGCTTCTTCCCCTCATCTGGAATTCCCCCCTTTCAGATCATTTAAGGTCTAAATAAACAGAGCCTGGCGGTGCAACTGGGGAGTTACCTTATGTGGGAAGGGACAAGAATGGAAATGAAGCCTCTAGAAGCTTGACCAGTTCTTCAAACTCCTACTGCTTTCCTCACCCATTTGCATAGTGCAAATGCCTCTGTGTTACAAAAGTCATACTTTGCTGGTTTTGCCTAGAGGTTTACAACCTTGAACTTCTAGTGTCAGAGAGATTTTAACATCCTCCCTGACAACAGCTGGAATGTACTTCGTGCTTTATCATTCTCGCATTTCTTCCCAGTTGAAAGCTTTGACCTATTTCAGATGTTTGTTTCTCCTTCACTCCCCAATTTCAAACAATTGTCAAATCTTATGAAGTTGATGACTAACTGGCTCATTCAGCACTTGATGCGTCAGTACCCAACATGTGTTAGATGCTCTGGGACTCATGAGTCCAGTGATAAAACTAGAAGCTTCTTCCTTCGAAGATCTTCCTCACCGATTCTCCACTCAAATTCTTCAGCCTAAGTTTCAGGCTGTCTGTCTTGTCCCTGGATCCAATCCAACCCCCTTCAATACAATATTAACTATCCAGTATCACCTCTAAACACAAAGCAATCACATCAATCTATTTAAAATCTCTAAATGCACCTTCAAGCATCTTGGTGTTTTACTCCATTACTTACATGTGGAGTCTTTAACTCTGCAAACATTTATTAGAACTTAAATCACATTAAGCTAAGTGATTGGGATATAAAGATACATCAGATATGGTCTCTACCCTAATGGACTCCTTTTCTTTGATAAAGGCATGCCAGTAAACAAAAGGCCCCAGAGCAGTGAAAGTACAGAGAGTATATAAGTAGCACTTGAGAGAAATTCAAACTTCCTTTCCACCTGCCAAAATGTTACCTAACTTTCAAGTACAGGTTGAAAACTTATCAATCTATAAAACTCTGTTAAGATGTCTGGGACTTCTCTGGTGGTTCAGTGGGTTAGGAATCCACCTTGCAATACAGGGGATGTGTTTGATCCCTGATTGGGGAACTAAGATCCCACATGCGGCAAAGCAACTAAGCCTGTGCGTCTCAGTTAATTACTGAATCCATGCTCCACGACTGAGCCTGCACCCCACAACCAGAGAGTCTGTGTGCCACAACAAAAGATCACGCATGATGCAACCAGGACCTGACTCGGCCAAACATGCAAATAAGTAAATAAAATGATGTCAAATTACTACATTCATCTTGGGTTCCTAATTTCTTAGTAGACTTTATGTTTCTTCTTATAACATTGATCTCTGCCTTAAATTATTTTTTTAATATTTTATTCTTATTTATTGTGATTCCTCCATAGATGCAAGATTCGTTAGGGCAGAGATTTGTATTTAATTTAATCACTCATGCACTTGACATTTACAAATTTGGTACCTGTCGTGTACTACCCTCTCTATCCACATACCCTGTGCTCACAACAGTGTTTGATTCCTGGTGAGGCTTCATTAAGTGTTTGACTGTTTAATAGATGAAATAAGAGAACAAAACTTCCTTGAGATGCATCACAACCTCTCTCTTCTGTTCTCCACCTGAACTTTGTTTCCCTTCCCCGAACTGCTTTTTGATATTTTATTTATGTTGCGTGTGTGTGTCTGTGAAAGTAGTTCAGTAATGTCCAACTTTTTGCGATTCCATGGACTATAGGCCAGAATACTGGAGTGGGTAGCCGTTCCCTTCTCCAGGGGATCTTCCTAACCTAGGGATCGAACCCAGGTCTCCCACATTGCAGGTAGATTCTTTACCAGCTGAGCCACCAGGGAAGCCCTTTCTTTCTTTCTTTTTTTTTTTTTTTTTTAATGCTGCATGAATATGTCTCAATCACTAAACCGTGATCCCTGGAGGAGAGGGAGCATGGCATTCATAGCTACAATCTCACATAGTCTTTAACTTATGGCAAATACTCTAACAGTAGAAATGAATGGCCAGGCATACCAAGATGAAATTTTAGATCTATTTCTTTATGGAATGAATTTAGTTAGTTTTTATCCCCATAGACTCTATTTTCCTATCTGGAATCCCAAGGCTTTGCCACTGAGCCCTTGTACCTCAGGCAAACATGACTGTGCCCAAATAGTACACAGGTGGCCTTTTCTGAAGCAAACCCAAAGCACAAGCCTCAGAATTCATAGAAAGGAGGGAAACTAATCAGTTTTAAAAGCTTTACTCTAGCAGATGCTTCATAGTGAATTGTAGCTTTTGTTATTTTACAGAAGATAATCTAGTATGATCAAAATAATATCAATTTATCAAAATAAAATATTAATTTTTTGCACAGGTTTTAAGAACACAAATTATCTTTAAGTATGTCTGAAAAATCTCTTTCTCCAAAATCACTCTCCTCAAGGACATTTAGTGAGGGAAAATATAAATATATATATATATATCAGTCTCCAGGAGCTATGATCAAAAAACTAAATATAATAGAAAAAAAAAAAAAAGTTATCTTTGCCAGTGGATTAACAAGAAAGTGTGAGCGGTTGGAATTGTTGGGAATTTCTATACTGGTTCTCTATCATTAGTTTCCATTCACTCTTAAGAACATGCAGATAGCCAAGGACTGAACAAGAGGATAATAGTGGAAAGAAATGGGAAAGACCTATCAGTTTAAGACAGTGGAAATTATTCTACTCATTCCATCTCAGGTCTCCTGTCCTGTGGCCTTGTCATGACTTATCCAGGCATTCAGAACTGTAGGGCTGCCCAAGAAGGTCTTGGCACCAACTCAGAGACAGAAAAAAGATTTCTAGCATTAACTGATCATAGCACTTACTGCAGGCCTTTAACAAACATCATTTTCCTGAATCGCTAAAATAATCCAGTGCAAGAGTCACATTAAACAGAGAGGCAAGGGGTTTAGACTGGAGAATAGAAACTGAGACACAACAAAGAGAAAGAATAAGATTACACACAGAGTCCAAAGAAGAATATAGATGATCAACAGAATTAAAATTACATCTTAAAGGGCAAATAAAACTGAACTGAGTACCATCTAAGTTCTTGACATTATACAAAGCACTGAGAATACAAAATAGGAAAAACAAAGCTTGCATAAAAAAGATGGATCTAGACTTGAATTCCAGCTCCTTTAAAAACTAACTATTGACCTCAGGCACATTGCTTAACATCACATTTCCTAGAGTCAGATTCTTCATCTGTAAAACTGAGACAGCAATACCCCTACCAAAGTTTGTTACTAGAATAAAAGCAAATAACATCCAATGAAAGGTGTCTGTGATACATGTTGAGTAAATTGTGGCTGGTATCAAAATTTTGATAGATTAATATGTTTAAAATGAGACAGAATGTTTTAAAATGGCAAAGATATCTGTCTACCTTATGTAGATATTTGATTCACAAAGTTAACAAGCATAGGAAATAGATAGGAATCACTTCATTAATCTCTATTTCATTGATTTTGCTTGACCTTACACAGGCAAAATATTAGATGCAGAAAACAGATTCTTACTTGGGCTTTTATAAGTCTTTACTCTTACCAAGATTCTACATAAAGACATAGCCATGTTCTTGAATAAATCATGAGATTAGAAGAATTCACAAGAAAGCACAGTTCATTATTCAATAAATTCTTTCCCTTTGGGATAAATACCATATATATCAGCTATATCCGTGAAGACATCCATCTCATATAACTTTTAATAAAAATTGCCCATGACTGTGTATACCAGGAAAGAGGCCAAATGAAATGCAAAGATTGTTTTGCAATTTCTTGCATCAATGCACCAGAATCTTTTAGAAGCTAGAAACCAAATAGCAAAAAGCAGTTTCCTCCATCTAACAAGAATTCTTTTTTTCAGCTCCTTTAGCCTAGTTCAATATCAAAGAGATTAGGAGTTGAGATAGTAAAATACTGCCATGACCCAAACTCTTATTAAAACCCTCTCTCTCCTTTCTTCCACCACAGCAAATAAAAAATTGCATGCAAGTTATGTTTTAAACCACAAACGTTCATCACAGTTTGAACCACACAAATGCACTTTGCACCTGGAGTGATGGCCATTTTTACTGGAGTAGGCTTGACTCTCTTCCCTACAGAAACTTTGAGTACAAAATATATAACTCAGAATTCCATACACAGCATCAGAGTGTATCTAACGATGCAGGGCATTTCCTATTTATTGAGTAATAGTTCCAAAAAAGTAACCTGCTGGACTCCAATCTCAATGAACTTCAAACAAATGGGTTTTAACTGAGCGGAAAAAAAAAAAAAAAAAAAAACTGAAGCTTAGGATAAAAAAATTATGGTGGAAGACTAAATATATAACATAATGACACCATAACTTCAGGAAATATTCCCTAAATACTTGTTAAATAAAAAGGAGATGTTTACAAGGGAAAGGTAATTTAAATGTAACTAACACTTTGTAAGGGCTACATTATTCTATTTAATTATCATAATAATTCCATGGAATAATTTTTGTTCATTTTTTTTTCATAGAAAGGGAAAATTGAGGACAAAAACACTAAGTTTCCCAATCCTACACAGATAAATTATTAGAGGCAAAACAGGGATTCTGATTTTTATAAATTTTCACTTTATATACATTTTACATAAAGAAATGACCCTATTCTTGATTAAATCATAAGACTAGATAAATTAACAAATTAAATTCTATATTTTAATATTCTCTTTTTTTCTTTCTGTGACATTTTTGTACAAACTGGATAAATGATTAACACAAAAATATACAGGGCATAAGACCTACTCTGAATTTCCAAATGCTTGATCACAAACAAGATGATCTCAAACAAAAGTCAAATTTGCTTCTAGTGTTAATTTTGGTTAGGGGACTTTCTCCTTAGGCCTCTTGCTTGAATTTGCAAAATTTGGTAAAAATTTTATAAATTTTTAAAAGAGAGGGTTAACTTAGATAAGGAAGGATTGGGCTACAGCAGTTTTGTTTTAAGAGCATTAATCCAAAGTCAGAGACCCAGGACCAAATATTCCTCAACTAGTTATTAGTAATAAAGTTACTACTTGTAAGTTTCGGTTTCCTCCTTTGGACAATAAAATGACAGTAAGTATGAGCTCATAGTATTGTTGTAGAAATCAAATGAGAAAATTTCTAGACATTTTTAAGGAGAGTCCCTCATAGACACCACACACTCAGTAAATATTAGCTAATACTTTTGAATGGATGGTGGTTTAGTTGCTAAGTTTTGTCTGACTCTTGCAGTCCCATGGACTGTAGCTTGCCAGGCTCCTCTGTCCGTGGGTTTCTCCAGGCAAGAATACCGAAGTGGGTTGCCATTTTCTTCTGCAGGGGATCTTTCCGACCCAGGAATCAAACCTGGGTCTCTTGCACTGCCGGCAGATTCTTTACGGACTGAGCTACAAGTGAAGCCCACTTTTGAATGGAATCTACATGCTATTTCAATTCTGAGACTTTTTTGAGTCTATACTCGATGCTCTTACTCATTATGGTCAAGGTTTCCAGCAGAAATAAAAGTAAGCCAGTAACTCTGAAGCTATGATTGGGTCTACCTCACCATTAACCCACTTCAGTACTCTTGCCTGGAAAATCCTGTGGACAGAGAAGCCTGGTAGACTACAGTCCATGGGCTCGTAAAGAGTCGGACACGACTGAGCAACTTCACCCCCCTCACTCTCACCATTAACCACTCCAGTTTCAGCAGATATCTTAGAAACACTTTTGCAGAGAAGAAATAAATGGCAAGATAGACATAAAAAAGATCTGCAAAAGAGGTAAAAGCAGAAGCTTTACCTGAATGTGAAGGTGCTGGTGTTATCTTGCACCAAGGATTGAAGGCAGGCCAGGTGTGAAAGTGTGATTGTAATAATGTCAGGTGAAGGTGCTCCTAAAGAATTAGCACAAATACCAGAGGAAATGACAGCTCTCTTTGGTGAACTGAGAATGACCTGGCTCCTTGGAAGGGAATTTAAAATACGCAGTAAATACTTTTGAATGTGAAAAATAGCTCAAAAATGAGATGCAGGTTATCCAGCACACCGTGGATCATATCCGGTCATCAGAAACTCATTTGAGCTAAGAAGCATAAAAGGACACCTCTCTTTAAGTCCATTTTCTGGGTGAGGCTCTGTACTCTCCCAGAACTTGATGTTTCTTTCATAATCTTCCCCAAATTACAGTCTTTTAATGAATACTATTTTTTCTCAGAACAATGTAAGTTCCATGAGGTTCAAGATCATGCCGCCTTTCATCGTTATTAGCATGAATTAAGGGCATTTTCATTTCTTAAGCACTTTTCTTAAGTATCCCAAGTTAAAAATCACATCAAATTCTCAGTTATCAAACTTATGAAGAAGCACTACATACAGAATTAATAAAAGCCTACAGTAAATGCCTATAGTAATATTCCTTTTTATTTTATCTTAGATAAATGCCAGAAAATCTCCTCTTCCCTCTTTGAAAACAAATCTTCCAAAATATAGAGGTGACCACTCTCTGACTCCTAGCATCATAGATTAGATCTGCCTGACACTGAACTTCATGTAACAAAATTAAACAATATGTATTCAGGATAATCAGATCACACTTTGAGAACTGCTGTGGTAGATATATAAATATCTTTATAGACATCAGCAAAGGATTAACAAAGTTGGTGTATATTTTTCATTTCCACTTGTAATTTGTGTTACATAATTTTTTTTATGTATGTGTGTCCATATTTTTGCCAGAATTTGATTTTGCCAGTGTTTTCTATATCTTCTAGTGAGTGTGAAATGGCATTTCTTTGTGTATCAGTATTGTTCTAATGACTAATGGTGCAGAGTGCATTTTGTTGAGTTTAATGGCTATTTCAATCTCTTCTTTCATAAATGTTTATTCAAGTTTTTGCATTTTTTTTTAAAAATTGGGTTGCATTTTTTATTATTAACTTGCATGAGGTTTTAAAAATGTATTCTGGATATAGTCTTTTCTTTCTTTCACCACTCTGGGAGGCTTGCAGGATCTCAGTTCCCAGATCAGGAATTGAACCCAGGCCACAACAGGGAAGGACTTCTCAGGTGGCACTAGTGGTAAAGAATTCACTTGCCAATGCAGGAAGCATAAGAGATGTGGGTTCGATCCCTGACCCAGGAAGATCCTCTGGAAAGGAAATGGCAACCCGCTCCAGCATTCTTGCCTGCAAAATCCCACAGATAGAGGAGCCTGGCGGGCTACAGTTCATGGGGTCTCAAAGAGTCAGACATGACTTAGCAACTTAGCACATGGCAGAGAAAGTGCCTAATTCTAACCACTAGGCAACCAGGGAACTTCCTGGATATAATCTTTTATAGAAGCATGTATTGAAAATATTTTCTTCCAGTCTGGTTTGGTTGTTCATTTTCTTAATGCTGCTTTTGATAAACAGATATTTTCATTTTGATAGTTTATTATTCTTTCTTCTTATGCCTGTGCTTTTTATATCCTAATTATAAAAGCTTTGCCTGTCTGAAGGCTATAAAGATTATCTTTTATGCTGTCTTCTAGAATCTTTATGGTTTTAAATTTTATGTTAAGGATATGATTCATTTAAAATCTCTATCCGTATATGAAGTGAAGAATAGGTTGATGTTATTTTCCACCTTACAAATATTGAGGTGGTCCAGCATAATTTGTTGGAAAAAATTCTTTCCTCATTGCATTAATTAGTTGCTTTTCTTGAAAATCAAATTGTTGTACTGTATGAGTCTATTTTTGAACTCTTGAGAATATGAACTTAATAAAAAAATAATATTTCAATCCTTTGATCCAGCATTGGTTAGCTCTATGACCTTGAAAGACTGGCCTCATCTGTAAAATAGGCATAGTAGCATAGCAGCACATCTACGTCACAAAATGGAGAATATTTGGCAACACAGTTCTAGTCAACTGCTTAACCCAGAACTGTAAAATATTAATCTCAATTTTATTATGACTTTATTACTTTCATTACCACCATTACTGTTACCACTCTCTTTACTAGAGATAATAGTGGCAAACCATTTCCATGAAAGCTAACCCAGAGTTTAAAGATAAAGTGATTTATCACGCTGTGTTTAAAAGAAAAACAGCAAAAGCAAGGCCTTGTAGAATGCAAGTCCCAATTATAACATTATTCCAGTGGAAAATAAAATTTATTTTGTAGAAAGCTCTTTGCCTGGTTTCCAGATAAAACACACCATACATGAAGATTGGGGCCATAATCTAAATATATTTTCTTAGCATAGATATTTCACAGAGAAATACAGCCATCTCATCTCTTGCTTTGATCGAGTAACTCAAGTTTTAATTTAAAACATTCCAGAATAAAAGGCATGATGATAATCTGCTTGGGGAGAGTTCAGAAATGATATGGTGTTATATTTTTATTATCTAAGATTTGGACAGTCATCTTGATCTAATTTTTTCATGCTCACCAATGCCTGGTTCTCCTGAAAGAAGCACATCCCCAACGAAACAGAAGGTTCACTGAAGCTTTGTATCCTCCTTTTATTTTTCAGAGGAGAACACTGAGACCAGTAAATCAAATGATTACTCTTAAATCTCAATAAATGTCACCTATTGCGTCTCTATAACCATTCTACATAACCACCACCATTCATCCCAATGATAGTATTAATCCTCCATTACTACTGACTCCAGGCTATATGAATGACAACACTGCTTTAAATGTTAATAGTTTTTTATTATATATCTACACACTTTGTTATTACCATCGTAGAATATTTTACTTCAGATGAGGTCTATTCTGCTATTAGCTCTATAATGCTATTCTTCATTAGCTATGTTAAGTTAAGGGGGCTTCCCTGGTGGCTCAGAGGGTAAAGAATCTGCCTGCTACTCAGGAGACCTGGGTTCAATCCCTGGGTTGGGAAGCTCTCCTGGAGAAGGGAATGGCAACCCACTCCAGTATTCCTAGGTCTATAATGCTATTAGCCATGTGGAGGCACTAAATATATCAAATTTAGATATTCAAAGGTGTTCCCTCCATTAATCACTAAGTTTTGACCCTCCGCTCCCTACACAGTCTTTCTAACCTCTTCCTAGGACCAATTACAAATGACCCCCAGTTAAAAGTTTGGCTCAAAAGCTTTTTTCACAATTTATTTGATTATAAATAAGTAGTCTCTCCCATTGTATTTGTTTCTTAGCCTACCATACCTAATCACCACAGATTTGGTGGCTTAAAATAACAGACATTTATTCTCTCCTGATTCTGGAAACCAGAAGTCCAAATCAAAGTATCTTCAGGGTTGCATATCCTTTGAAAGCAGTAGGAAAGAGCACTTCCTTGCCTCTTCCAGCTTCCAGTGTCTCCAGGCATTCCTCGACCTGCTTGCAGCATAAATCTCATCTCTGTCCACCTTCAAATGGTTTTTTCCCTCTGCGTGTGTGTCTCTTCTCATAATACTTGTCATTGGCTTTAGGACCCACTCAATTAATCTAAGACATTCCCATCACAAGATCCTTCACTTAATTACATCTCTAATGACCATTTTTCTTAATGAGGTCACACTGACAGATACCTTGGGTTGGAATTCAGATATCTCTCTTGGGGTGCACAGTTCAACTTATGATATCACTGAAAAACCCAAATATATGCGAACTTATGCTTACTGACTACCAACATCTCTGCATCAGGTTACCTGAAAACTGACAGATGAGTTGTAATTCACCTGATTCTTACTGAGATGGAATAAACTGGGATAACTAGAGAGGAAAACATACAGTGCTCGGAAAATGTCCTTCTTCAGCAAAATTACTGTTTCAACATTTTTTTTGGCCCTACATACATGTGGAAACAATAAAATTTCAAGGAAAACAAGATAATTTTACATATAATTCAAGTATACTTAGAGCAATGAACACCACCTTTTCTTCCTAAAGACAGGTTAATCAGGAAGTGAAGTCTTCAACAAACATTCTGAGTCTTTTGTTTCAAGAAAGTTTTGCTGGCCTAGCCCAGAAAAGAAACAGACCTTTCCAAAGGGAATATTTGCAATGAAGTCTGAATACTGTCTTAAGTTTACTTACATAGGGAATGTTAATAAGACTGCATATTATTTTTCATGTATTGTGATGGATTATGGTGTTTTTATGGCATGTAAATATGTCCCAGGAAAGAAGTTGTACCTAGGGGAAATGAGTTAACTATTATCCAAAACCAATTAGAAAATAAATTTTGAAGTGCCTGTACTTTACTCAGTAGGGAAACAAGATGTAGCCATTTCTACAAGTCGGAGTACATAGGTGACTTCTGAAGTTTTATTGGGTTTAATTGATACTCTCTGTTTCTAGAGTTTTCCATTAAATGAGGAAACAAACTATGTTCATCAAATATGCAACAAATGACTTCGGGGCCAGCGTTGAGAAACTCATTCTCATTTTCCCACCAATCCTTAGCTCACAAAGTTCTCTTCGGTCTAGAGAATGTGTCCACATGTTTCTGACCCTCCTAGGTCGCAATGATTCTTCCAGAAACAATTCATCTTGGAAAACCTTTCCGTGAAGCTTTTCTATTTAGATTCCTCCTCTCACCAATGAGTTTCTTTTCTTCTCAAATTCCACCAACTCACACTGATAACTTTCAAACAACACAAAGAAAACAAACACGTTTACTGACTATTCAGAGAAGTCAGCAGTACAAATATGAACACAATTTAGTTTTAGCTCCTCACTTAAAGGCCAGAAGCATGTCTTAAATTTCTATGTTCTCACATTAAACTACAATGAATAAAAATCACTCAATCAATATTGGATATTTAATCCAAAATAAACAGGTGGTTATTCGAACATGCTCAATTGCAAATTAAAATAGGTATTTGTAAATCAAGAGCAAGTGAAGTGGGTGGGGGAATAATTTAAATACAGTCAACTGCTGCTTCTGGTAACTGTTGCATTGAAAGTTCTGCAGAAACTCAAATGAAGAATCACCACTCTCCACCCCTATCTTTCTCTTGACCCAGAAATAGAATTTCTTCAACAAAATAGAGACTATTGGGTAATATTTATGGTAAAGATTCTAAAGAAAGGAGCTCAGCTTCTGTGCAAATAGGGCTGAACTGAGAGTTGTACTGGATTCTAGCTTTTCTTTTTTTTATCATTAAAGCTTGGGAATCCAAGAAGGAAATATCCTATTTTATTAGTAACCATACTCTTAGACTTAAAACAGTGCATAACACAAACTAATCTCTAAATCAGGAAGGTAAAAATGGAGGAAGATAGGAGAGGTGAGAAATAATGATCATTGTCTCTGTGCATCTTTTACTGTATTTTTTAAAAAGAAATATGAAAGTAACTGGCTCTGTTCTAGTCTCTAAGATATGCTAGTTGCTGAATATGCAGAAATTAATAAAATAGAAACCTTGCTCTTATGGCAATATAGTGATCAAAGTTAGGAGGGGAAATACACCATCAGTAATGCCTAGAATTTGACAGTTACTGCAGTTGCCTCTTACTTCATTTCCTGGTTTCATCTTTTACTCCCCCATACCCTATTTTCAATACAGAAAATAGAATGCTACTTTAAAAATCAAGCCCGACAGAACCACTTCCCTCCTTCAACCAACCAGTGGCCATGCCATTGCAATTGTGTTTAATTCTAAATTCTTTAACAGAGCTTAGAAGTTCCTACGTGATCTGCCCCCTGTAGATTTCTTTAACCTCATTCAGAGTCTCTGCACTAGAATCTACTGAAGCAGACTCACACAGGATTCTGTACTCCAGATTAAAAAATAAAAAGAGCTACCTGAAAGACTCTGGAATAGCTATGTATTTCCAAAAGGCATTTGTGAAACAGACTAGTTAAACACTTAAATGGAAACATGTAATGAAGAAATGTGAGAGAGTTTAAAGTCACTCTGATGGTCATAGCCCATACACATTTTTGTTAGAGAATGTAAAGGGGGACAAATTGTCCTGAGGATCCTGGGTACTTCCATACATTTTCGATATACCATCTAATTTATTATCATGTTTACCACCAAAACTGCGGAGCCAATTACATTCTACATCCCATCCCAAAGGAGTCTTAATCTTCCTGACTTGGCCAAGCACCAAAACAAAGCGCATTAAAGAGAGGAACTACAGTTGGTCATTAATATTTAACATCATGTAGAAAATTGGTGTTCCTTAAAACAAAGACTACTCACCCTTCAAGTGAAAAATTAAATCTATTCTAGTCATTCTGCACTTAAAATCAGAAACCCTGCACAGAGAGATTTTTCCCTCAGAAGATACAAAAATTCAGTTCAGTTCAGTTCAGTTGCTCAGTCATGTCCAACTCTTTGTGACCCCATAAACCGCAGCACGCCAGGCCTCCCTGTCCACCACCAACTCCCAGAGTCCACCCAAACCCATGTCCATTTAGTCGGTGATGCCATCCAGCCATATCATCCTCTGTTGTCCCCTTCTCCTCCTGCCCTCAATCTTTCCCAGCATCAGGGTCTTTTCAAATGAGTCAGCTCTTCACATGAGGTGGCCAAAGTATTGGAGTTTCAGCTTCAACATCAGTCCTTCCAGCGAACACCCAGGACTGATCTCCTTTAGGATGGACTGACTGGATCTCCTTGCAGTCCAAGCGACTCTCAAGAGTCTTCTCCAACATCACAGCTCAAAAACATCAATTCTTTGGCAATAATCTTTCTTTATAGTCCAACTCTCACATCCACACATGACCACTGGAAAAACCATAGCCTTGACTAGATGGACATGGGAATAATTTTCTCACTGTGAATTCCTGGTAGGATATTCCTTCTGCCTTTCACTCTTCCAGCAGAAAAATAACAAAACAGACCTCTCCCTGATTCCATTTTCTGTTTCTACTTCAGTGAAATGAGATTGGGATAAATTAAGAACTGCTGGTGTCCTAAAGTGAATCTTCCTCAAAAATAATTAGCACAATATACTACAAGTATGTTTTTTAGAATACTAATGTTGTAAGATATCCTAGAAGAAAAGTAGTACTTTATAGTCAAAACACTTTGCAAAAATGCTACAAATAAACTTCTCTCTTGGCATTGGAAGACATACTTTAGCTTTAAAAATTTTTTCTTAAAAGTTCTGCAGTAGAGAATCTTATTTAACTTTGCTTAGCATAGCATTGTAAACTTGCTGAATACATTTAGACTATTTTTCAGATCATATTGATTGACAGTTGAAGTATAGACAGGCAACCTGACTGAAAATTTTGAGAAGGGTAAGTATAGTCAAAGAATTTCATGCTAAATTCTTAATCATATCTCCTCAAAGTTAAAATACTGAGTTTATAACTAATGCCAGACACTAATGTCATCACGTGTGTAAATACCCAAAAAGCTGAAAATTCTGTCCTCACTTTCAGGATTATCACTTACTTTGAAAAAATCACATGTTCACAATTAGTGGAAAGAATGCCACCTGTACCTATAGGAAGGCTCATTTACAACCTACCTTCTACATAGTATGGTCATCTATACGGAATTGCAGAGCCCATCTGAGGAAACTCAGATTGAAAGGCTTGAGGAACATTGAAAGTAGAGGAACATTGCTATGCAGTTGTTCATAATGAATACATTATATAAATTCCATTCTTCCAATCTTAAGAAACTATTTCCAATTTACTTACTGAACAATGCTGACTTGCTTAATAAATGTGGGCATTTAAAATGGCTTTTAAAGAGCTATAGTAGAGGAGTGACTGGATGCTACCCTCTGTGCACCCACAGCACATCTATGGCACCTCCCCAAGTCTCCATAGTGTAAATATCATGTAAGCATGTGCCTCAAATGTCGGGAACCCTAAAAATATTAAATTTACAAGTCACAAAGGTGTAATTCAGAGGTTAAAGTGTCTGCCTTCAATGCGGGAGACCCAGGTTCGATCCCTGGGTCAGGAAGTTCCCCTGGAGAAGGAAATGGTAACCCATTACAATATTCTTGCCTGGAGAATCCCATGGACGGAGAAGCCTGGTAGGCTACAGTCCACTGGGACGCAAAGAGTCAGACACTACTGAGCAATACATACGCAACATTCGATGCTTTTTGTAAAATACAAAATTTCCAAGCGCTCAGACAATTTCAAAGCTATTTCTTCATGGGTGAAACCAATCCATTCCGATGGCATCCCTGGTCCTGTCTTCTGTTTGTGCTCTCCAAGACTGCAGTCTCTGTTTCCCCCAGTGCCCTGGAAGCCCTATAATCAAATCCCGCGGGCTCTCAGCGCCAGATTCCCTGGGGATTCTGTCTCTTTGTTGGATCTCCAGGCTAAGAAGCCTGAAATTGTGTTCAGAACTTTCACAACAGTGCGAGAACTTCTTTGGTATTATTGTTCTCCAGTCTGTGGGTCACCCACCTGGCAGGTATGAGATTTGATTTTATGGTGATTGCACCCCAGCTACCATCTTGCGGCCACTTCTTCTTTGTCTTTGGATGTGGGATATCTTTTTCTGGTGGGTTCCAGTGTCCTTCTGTTGTTGGTTGTTCAGCAGCTGGTTGCAATTTTGGTGCTCTCACAGGAGGAGATAACCACACGTCCTTCTATTCTGCCATCTTGAACCGGAAGCAGACAAGCATAGTCTTTAAATTTTACTGCATAGAGTAGCCTCAGGCAGTATCTTAGAAGAGGGAGTAGGGGTGTGAGCAGTGAGAGTTCAAGTCTCTATCCTCATTTGAGAGAGGGGACCTTCAGCTTTTTAATCTTTTTCATATTAAGAGACATTTTGTGAAATTCAAAGAAAGTTTCTGTTGCACTGATAGTGGTTCTAATTGTTTAACAGATGAGGGGAAAAGCCAAGTAAAATGAAGATCTTTGCACAAGAAATAAGAATAGCTCACTGAATTATAGGGGTCTGCCCTGGTGGCTCAGAGGTTAAAACATTTGCTCAGAATGCGGGAGACCTGGGTTCGATCCCTGGTTCCGGAAGATCCTCTGGAGAAGGAATTGGCAACCCACTGCAGTATTCTTGTCTGGAGAATCCCATGGATGGAGGAGCCTCATAGGCTACAGTCCACGGGGTCACAAAGAGTCAAACACGACTGAGCGACTTCACTTTCACTTTAACTGAATTATAGGGTGGCTTAGCCATGGCATCTGCCACCCAGCTGATTACCACATGTCAGTATTATATCTTTGCTGTCCCATATAGATCTTTTGAGTATCTTCCCTTATGGCAGAACCAAAGGTATAACTAACATCTCTGCTGAATCCCAAGCTTATGAGTTGTCCCCTACTACTTCTTACCTACATTATTGAGAGAGTTCTCAGCAGTGACACAGAAAACCCATCAAGGTTTGGAGAAGTTGCACAGTTTGCTTCTGCTGCTTCTGGGTGGTTTCTGTATTCTCCCACCACAATGCACTCTTAAAATTTCTCAATTTCATAAAAATACTCAAAACTCAATGTGATCAAAGATCCCAGGACACCAAACTAGAAACTGGTTCCCTCTTCCTGGAATGAAGAGACAGGTGGGGTGTTCTGCATTAAAAAAAAAAAAAAATCAGAACTACTGTCTACCAGAGACTTAATATGCTTCTGTTCTTTTAACTCACTGCATTTCAGGAAAATGCAGAACTCTCAAAATCAAGATGACATGAACTGAACAGGAAAAGAAAAGATAGAGTGTTGTCTTCAAAAGAACAATCATAAGTTTCTCTCTTCCGAGTCCTTAGAGTTCTACAAGTTTGACCTTCTTTTTCCTGTTGACACTCATTTATTTCACTCTTCTCAGGTTAGACATGAATGTAGAGAGGGTACACAAAATGTAAAGGTTGTTACTTTTAGAGGCTCCAAAATTCCTACATATGGGGCTGAGGAAAGTTGCTCACTAGAGAGAAACTCCTGTGCAAAAAAAATACGGTGGCAAATGCAGCAAGCAAAATAACATTACTATTTGTTCTGTGATAATTGAACTCACCCAAGAAACACGAATAATGCAAAGAGAGAGAGACAGATCAACAGCGGAAGAGAAAGAGAGAGAGAGAAAGAGAAGGTGGGGGTGGGATTCAGGGACAAGAATTAGGTTGTTCATCTTCACCTTATAATTATCTGTCTTTCTGACTAATAATTTGGGAATAAGAAGAAAGAGGCAGAAAATAAATAGTACCTTATCCTTCACAGAGCCATTATGAACAAAACTGTGAGTCTAAATTATATCCTCGAAAATGTACTCTGTGAAACAAAGCTGAAAATGTGAATATAGAGATAGTTGTGCTATTTGCTTTGTAAGATACAAACTTCAGAATTTCCCATCTGCACAGTTTAAATATATATTATCCCCAAAGTGATCATAACCTACATACATAGTGAATCAAGACACTGCTCATGTTGTTAATTCTTCCAAAGTTATGTATATATCAAGAGAGCATTCTCAGAGACAGACATTGCAAGAGTCATTGAAACTAATGATGTATTTTTGTCCTTCCAAAGTAATGTGATTATTGTTGTTGTTGTTGTTGTTGTTTTTTCCTTCAGGCAAATAGTGGTAACTGAAGACACAACTATCACATACCGTCCTTCCAAATGCTTTCCATTACACTGAACCACCTGAAATAGTCTTTTTTCAGGTTGTGTGTGTCTGCATTTTCCTTTACCTTCTGAGCAGTCTGCCTTGGCGAAAAACTTCTGTATAAATAAAAGTCCCTGTACTTTATGTTGACTATCATTCCCTTGATTTTTTAAGATAATTAAGACGACTCAATTTTAAGAGTACTAAGATAATCACGATGGTGTGATCACTTACCTAGAGCCAGACATCCTGGAATATGAAGTCAAGTGGGCCTTGAAAGCATCACTACGTACTAAGCTAGTGGAACTGATGGAATTCCAGTTGAGCTGTTTCAAATCCTGAAAGATGATGCTGTGAAAATGCTGCATTCAATATGCCAGCAAGTTTGGAAAACTCAGCAGTGCCCACAGGACTGGAAAAGGTCAGTTTTCATTTCAATTCCAAAGAGAGGCAATGCCAAACAATGCTCAAACTACTGCACAATTGCACGCTAGGAAAGTAATGTCAAAATTCTCCAAGCCAGGTTTCAGCAATATGTGAACCGTGAACTTCCAGATGTTCAAGCTGGTTTTAGAAAAGGCAGAGGAACCAGAGATCAAATTGTCAACATCCGCTGGATCATGGAAAAAGCAAGAGAGTTCCAGAAAAACATCTATTTCTGCTTTATTGACTATGCCAAAGCCTTTGACTGTGTGGATCACAATAAACTGTGGAAAATTCTGAAAGAGATGGGAATACCAGACCACCTGACCTGCCTCTTGAGAAACCTATATGCAGGTCAAGAAGCAACAGTTAGAACTGGACATGAAACAACAGACTGGTTCCAAAGAGAAAAGGAGTATGTCAAGGCTGTATACTGTCACCCTGCTTATTTAACTTATATGCAGAGTACATCATGAGAAATGCTGGGCTGGAAGAAGCACAAGCTGGAATCAAGATTGCCAGGAGACATATCAATAACCTCAGATATGCAGATGACACCACCCTATGGCAGAAAGTGAAGAGGAACTCAAAAGCCTCTTGATGAAAGTGAAAGAGGAGAGTGAAAAAGTTGGCTTAAAACTCAACATTCAGAAAACGAAGATCATGACATCTGGTCCCATCATTTCATGGGAAATAGATGGGGAAACAGTGGAAACAGTGTCAGACTTTATTTTTGGGGGCTCCAAAATCACTGCAGATGGTGACTGCAGCCATGAAATTAAAAGACGCTTACTCCTTGGAAGAAAAATTATGACCAACCTAGATAACATATTCAAAAGCAGAGACATTACTTTGCCGACTAAGATCTGTCTAGTCAAGTCTATGGCTTTTCCTGTGGTCATGTATGGATGTGAGAGTTGGTCTGTGAAGAAAGCTGAGCGCCGAAGAATTGATGCTTTTGAACTGTGGTGTTGGAGAAGACTCTTGAGAGTCCCTTGGACTGCAAGGAGATCCAACCGGTCCATTCTGAAGGACATCAACCCTGGGATTTCTTTGGAAGGAATGATGCTGAAGCTGAAATTCCAGTACTTTGGCCACCTCATGTGAAGAGTTGACTCATTGGAAAAGACTCTGATGCTGGGAGGGATTGGAGGCAGGAGGAGAAGGGGACGACAGAGGATGAGACGGCTGGAAGGCATCACTGACACGATGGACGTGAATCTGAGTGAACTCTGGGAGTTGGTGATGGACAGGGAGGCCTGGTGTGCTGCGATTCATGGGGTTGCAAAGTGTCAGACGCGACTGAACAACTGAACTGAACTGAACTGAAGTTAAGCTAAGCTCACACATCCCCATAGTATGTATTCAAAAGCACAGAGAAGCATGTTGAACACTAAGAATGATGTTCTAGCTACAATGTGTGATCTCAAACTCTTTATCCTCTTCAGTTCAGTTCAGTCGCTCAGTCGTGTCCGACTCTTTGCAACCCCATGAATCACAGCATGCCAGGTCTCCCTCTCTTGGTTCCACACTATTCCATATTTATATATGGGATTCCACAGATTCCGTATCTCCTAGTGGCTTCTACTGTGAATTTTCAAAAATTATAAAAGGAGTCCCTCTGAGAACAGGTGAACTACAAAGAGGCATGCCTTCCTCCAGACTCCAGACAGACAGCATTCCAGGGCTAGGACCCATGATTAGAAAGAAAGAAAGAAAAAAAGAAAAAAAAGAAAATGAAGTCACTCAGTCATGCCCAACTCTTTGTGACCCTGGGGACTGTAGCCTACCAGGCTCCTCCATCCATGGGCTTCTCAAGACAAGAATACTGGAGTGGGTTGCCATTTCCTTCTCCCGGGGATCTTCCCGACCTAGGGATCGAACCTGAGTCTCCCGCATTGGATGCAGACGTTTTAACCTCTGAGCCACCAGGTAGGAAAGCCACCAGGACCCATGATTGGGGCATCTCATTTTATCATTTTAGAAAAGTGCCCAAGCTGTACAGTTGTTGTACTGTTAGGTGGTTCTAAGTGGTTGATCTTAAATCTCAGGCTTATATAAAATCTTCCATACTCTGGATCACTAAGTTTTAGTTTTGTCTCTGCCATGATTTTCATACTCCATCCTCCAATCTCAATTCCCTAGAGATGGGATCAGGAAGGGAGATTTTGGACATGTTGAATTAAGATAGTTCACATTTCTAAACTGTGTGACGTGATATAATTGTTGAAAACTATCTTGGTCTTGTCTAAATATTGCATTCACAATAGCCATTCTGCTACTGTTGAGTTTTCAACAATTTAGCCAAGCAAACCCAGAGCATGCCAATTTTCCATATATTCTTTTGGGAGATTTATGTTATTAGAATAATATGCTTGATGATTAGATAATGCAAAACAGAAGTCATCAGGTCAGCATTTCCTCCAAATATATTTTGTAAATCACTAGACTGAAAAGCAGCTCTGCTGGAGTGATTCTACTGGAAGATGAATGTAAGCTTGCATATTCATATCTCTGAGAGGTCTTAAAGTCATGCCTTTACTGTGGTATTTAACCCAAACTTTCCAAACAGCATTTGACAGCAGCAGTCATTGCCTTTCCCCCATATTTTAAGAATTTTAATTTTAGGTCAATCAGAAAAATAAGCAAAGATAGCACTGAGTTAGTTGTCAGTCATTCCAACAGTAATACATCAATGCAAGTTACATAAACTTCTCTGAACTTAACTCTCTCCTTTTAAATCAGTGGCAAAACTAATACCCATCTGATGTTTATGTAGACAAAATGATTAATTCTGAGATACAGTTTAGCTAGCAGTAGTGATAGTGTATTAGTTAATGACCAAGCAGAAGCATAAGATTATGACTAAATTTGAACTAAAACATAATAAACAGGCTTTTAATAATTATAAATCATATATGATGGAGCAGACAATGGCATCGCACTCCAGTACTCTTGCCTGGAAAATCTGATGGAGGAGCTTGGTGGGCTGCAGTCCATGGGGTCGCTAAGAGTCGGACAGGACTGAGCGACTTCACTTTCACTTTTCACTTTCATGCATTGGAGAAGGAAATGGCAACCCACTCCAGTGTTCTTGCCTGGAGAATCCCAGGGACGGGGGAGCCTGGTGGGCTGCCGAATCTGGGGTCGCACAGAGTGGGACACGACTGAAGCAACTTAGCAGCAGTAGCAGCAGCATATATGATATTTTCTTTGAAAATTCTGTTTAAGTAAAGCAATCAACATTTCTGTTTTCTTGTCTGAGAGTTTCAACTTTGACTTATATTCAAAGAAGGGCAAAGTCTCTAAAACGACTTAACTCTGGGAAGATAAAGTGATTGGATTTGAGTTCCTCTGTGTGTTCCCTACTCACCAAATCTCCATGTTTTGCTGTCTCTTCTATACTGCTGTTCTAATGGTATATTATGTTCTAATTGACACACAGGATAATTACAGGTGATTTGCAGATGTATTATGAACATTTCAAATAGCAAAGTCTATATTTAACATATACCAGAAAATCTATCGCAAGCAGAACAAAACCGTGATTTTATCAATATTCTAGTTCAAAGGAGATTAAAGAAAAAAAGAGGAGTGGGAAAGCAAGGTTAAAGGAAAAATCACAGATATTCAAAAATTGTAAAGATAGAATGCAACTGATTGAAACTCAGAAAATATTATTTTACACGTCATGAAGCAAGTCACTCTTGTATCAATTAAAAGAGATTAAAAATAAACAAATCTTACAGAAGGAATATAAAGTGCCCAAGGCTTACCAGTAATTTGCTCATCTGAAATTCAAACTCAGGCTTTCTGGTTCCAAAGCTTGTATATTTAAATACTTCACCACTTTGAGAATCTTCTCACCTATGCTTTTTCTAAAGCCATAAAAAACAAAACCATGCTTTATCCAAGCATCTCTTCCTCATCCTCCTGAACTATCTTAAAGCTCACTAGCACTGAGCTTCCACTTTCAGATTCCCCAAAACACTACTAAGCTTCAATCTTTTCACCCACATCTATGATTTATCTACTGTTAGCTAAGGAATTTTCAAGGGGCTTGAAGTCAAATGGAGAAGAAATACATATTCAGTGTCTACACTCATGGATTTTATAATCTTTTGAAAGAAACAGATATAAAGTTTCTTTTTCTTTTCTAAACATATAATGAAAAGCTGAAATATGAGGTATAGTATAGTTACATATTTTTAAGAGACAAGAGATGGGGAGGAAGAGAGATCATGAAAAAAAGTCACCAAAGAAATGATGTTCAATCTGACATTAAACAAAGAGAAAGAGTTAGTTAAATGAATTGGCACGACGTAAAGCAAGAGAGTTCCAGAAACACATCTATTTCTGCTTTATTGACTATGCCAAAGCCTTTGACTGTGTGGATCACAAGAAACTGGAAAATTCTGAAAGAGATGGGAATAGCAGACCAACTGACCTGCCTCTTGAGAAATTGGTATGCAGGTCAGGAAGCAACAGTTAGAACTGGACATGGAACAACAGACTGGTTCCAAATAGGAAAAGGAGTGCATCAAGGCTATATATTGTCACCCTGCTTATTTAACTTATATGCAGAGTACATCATGAGAAATGTTGGACTGGAAGAAACACAAGCTGGAATCAAGATTGCTGGGAGAAATATCAATAACCTCAGATATGCAGATGACACCACCCTTATAGCAGAAAGTGAAGAGGAACCAAAAAGCCTCTTGATGAAAGTGAAAGAGGAGAGTGAAAAGGTTGGCTTAAAGCTCAACATTCAGAAAACAAAGATCATGGCATCCAGTCCCATCACTTCATGGGAAATAGATGGGGAAACAGTGGAAACAGTGTCAGACTGTACTTTTTGGGCTCCAAAATCACTGCAGATGGTGACTGCAGCCATGAAATTAAAAGATGCTTACTCCTTGGAAGAAAAGTTATGACCAACCTAGATAGTATATTCAAAAGCAGAGACATTACTTTGCCCACTAAGGTCCGTCTAGTCAAGGCTGTGGTTTTTCCAGTGGTCATGTATGGATGTGAGGGTTGGACTGTGAAGAAGGCTGAGCACTTAAGAATTGATGCTTTTGAACTGCGGTGTTGGAGAAGACTCTTGAGGGTCCCTTGGACTGCAAGGAGATCCAACCAGTCCATTCTGAAGGAGATCAGCCCTGGGATTTCTTTGGAAGGAATGATGCTAAAGCTGAAACTCCAATACTTTGGCCACCTCATGTGAAGAGTTGACTCATTGGAAAAGACTCTGATGCTGGGAGGGATTGGGGGCAGGAGGAGAAGGGGACGACAGAGGATGAGATGGCTGGATGGCATCACCGAGTAGATGGACGTGAGTCTGAGTGAACTCCGGGAGTTGGTGATGGACAGGGAGGCCTGGCGTGGTGCGGATTCATGGGGTCTCAAAGAGTCAGACACGACTGAGCGACTGAACTGAACTGAACTGAACTGAAAGAGTACCCACCAGAGAAAAAGCTTATACAAAGAACCTATAAGTGTCACAAAGAGAATTCGAGCAAAAGAAATAAAGCCCATATTGTTGAAGTACAGAGAGAGAGTTAGAGTTAGAGGATGGTTCAGGGGCAACCGAGGATGAAGTACGGGCAACTTATACAGAGGGGTTTTTTGGTTTACATCATTATTTTCTATTCTGCACACATACATCTTATGGATTCCTAATGGCAAAAGTTCTAAAAACATTAATTTAAATACCAGTTTATTCATCTCCTCCATGGAAACTACCACAATACTAGGCACCAGTAGCATTAAATGAGTTGATACTAAAAGTAAATTATGACACTACAACAGGATATAAATGGTTTGAGTCTAAATCAGAAGGGCCTGTATGAAAATACAGGGTCTGTATTAAAATTTTGAATGGTGTCATTACCAGGCAGTTTTCCAGGAAACACAGGCCTGCCTTTGAAACAGGACTATGCCTGACAGTTACCACATCAACTGGGCATAAGCAGATATTCACGTCCTGAGCACGGTGATGTTAGCACAGCAGAGAGTTTCTCCCGACCACGCAATCGTGCTGCGAAAGAGGCATCGTGGCTTCACCCTGCATGCTGTTTCCACTTTCATGCATGGTAAACAGAAAAAGACGTCAAATCCAGAACGTAACACATTCCACCAAATTCAGCTTTTGGTAGAAGCTAGAGAAAATACAGAACAACTTTCTGTACCCTCTTTTCTTTTCTTTTATTTTTTGCAAATACATAAGCTTATATAATCAGTTTTGACTCTAAGTACATTACCACAACTAATAAAACCCATAGATCTTCACATCATTTTCCCATGAACATTAACGTCTTAAGTTCGAGCATCTTGCATAATAGTTTCTTCTAAATACACAACCCAGGTAATTCTAGTCATTAATTCCTTGTAACAGCAAAAAGCTAATTGAGCAATGATCCAAAATTATGATTATGTGTGGAGTATTAAAAGACTGATTTCAAGTTATACTGGTGATTTGCATAAGTAAAAATTGTACATTAATTACAATGTCTAGCTATATTATATGGTTAATACCATTCAAATTCTGTCTCTGAATTCTGCTTTGAATTCTTAAGTCTATAACTAAAGTTACTGCCTAAATATATTTTTACTGCCATTAGGAAAAATAGTTCCGTGATTCTTAAATACAGTTCTATGAGCATAATTTTATTTTAATTCCAAATGTTTATTATGTAATTCCTGTGTTCTGGTCCATATCCAATCTGAGTTTCTACAGTGAATATTTTATAATCAGAGATAAATATCTAGGGAAAATACCTTTCATTGAAAACTCACTCAGACAAACAAATAATAACTGATAGTATTCACTGTATATTAAGATTCATCCATACATATACATATATAAACTTTTTATTTCCCACATTATTAGTTTCTATAAAAAGTAAGGAAATGTAGTTGAATCTAAAATAAAGTTTAACTTTCATTTTTTTTCTGTAGGTAATTTTCTCTCTGATTTTATTTTATTTATTTTGTTCTTTTAAAATATAAATTTATTTATTTTAATTGGAGGCTAATTACTTTACAATATTGTATTGGTTTTGCCATACATCGACATGAATCTGCCACAAGTGTACACGTGTTCCCAATCTTGAACCCTACTCCCACCTCCTTCCCCATAGCATCCCTCTGGGTCATCCCAGTGCACCAGCCCCAAGCATCCTGTATCATTTAAAATGTTTAGTGAATGGGCAAAAAAATCCTTCACTCATCAAAATGCTAATATCACTGGGGAAGATCCAAGTGGTAACCCATTCTTTGTGAGTTCAACATCGCATAACTAACTCCTTTATTACAGATTCCTCACACATTTTAAATTTGATTGCTCACAAATCATCTCTTTTCTAAGAAACAGCAGTATTTTCTCAACCTCTGTGCTTCATATATAAAGAAACACTTTCTTGACTTAAAAAGGCTAAAAAAGAAAAGATTCTTATTTTCCATTTTTTTTTAAGCAAAAGAAAAGTAAGATAAAGGCAATAGACTGAATGCCAAGCATATAAATAGTTCCAGCATAAATATATTTAGGTGTAGAATTCTAAAAGTCACTGAAAATCTCTCTCTCTCTCTCTGAAGGTACTTAACAAATCTCTGTGGACCACAGCCTACCGATGGTCAGGATAAGTCTGCATTACAGAATCACTCAGTCATTTAGGGAGCAGCTTCCTACTTAATCTTCTTTGATTTAAGATTTTTTTTTAATGTGGATGACTTTCAAAGTCTTTATTGAATTTGTTACAATATCGCTTCTGTTTTATATTTGGGGTTTGGGAGGCTGTAAGGCACGTGGGATCTTAGTTCCTCAACCATGGATAGAATCCGCAACCTCTGCCCTGGAAGGGAAAGTCCTAACCACTGGACCACCAGGGACGTGGCCCTATTTAATTTTCTTTACAAGGACGTACCAACTTTCGGTTGCTGCTATAACAAGTTACTACAAAGTTGGTAACCTAACACAAATCAGTTTCTCTGAAGGGAAGTCACAGTGTCAGCAGGCCCCCTTGGAAGGCTCTAGGGGAGAATCCATTCCCCTGCTTTTTCCAGCTTCTAGAGTAACATGCCAAAGGTTCCTTGGCTCTCAGCTCCTTCCTCCATCTTCACAGCCAGGAGTGTAGCATCTTTTCTCTCTGAACCTACTTCCCTCCGCTTCCATCTCAAGACTTTCTCTTCTGCAGTATAATTTTCCCATCTCAAGATCACAGCCTCAAAATCGCTTTTGCCAAAGAAGGCAACATTTACAGGTTCCAGGGGTGAGAACGTGGATCGGTTTGGGGGCCATGACTCATACTATCACAGGCAGGAAAGTGGATACTCTGCTTGGGTCTCTCTGAGTCCCATCCACCATGATTTACCATCTTTGTTTGGTAGCCCCCTGGTAATAAAAGTAAAGGTTTCCCTGTTGGCTCAGAAAGTAAAGAATCTGCCTTCAATGCAGCAGACCTGGGTTCTATCCCTGGGTCAGGAAGATGCCCTGGAGAAGGGCATGCCTACCACTCCAGTATTCTTGCCTGGAGAATTCCATGGAAAGAGGAGAGTGGCTACAGTCCATGGGGTCACAGAGAGTCAGACATGACTGATTAACTCTTTGGGTTTAAACAAAAAGGACCCCTTTTGCTTCTCTAGCTGTCCTCATGTCATTCTCCTTTTCAGGGGTCAATATTGGACATATTCTCCCTCTTACTTCCTCAGAGCAGCAGGTTTAAATGGACCTCCTTCCCACCTGAGTCGTCAGGGGTCCATAAGAGGTAAAGGCATTTTCTTCTGTTCATTTGGTCATAATCTCAATCCTGGGGCATCTTCAGGTAGAGCATTTCTCATGGAATCAGAGGGTATGGTGGAGGCTTAAAGGATCAGGTAGGTATTCATATCTTTATCTTAAGTTAGGTTTGTCTTCAAAATATTTATCATCAAGTTCTTAAAAGCAAAATAGACATTTCCTAGAATATCAGGTGTACAACCCCTTTAATACATCTTAAAGGAATAAGGCATCAAATATCATCTGAATCTGTATATTCTAATCCTCAATTTCACCCTAAATGGTCTTACTCTGAGTACTCCAACTGAATTAATTTGCCTTCCTAGGAATCGAGACCATAGTCTCTGGCATGAATTAAACCAACTAGACCATTTACTATTGTTTTAAAAGATTTATTTCTGATTTCCTATCAATCATGCTTCTGTCTCTTAAAAGATGAACTAAGAGGCACATTCAGTTCAGTTCAGTCACTCAGTCATGTCCGACTCTTTGCAGCCCCATGAATCACAGCACGCCAGTCCTCCCTGTCCATCACCAGCTCCCGGAGTTCACTCAGACTCACATCCATCGAGTCAGTGATGCCATCCATCCATCTCATCCTTGGTCGTCCCCTTCTCCTCCTGCCCCCAATCCCTCCCAGCATCAGAGTCTTTTCCAATGAGTCAACTCTTCTCATGAGGTGGCCAAAGTCCTGGAGTTTCAGCTTCAGCATCATTCCTTCCAAAGAAATCCCAGGGCTGATCTCCTTCAGAATGCACTGGTTGGATCTCCTTGCAGTCCAAGGGACTCTCAAGTCTTCTCCAACACCACAGTTCAAAAGCATCAATTCTTCGGCACTCAGCCTTCTTCACAGTCCAACCCTCACATCCATACATGACCACTGGAAAAACCATAGACTTGACTAGAAGGACCTTGTTGGCAAAGTAATGTCTCTGCTTTTGAATATGCTATCTAGGTTGGTCATAACTTTTCTTCCAAGGGGTAAACGTCTTTTAATTTCATGGCTGCAATCACCATCTGCAGTGATTTTGGAGCCCCCAAAAATAAAGTCTGACACTGTTTCCACTGTTTCCCCATCTATTTCCCATGAAGTGATGGGACTGGATGCCATGATCTTCGTTTTCTGAATGTTGAGCTTTAAGCCAACTTTTTCACTCTCCACTTTCACTTTCATCAAGAGGCTTTTTAGTTCCTCTTTACTTTCTGCTATAAGGGTGGTGTCATCTGCATATCTGAGGTGATTGATATTTCTCCCGGCAATCTTGATTCCAGCTTGTGCTTCTTGCAGCCCAGCATTTCTCATGATGTACTCTGCATATCAGTTAAATAAGCAGGGTGACAATACACAATCCTGACATACTCCTTTTCCTATTTGGAACCAGTCTGTTGTTCCATGCCCAGTTCTAACTGTTGCTTCCTGACCTGCATACTGATTTCTCAAGAGGCAGGTCAGGTGGTCTGGTATTCCCATCTCTCTCAGAATTTTCCACAGTTTATTGTGATCCACACAGTCAAAGGTGTTGAGATAGTCAATAAAGTAGAAATAGATGTTTTTCTGGAACTCTCTTGCTTTTTCCATGATCCAGCAGATGTTGGCAATTTGATCTCTGGTTCCTCTGCCTTTTCTAAAACCAGCTTGAACATCAGGAAGTTCACGGTTCACATATTGCTGAAGCCTGGCTTGGAGAATTTTGAGCATGACTTTACTAGCATGTGAGATGAGTGCAATTGTGTGGTAGTTTGAGCATTATTTGTCATTGCCTTGCATTTTCAAGTATCTAGTTGAGCAAATATGGATTTGAAATTCGAGCTAATTTGGAAAGCACCAAACCAAGAGAGGCTGGAGTGTTCAGGCCACAGCAGGCAGAGGAAAGGCTTCCACAGTGTAGTCACTGAAGCAAATCAAGGAAACTGTTTGATTGACTAGATCTAAGTGATCACCTTATTTTCAGAGAGTCTAGTTGGCTGTTTGTGATCGGTTGTTTAAATTTTTTTTTTTCTCAGATAGAAGTGCATTTATAGTAAGTGATTGGGTAAGGCTTCAGTTGACTTACATAGGCTACCAAGGCATTAGAGTCATTTCAATCTAAGGTCCTCCTTATTTAATGAGTTTAATATCCCCAAAAGCATTCTTGGTTCATAGATATCGTGAATAAAGAGAAAGAGGGAAGTGAATAATTTCTCTTTTTCTCCTTTATTTCTTTTATTGGTTATTTCTTGATTGGGGTTTCTTGAAGAGTAATTTTTCAATGTTACAATTTAATTTATTACCTTTTCTTTACCCTCTATTCTCCAACAAAAGAGCTATTTCACTTTGGCTGTATAAGTGTTATCTATCACCAATGGGTTGCCTGGGTTCTGAATGACACAAGCTTTAGCTAACAAGTTGTGATCACTTCTACAGTAGCCTTAGTTGCAAGATAAAATACATAAACCAAGGATTTATAAAAAGATCTCATGCCAAGTTCCATGAGAAGTTACAAAAATCACAGGCAGGCACATCCACCTTGAAAACAGGAGTTCTATTCCAGCAGATACCGCCTAAGAAAAGGATCAAGCAGTTCAAGGGATAGAGTCTACACTTGCAGAAATCATGACCCTCTAAAATTCAGCTGGGTTTCATGAGAAGCTCATTACTCTGCAGATAAGCCCATTTGTAGATAGCCACAATTCTGCTCCTTTCCTGACACGTAGCAAGCACTCAAAAACATAGTTATTATTTCCTAGAATTAAATTTAGTTTAAGAATCGTATGGCAAAACCAAAAGAAAAAAGAAGAAGGTTGAATTACAACCACATACTAAAAACAGAGCAGCGGCGGGGGGTGGGGGGGGAAGCATGTACATAAAAGAGGAAAGAATACGCTAGAGACTATGATTGATCGTCAAATGCAATAAGAAAATTCAGGTGAAATAAAACTTTATGATATAAGCCAGTTACCGGAGGGAGAAGAGCCCAGAACAAAATTTATTGCTTGTTTTCACTTCAGATTGTTCAAAACAATAAATTAAGCTCTGTTTTTAAAAAATACTCTGAATAATATGTCTAAGTCAAAATGAAACTTGTTTTCCTCTCCTGAGTTTCTCTCATTTAGACATCAGAGGGAATTACCTGGTGAAATAAAATCCCCAAACAAAAATTCACTGAGTTAAAATCCAAACTGTTGGACACAGCTGGTATCTAAAATAGATATATAACTAACTGGGTCCCCTTGAAAATTTTTAACATTATTTCTGAAACTTAAATGGGTGTGTGTGTGTGTGTGTGTGTGTGTGATATGTTCACTAGAGTATTACTTTTTTGTTCTGAAAAGAAATAAGTGTGAAATCACATTTTATAAGCCCCTTATATAACCGTGTTTAAAATAGCAGTGTCTGAACTCCGAGATTTCATCACATGTTCTGGTCTTGCACATTCGATTTCTGGTGTATTACTAGAGAAAATCTGCTATCACACAATTGTATTACCTTAGACACCGGACAGCAGCATTCTCAGGGGCCTAATTTCAAGTAGAAAAATGAATGATTTAATACCCAATCCAGCTGCATGATGGGACATCTGGTGAAGAATGATGCCTTTGGATGATAACTCTCAGGCTCAGGACTCAGGCAAAACTAAATCTGAATCCCAGCTCTTGTGCCACTCATATGACCTAGGGAAATATTTTATTTTTCTCACTGATCTTTATTTTTTTCCAATTTAAAACGAGTACAAAGATAGTACCAATAAAGTCTGAGGTGAAAGTGTTAGTCACTCAGTCTTTTCCAACTCTTTGCAAACCCATGGATTGTAGCCCACCAGGTTCCTCTTACCATGGAATTCTCCAGGAAAAGAATACTGCAGTGGGTTGCTATTTCCTTCACCAGGGGATCAAAGGTTTGAGATAGGATTCAATTAGATAATCCTGTACATTAAATGATTATGATAGTAATGCCTGGCATAAAATAAGAACTCAATAAAGCTATTTTTACTTTTTATCCTGCCTGTTTAGTATTGATGCTTTCATAATTGCTGCTAGAAATGTTTGGCTCTTTATCTCCTTAGCAAATTATATGAAGATGTGTGTATAGTATTAGGAGATGTGTGTATGTGTGTGCATGTATATGTATGAGTGTGCATACATGTGCACATACAAAATTAGGCTACCACTTCAAATTACTTATTATTATAGCCTATTTTACCCAGCTATGTTTGGTTGGAAACTAACCTTAATTGCAGACAAAGAAAGTATAGAAGATAATCTGTTTTGATAAAAGGGGATAATTATTTAACTTAAACCAAAGACCATATCATTTTGATGTTTGTGCTTTACTAGCATAATCTGAACTACCCTTATGTAATAATCTAACAGAGAATCTTAATATTTCAAATAAAAAATTAACAAAATGTAGTTTATAATCTATGTTAATGTATGTTATTTAGTTCAGTCTTTAAAATAACCACTGAAATTAAGTTGACTATGGATATTATGGTCTGAATTGTGTTCCTAAGCAATCAGGACCTCAGAATGTGGCTGGGTTTGGAGATGGATCTTTAAAGAAGTAATTAAATTAAAATAAGTTCATTACAGAGGACCCTAAGCCAAAATAACTGATGTCCTGATAAGAAGACCAGATTAGGACACAGACACAGCAGAGGGAAGACAATATGAGGATATAGAGGAAGACCGCCACCTGTCGGTCCAGGAGAGAGCCTTCCAAGTAAACCAGCCCTGCTGACACTTTGATTTTGGACTTCCAGCCACCAGAATGTGCATGCTAAGTCGCTTCAGTTGTTCCCAACCCTCTGCAATGCTATGGGCCATAGCCTGCCAGACTCCTCTGTCCATGGATTCTCCGGGCAAGAATACTGGAACGGGTTGCCGTGCCCTCCTCCAAGGGATCTTCCCAATCCAGGGTTCGAATCCATGTCTTTTAAGTCTCCTGAGTTGGCAGGCAGGTTCTTTATCACTAGCTCCACCTGGGAAGCCACCCAGACTGTGGTTCTTTTTCATGGCTTCAATAGAAAACCAATACAACTGATTATGCCCATTTTATGGATGAACCTAACAGACACTGAGCAAGTCATATGAGCTCCTTGCCTTAAGACTTAAGAGCATAACGAACTGTTAACAGCCAGAATCAGAATTTGAATCTGTGTTCCTGAGAAGTCTATGTTCTTTCCACCTTGACATGGTGCTTCTTGAGTAATCCAAAAACACAGAGATGGTGCCTTTAGAGCAGGGGTCCCCAGCCCCCTGTTAGAAACCAAATGATGAGCAGCAGGTGAGCTAGTGAAGCTTCATCTGTATTTACAGCTACTCCCCATCTACTTGTATTACCTCCTGAGCTCTGTCTCCTGTTAGGGCAGCAGCGGCATTAGAGTCTCATAGGAGCATCAATGCTAACCCTAAATCAAGGTGGAATATCCTGAGACTGCCACAAAAGAGAAATAAAGTGAACAATAAAGGCAACCCACTTGAATCATCCCGAAACCATGCCCTCCCCACTCCCCTGGTCTGCAGAAAAATTGTTTTCTGCGAAACCAGTCCCTTATGACAGAAGGGTGGGTACCATTGCTTTAGAAGAAGAATGCACTGGATGGTGAAGCTTTTGTTGACTAGAAACCAAGTCTCTATTTAGCTCAGCACATAGGCACATGTCACATATGTGGTGGCAGAATCATGACTTTTCATGTTTCCACTCCTACCCCATTCCCTTATCTTTACTATGTGATGTGACTTGGGGCATCCAACCTGGATGTAAATCCATATTTCCTGGCATTCGATTAAAAAATATCAATCTCAGAGCCTTCATCTAGGACCTACTAAATAAGAATCTTGGACAAGGCAGAGGAGTGAGTCAAATAAGCTGTATTGGGACTTCCCTGGTGGTCCAGTGGTTAAGACTTTGCCTTCCAATGTAAGGGGTGTGGGTTTGATTCCCAGTCAGGGAGTTTTAATCCCACATACCTCTTGGTCAAAGAAACAAAACATAAAACAGAAGTCATATTGTAACAAATTGAATAAACACTTTAAAAATGACCCATATAAAAAATCTTTAAAAAAAATGATGAGCTGTATTTTTTTAAAAACTATTTCCACACAATTTTGATACAGGCAGGCAAGCAATATTTGGGAAGCCTAGCTACACATAGTAGAAAGACTATGAGTTTTGAATCAGATACGTATAAACTTTAATCTTAACTCTTCATTATAATTTATTTAATAATTCTGAGTTTTAAATTCTTCACATGTGAAATGAAGGATAAAAATCACTGTAGACAATGGTGTATGCACGTGGATGTTTACCTACTGTATACATATTGTCATTTTTTATCTTTTTGTTTGTTTGTTTGTTTTCTTTTCAAACACTGAATATAGACTCTGGAGGGCTTCCTAGGTGGTGCAGTAGTAGAATCCTCCTGCAATTCAGGAAACTAGGGTTCAGTCCCTAGTCCAGGAAGATCCCCTAGAAAAGAAAATGGCTACCCACTCCTGTATTCTTGCTGAGAAATCCCATGGACAGAGGAATCTGACAGGTTATAGTCCAGGGGGTTGCAAAGAGTCAGACACGACTAAGCACCTGAGCACTACAGGCTCTGGAACTCTGAACTGAAGCTCTGCTCTCAGCAACTGCCTCACATTTGATCTCTGAGCATTGGTAACACTGGCCACAGAGAGCTTCTAAAGGCCTCCCCACCATATGGATTCCCAGTTATCCAGGCTATCAGTTTCACATTTGCCTTAATGATCCATGATCCCTCTTTCAAAAGGTTATCAGCTCCGGAAGAAAATTATCCCAGTAGGACATTCAGATTCTTACACAAGCCAGATTTCTGGACCAATAGCAATTCTCTTCCCTTAGTTTACAGCCAGAATGTGCCAAGTCATTTTACAAAGTGCTTGGGAAATTACTTCCAATGTGAGGAGCCAAATCCTGGTATTGAGTTAGCGTTTCATCTATTTCTGGTAGAAATTTCTCAGGGCTCTCAGATCCCAGGCATTGAATCACAGCAGATACCTAAGCACCAATCATGGCAAGTTTGTGCTTTGTTTCAGAGACTTGAAAGCCAGAATCAACTTGACAATTCTACACTCTAATAAACTGCCAACCAAACAGAATGAGATTCACCCATTATTCTTTCTGTCACTATATCAGGAACAATCAAAGTCCAATTTGCTTGGGTTTCAGCTCTTTCTAAAACTTTCCTTCCACCCAGTCCCCTTTCTGCCATCCCTCTCATTCCTATGAGAGTTTAACAGAACACCTGCTTGGAGAAAACATCTCATAAAATGCCCAGCCATTCAGCATCTCTTCTAAACAAACCCTAACCATGGGACAAGAGATCAAAGAGCAGAAAACCGGATTCATTCTCCACTAAACTAAGTGAGGGGATAGAGGTGATTGTTATGCCCAAGTCGCGAAATCTCCCAATGACCACCAGGGAGCCAATATCCGATGCAAAAGCAAAAGAGTTTTTATTACCAAGCTCAAGCTGGGGCTCCCACCGTTACCAACTCAGCGGCTAAGGAGAGGAGCCCCGAGTTTTGGGTTACACTGCTTATATAGGGAATATTCAGGTGAAAGGGTAACAAAGGGGGTGTTCAGGCTGAAGGACTACTGATTGGTTACCCTCTTCTATAGGGTTTTGTGTGGATTTCTAATTGTTTTTTTTTACTTCCACGGTGAATCATTACTTCCAAGGTAAATCACAAATGTAACTCATTATTTCCAAGGTAAATCACAAAAGCAAATCATTACTTCCAAGGTAAATCACAAATGTAACTCATTATTTCCAAGGTAAATCACAAAAGCAAATCATTACTTCCAAGGTAAATCACAAATTTTTGAACTTAAAGTCAGGAGGTTTAACCTAAGGGCTGATTGGCTCGTGCACAGTGGGGCAAGTTTAGGCAATATCAAAAGTCTAAGTCTGTTTGCCCGGAACCTTTGCAAAATGGAGCTCTTTTACAAGATGGAGTAGCTTAGGCTCCTCAGTGATAGTGTTTCTTCTAAACTGAATGAGCCCAAGATTCTAAATAACACATTGGAAATGATATTCTCAGCTGAGACTCTGAACACTTTCTTAACCCTGGTGGTCCAGTGGTTAAGACTTTGCCTTCCAATGCAAGGGGTGTGGGTTTAATCCCTGGTCAGGGAGTTTTGATCTACATCATGAGAAATGCTGGGCTGGAAGAAGCACAAGCTGGGATCAAGATTGCCAGGAGACATATCAATAACCTCAGATATGCAGATGACACCACCCTTATGGCAGAAAGTGAAGAGGAACTAAAAAGCCTCTTGATGAAAGTGAAAGAGGAGAGCTAAAAAGTTGGCATAAAGCTCAACATTCAGAAAACGAAGATCATGGCATCTGGTCCCATCACTTCATGGCAAATAGATGGGGAAACGGTGGAAACAGTGTCAGACTTTATTTGGGGGGGCTCCAAAATCACTGCAGATGGTGAGTGCAGCCATGAAATTAAAAGATGCTTACTCCTTGGAAGAAAAGTTATGACCAACCTAGATAGCATATTGAAAAGCAGAGACATTACTTTGCCAACAAAAGTCCGTCTAGTCAAGGCTATGGTTTTTCCTGGGGTCATGTATGGATGTGAGATTTGGACTGTGAAGAAGGCTGAGTGCCGAAGAATTGATGCTTTTGAACTGTGGTGCTGGAGAAGACTCTTGAGAGTCCCTTAGACTGCAAGAAGATCCAACCAGTCCATTCTGAAGGAAATCAGCCCTGGGATTTCTTTGGAAGGAATGATGCTGAAGCTGAAACTCCAGTACTTTGGCTACCTCATGAGAAGAGTTGACTCATTGGAAAAGACTCTGATGCTGGGAGGGATTAGGGGCAGGAGGAGAAGAGGACAACTGAGGATGAGATGGCTGGATGGCATCACTGACTCAATGGACGCGAGTCTGAGTGAACTCTGGGGGGTTGATGATGGACAGGGAGGCCTGGCGTGCTGCAATTCATGGGGTCGCAGGGAGTCGGACACGACTGAGCGACTGAACTGAACTGAACCTCTTGGTCAAAGAAACAAAACATAAAACAGAAGTCATATTGTAACAAATTCAATACAGACTTTTAAAATGACCCATATCAAAAAATCTAAAAAAAAAAAAAAGATAAGCTGTATTCTTTAAAGAATGTTAAGGTAAACAATTATTGTTGTGATAAACCATTATTCAGTGTTGGTCTGCCAATAGTTAGGAATGGCCATGCCAATGAAACATAGGGAAATTCTCTCTACCTAAGGGTGCAGTTGGTTCATTCAAAATTCATTGTGAGGATCAAAGAAGGGGAAAGAGGAAGGGACTCTTAGAGACTATTTCATATTTGACTGCGGGGTGATAAAGCTCCATGCACTTTTAGGCTTTATAAGCCATCTTCTTTTCTATTATCTGTTCCTGGAGGCATTTTCTTCCTGCATTCTAAATATCTATTGTAAGAAATAATATGTACACAGACCTGTTACGCCTGAGTTTTCTTAGTCAAATTGCTAAGAAATTTGACTACTCTTTAAAAGCCTGTCTTCTTCTTCTCCATCCCCACATACATTTTTCTCCAAAGAAGTCATTTGAATGTAAAACATCTTACTCCAGAACTTCAGGTCTTTTTTGTTTAAGAAATAATGGTTGAGCACCAATTATATGCTAAGCAAAAATCTAAGTCCTGAATACAAATGATAAATAAGCTCTTTTCCTTACAGAATGTGCAGTCTGGAGAGAGGAAAATTCACAGGGGGGAAAAAAAGATAACTTGAGTACAATGCAGTAGTTTAGCATTTTACACAGAGTATTACAGAAGTACAGCAGAAGAACATTAAGCCCAACCTGGTGTGGGAGTGGGTGGGTATACAACGATGTTAGAAGTAACAACCAAGATCAAGGTTAATTTATCAAGATCTTTAAAATAGGGTATGGCTAGGGAATGAGGAACAGGAGTTGGCGGTGACAGGATGTGGGCAGGATTCAAGGTGGATCTTTAAATGCATCAGTCTTGGGAATTGTTGACACACTGCTGATACAGTAAGAGACTGGTAGATGATGAGGTTGAAGAGAAAGACTACATCTGAGTCATGGAGTGCTGAGATGCTGGTATGAGGAAGTGAAAATGGAAGTCAGTGGTGTCCGACTCTTTGCTACCCTGGTCAGAATACTGGAGTGGGTAGCCTTTCCCTTCTCCAGGGGATCTTCCCAACCCAGGGATCGAACCCAGGTCTCCCACACTGCAGGTAGATTTTTTTACCAGCTGAGCCACAAGGGAAACCCTTAGATGCATTTCTAGAAATGATGGATGCTCAGAGAAAAGTTCAAAGCAGGAGAGTGACATAATTCCATTTGCATTTTTAACAGTCTATTCCTCAAATATTATAAAGAATGGATTTATAAACAGAGAAAAGTGAGGTGCAAAGAGGACTGACTAGGAGGCTCTTGCAATACGTTAGGTGAGAGTGGATGTGAATTTCATCTCTCAATAGAGATGCAAACATATAGAAAACATATTGTTGAATTATTCAGCAAATAGATTTTTCCCCCCAAAGTCAGTCAGTTTTCAATACAAGTCTTTAATAAGGAAAATCATTTCTATAGATTTACTATACATATTTAAAAAAGGAAACATTTCTTTGAATGAGCATATAAAAACTTCATCTGGAGACTTCTCTGGTTGTCCAGTTGTTAAGAATCTACTTGCCAAGGTAGGGGACTCAGGTTCATCCCTGATCTGAGAAGCTCCCATGTGCCTCTGAGCAACCAAGTGCATGCGCTTCAACTACAGAGCCTGTGCTCTATAGTCCATGAACTGCAGCTTCTGAAGCCCTTAGGCCCTGGAGCCCGTGCTCCACAACAAGAGACACCACTGCAATGAGAAGGCCGTGCAACTAGAGAAGAGCCCTGCTCGCTACAACCAGAGAAAGCCTGAGTGCAGAGGTGAAGACCCCACACAGCCCAAAATAAATTTAATAAATTTTTATTTTTTTAAAAAAAAGAATACATTTACCTAAAAACAAACAAACACTTCATCGGGTATAATTTTTAGTAAGACTGTAGATAACTCTACATGTGGAAACTCCACATTATTTAAATTATAACAGATAAGAACAAATTTTCTTTAGGCATTTTGCCTGCTACTATCCCTCTCTCTATTAGCTTCTATTAGATAGAGAAGAGAATGTCAGTTTTACTGCTCATTTACTAAAGTATTTGTGCTTGTTCCTGACCCTGATGGAACTTGCCTTGCTAAGAAAGATGAGTATTTCCCTGCTGGTTAAAAAATAAATAAATAAAATTAAAAATAAAATCTATTTCCACTATATATAGTTTCTCAAAATGTTCTCAGCATCTTTGATATATCGAATTTATCTTACCTGCCACCATCATCTTATTGCAAGCCCTGAAATCTGGGCAGGGATCATGTCATATTAACAATCACTCTTGGGAATGGTTGCTGATAAAATGTCCAAAACAATTTATTACATTTGATTTAGCTGCTATGCTATTTTAGAAACTCCTTCTTAGACCAGGAAGATAAATATGTGTGCAAAATAAAGCTTTCCAAAACCTTCATATACCGGGATTCTGATTTTCCTTATATTGTGAAGCCAGATTTCAATGTCTAAAGATATAGAGAAACCAGGTTATTGATTCTGTTGAAAAATAGAGTGAGTAAAAGGCAAGTTTTGTATGTTGGGCTCAAAATCCAGGCTTCTGATATGTGGAAATCTACCTTACATCTCAACTGTGTGATACTAATCTTGAGGTTAATTGAGAAGACAACCAAACCAAAACAAACAAACAAAAAACAAACAAACAAACAAAAAAAAACATACTACCCTCTGCCTTCCAAATCATCAGATTGTCAAATGAGGATAATTCTTGTCATTACAGAGTACTGAAACTGAATCCTCTTCAAAGAGATTTTTCTAAATTGATAAAGCATAAACAGCTAAACACTTAAGAGAAAAAATACACCAAGAACATCCCAGAACTTCGCTGAGCTCCTGTACACTCAAGCCCTTTCAAAGACCTTCCTGGTCTTTGTAGATGTAGTTAACAAGACAGATGTAGTTAGCTCCTGCCACACTGATTTCCAAGAAAACAGAAACTGACAAGAGTTTGCACACATGATTAGGACAGGTTGGAAGTGCTATATTTGGTTTGTGCAAAAGGAGAGGTAGCAAGTAACAGTGAATGAAGAGAAGAATAAGGGATTGAGCTCTTGCTATAAAGATTGTGTTATTTAATCCCCACTACAAACATCTGAGACAATTGTTATTTGAGTATAATTTTACCCAGTGAACTATGAAAAAACTAAAAGTTAGTGAGATTTATAACATATTCCATGGCATACACTGGTAATATGTGCATTTTGGATCAGTCATCTTAATTCAGCAGGCTATTTGAGAAACAGGATTGTTTAGTGTATCCTGTTTGACAAGGCTAATTTTTACAACTAGGTCTTTTAACATTACCCAAACTATACACTATTAAACTTTTAAATTCATAAGAAAATCACTATGAAGTTAGAAAAACATTATTCTTACTCATTTCTGAGTGTAACCCCATCTCTGGTGCCCATTCCAGTAGGCACATCCTTTGCAACGTAAATTTGGGCTGGTATAGGGTTAGAGAATATGAGGAGTGAAAAGTAAGTGATGTTTGTTGGCAAGAGGGCACCTAAGAAGTCGTCCTAGACTTGCACATTTACAAATCAAATATATTTATACCTAATAGATTCCAGAGAGAATCATAAATCACCCTAAGTAAATTTTTCACTCTCTAAAAAACTAACTGTAACTTAATGGCATACATCTCAAATTAGCTTAATCATTAAACAGACTGAGCTACTTATTAATACAGCTTATTCTGTTTTTTAAATTTTAAAAAATCTAGAGGAAAAAATACCTTTTACAGGGTTATGATTATGCTAACTCATTATCCATTTAACAAATATTTTGAAAGCTTATTAAGTTCTTTTTGCCAAACATATTGTGTGGGCGATAGATATAAGACATTTGGAGTGATTGAAGTCTATTTGGACCATAATATAATCTCTTGGGCTGCGATTCACATTGCACAGTGAATCCCCAATTAAATATTTCACCAATTTTTCAGCAATTTTAGTAGCAAAGATATCTTTATTAAAATTTCTTTGGATTCCTAATTTTTAAAAAAATATATAATTGATTGTATGTACACATACCTATGTATTTCTTAAAATATATTTATATATACATCAAAATGTGCATTTTAATGAAATATTAAATAAATTATTTTAAAATCTTTAATTTAGAAAATTGATATCCTTCATAATTTTGATGAGCATTAAGGATATAGAAAGGGTCAGTGTTTTCTGTGCTTCACATTATTAGTTATAAAACATTTTGTGTTTTTATAGTGTTGTGTCTACATAGCTATATTAAAATAATATTATCAGAATATTTGTCAGGTTGCATTCTAGGACTTGAATCCAGGGGTCTACATGCCCATAATCTTTTCACTGCGTGAGATTCCAAAATGTAGAAATATAAAAATATTGAGTCTAGGGAGCAACAGAGGATGAGATGGCTGGATGGCATCACCAATGCAATGGATAGGAACTTGGGCAAGCTACAGGGGATGGTGAGTGATAGGGAGGCCTGGCATGCTGCAGTCCATGGGATCTCAAAGAGTCAGACATGACTTAGCAACTGAACAGCAAAAAATTCTTTTATAAAACTGAGGACACAGACTTTTAAGATCAATGAAAATCTACAAGCAGTAGCAGGCATTTATTAGGATCGTGGATTAGGAGCTGAGTTCAAACAAATAAAAGGTCAGTACTTCATTAAATGTGTAAACATATTTTCCCTTGATGTTCCTTTATTATACTATTGCCAAATATTCAGTATAACACTGTCTTTGAGTGTTACATAATACCAAACTATGTATCTATTAGTTTAAAAATAATTTTAAAATGAACACATGTCTATATTAATACATCAATATTTTGCTCACTATGTCAGTTAGAAGCCATATTCAATCACATGGCATTAACCTCTTTTTGCCTGTGAAAGTGAAAGTTGCTGTGATGTCCAACTCTTTGTGACCCCATGGACTGAATTCTCCAGGCCAGAATACTGGAGTGGGTAGCTGTTCCCTTCTCCATGGGATCTTCCCAACCCAGGGATTGAACCCATGTCTCCCACACTGCAGGCACATTCTTTACCTGTTGAGCCACAAGGGAAACCTCCTGATTTTATTTTGATTTTTGCCTGTTGTTCAATCTTAAACTCCAGCATTTTACATCTGAAGTAGTTAAGGCAAAATGTTAATAGCATCATCTGGATCCCTTGTCTATATACATGATCTTGGTGACTTCCTTGAGCCTTCTAGACTTTGGATTTGAAATGTTCTCAACCATCTGTATGGCTCTTCTTAATTAACGGGATTCCTAAGCAGCTTATATACCTAAGTTTGGGGCTGCTATTTTTAATCTCATGTTCTCTTCTTCTTTGTTACTCTTTACTTGAGCAATCTCCAGGATCACTAGATGCACCAGAATAATCACACTAGGAGATATTAGGAGCCCATGTTGTATAATCTTATATCAGATGTAAGGGAGCTACTGATTTTACGCATATTTTTTCAGGAGAAGAAAAAAATATTTATTTAATTGTTGCTCAGTTGCTAAGTAGTGTCTGACTCTTTGTGTCCCTACGAACTGCAGCATGTCGGGTTTCCCTGTCCTTCACCATCTCCTGGAGTTTGCTCAGACTCATGTCCATAGAATCGGTGATGCCATTCAAATTTCTACTTATTTATTTAATAGGGATGGAAAAAATCTAATCCACATCTAACTGAGTCAAACCCGCATCTCCCGTATCTCTTGCATTGCAGGGAGATTCTTTATCCTGAGAAATTGGGCAAGTCCAATAGGCCATTAAAAGACATGGAAGGGAGAGAAGAATAAGTTAAATGACATCAAGAAGAAATAATTATATAAACTTAGAAGATGGACGACAACAAATATAATAGGAGAAAAGTAAAAAAGACTGTTCTTAAGTAAAAATGAAGACTCAGATTAATAAAGATAGGACACAACTAAGTGAAATGTGTGGACATTTATTGGGTTCTAGTTCAAACAAACCAGCAGTAAAATACATTGTGGAAACACCTAGAGGGAACTGAATGTGGACAGGGTATTAGACTATTTTGAGAAATTATTGTTATTTTTATTTTAGGATAATATTATTATAAATATATAGGAACATTTTAGAGAGACTCAAATGGAAATATTTAGGAGTGAAAAAGCTTGATATATGTAGTTTATTTCAAAATAGTCCTTGAAAGCAATGAGTGAAGAAAATATGACGAAATATCAAAAAGTGCTGGTAGGTGATGGAGTCAAGTATTTATATCTAATATTATTCTATGTATTGGAAACTATCATAGTTAAATAGAAGAAAACGAGAAAAATCCTAATGCCAGTTACTAACAGGAAAGGAGCAATGGTGATATACGTAAGTTCCTATTACCAGTGAAGGTTCTGTCCGGGAATGGAGGAAATATACATTTGCTAGAAGCATCACCTTCAGACTGACTTATTGTGACTAGAAGTAGAATGCTGTACTGGAGAATATACAAAAGTGCAGTTCAAGGCTAAGATACAAGGCTAAGGAATACAAAGCATCAGGAGACTCACTTATGCTGAATCAGTATGACCAATATTCAGTTTCACCCATCCATTCATTCATCCAACACACATTTGAGAGACATGCTTTATGTATATCTCTCATGATATAAGGGAAGCTCTCCTGGAGAAGGAAATGGCAACCCACTCCAATACTCTTGCCTGGAAAATCCCATGGACGGAGGAGCCAGGTAGGCTACAGTCCATGGGGTCGCAAAGAGTCGGACACGATTGAGTGACTTCACTTTCACTCATGATATAAATATGAGGATGACCCAGTTAACTGCCTGAACCAGATCAGGACGGCAGAAAGACAGCCAAATTGATACATCACAATTCCACACAAGCATGAAATGTATAACTATGACGCAGAGGAAAGGGAGTAATTAGTTTTGCCTCTACGTCTATGGTATCTTATGCATTTATTATTGGAGAGGGAAGAAACAACCTAGGCAGAGAGAATAATAAATAAAAATATCTCCAGATGACCTAAGTGATTTCAAGACTACTGGGAAATTGAGTATGAACTTTGGCTAGACCACTTAACATATGATGTTGAATAAGAAAGTTTGGATCAGACTATAAATTCTTCTGTATGTCAGATTGAAGAATTCCTCTATAATTTGACATTTTATTTTAATATAATATTCCAAACATTAATGAGAATCTACTTTGTAGCACAGGCAAGTCTACTCAGTGCTCTGTGGTGACCTAAATGGGAAGGGAATTCAAGAAATAGGGGATATATGTCTATGTGTGAATGATTCACTTTGCTGAGCAGCAGAGACTAATACAACATTGTAGGGCAACTAACTCCAATAAAAATTAATTTTAAAAATTCCAGAGTATGTCAGCTGACATGAAATCTCACAATAAGAAGATTAGCATTAATTTTATTTGTATGAAATGTTCTTCTCCTGAAGAAATTTATTCTGTGGAGAAAGCAAATAAAAATTTTAAACTCTAAAAATGGACTGAGTTCCCCAGAGAATTGTAATATAAACACTCATTGCACTTTTCTTTCAGTTCCTCCTCTTTGCCTGGCCACAGGGGAGTGAATTTGCTAAGAAAATGTCACTTTGCCATCCTTGCTTCTCTGCACAAATTGAGGCTTTCTCATAGAAGAAAGAAATAACAGGTCTGCAATGCCTTGTAGCCCTACAGATTGCCCACATGTCTACACAAAGGGCTGATAGGTTATCCGAAGTAGGTGACACACAGGCTCAGTTCTGCAAAAATAGATTCTAACTAATGACTGGACTATAAATGTTGGCTCCCAGGAGATAATTATCTTATCTCCAACAGGAATAATGACCATATAATTTGAAAATTGTTCAAAACTGGGTATATTTAAAATGACCCACAATAATAGTAAAATAAGTTATATCCATAAAAGAGCATATCCCCTACACCTTAATAGATAGATAGGTAGTAGATAGTGAAGTCGCTCAGTCGTGTCCTGCTCTTTGCGACCCCATGGACAGTAGCCAACCAGGCTCCTCCGTCCATGGGATTTTCCAGGCAAGAATACTGGCGTGGGTTGCCATTTCCTTCTCCAGGGAATCTTTCCAACCCAGGGACTGAACCCAGGTCTCCTGCATTGTAGGTAGATGCTTTACCATCTGAGCCACCAGGGAAGTCTCTACACCCTAATGTATACTGGTAAAGAATTATCAGCGATGCAAAGAATGCAAATTGTACATTTTAAATTTTCTAAATATGTGCATATAATATAAACATACATATGCATAGAAAATGCACATAAATTAATACAAATATTTTAAGTAATGAGATTATGAGTGATTTAAATATTCTTCTTATACTGTTTTTGTATTTTATGTTTTTCTAATAGATACTTATAGATAGCTATTTAGAGAGATGTGCATGCTAAGCCACTTCAGTCATGTCTGACTTTTTGCAACTCTATGGACTGTAGCTGATCAGGCTCCTCTGTCCACGAGGTCCTCCAGGCAAGAATACTGGAGTGTGTTGCCATGCCCTCTTCCGGGGGATCTTCCTAACCCAAGGATCGAACCTGCTTCTCTTTCTGTCTCCTGCATTGTCAGGCAGGTTCTTTACCATTAGCACCCCTTGGGAAGCCCAGAAAGATAGACAGACTGACAGACAAAATCACTGGTCTTAATGGATAATGGAGATAAAAGAACAGAAGCAATTAATTTTCAGTGAAAAAGTATTATGGAAGGGGGGCTCCTAGTTAGTAATAGTATACGGGTTAAATCTAATACTCCAATTTTCTGAATTCTGGACTGATCTCTCAATAGCCTATTTGCCTGGGGCAGAGCCACAGTCCAAAATATGCCCATGCAAGATCTGCAGTCCCCCAGGATATGAAGTTTTTGCTTTACCTCCATGATTTACAGGCCATGAAGGTTTCAGGAAAAATGATAAGCAAAATGATGTTACTCTTCAATTAACCACCCATTAAGTTCTCCTCCTCCTCTTCCCTTCATTCCTCCAACAAATATTCATTAATGATTACTGTTTGTCAAGCACTAGGCTAAGGTCCACAATCAAACTGATAATAAAAGATACAAAGCCACCCACACACAGGGTACAGAATCATTCAAGAGGACAGATTGAAATGAATCCCAGGAATAAGTGTCAGAAAGCAGAACTTCAACTCAGAGTGCAAAAGTTAGGTGATTTTCTTCCAAAAACACAATATTGAGATTGGCAGTTGTCAGAGCCATCTGGAAAACTCTTGACATCTCTGACCACTGAGGTGTCATATGCCTCGGTGTGGCCGGCTGGGAACCCACCATCTATTAAAGTCCAGGTCTATTATCTGCGCTGCCACTCAGTGGCTTTACCATAATAGCACCTTTTCAGCTTTTTCTCATTTGAGAGCACCCTTACCAATAGCCAAGGCAAAACTGGATGTGCCAAGAGGCAACTGTCCTCTTGAACTGTGGCGTAATCCCCCTTCTATTGAATGTTAGGTGCATTAATATGGAGGTTCCACTCCCAGTTCCTGTTTAATTGCACATAAAAAGAAGAAAGGCATCCAGAAGGGAGAAACAATTGCCTAAGGTGAGTCTCCCTCGGATCTGCAGAAATATATTTAATGATGAGTGAGGCAATTTATATTCAAATGAGAGCTGGGCTTCAATACAAAAAGCAGTAAGCAAAGAGGTGGGGTAAGGGGCAAAAGTCCAGGAAGACTTTAATCTAAAAGGCAGATGCCACATTCTACGAAGAGATAAAGAACCAGGGAAATGAAGAAAGAGGCAAGCCTGGACCCAAAGTGCCCCAAGGAATGAAAATTTTTACAATGTACATTGTTTTCTTTCCATTTCACATTCCTTTCTTTGGCCTCTGAACACTAAAAGGCCAGTGATACTGAAAATATCTCTATTCCACAAAGTGCTGCATTAATTTTGTGATTTCTAAGTGCCTCTCTTTTAGAAAACCTATCCTAAAAGCATTTATTTTTTATAGGTGAAGAGCGGAATGACAGAGCTGTTCATTTCTTAAGACTACCTAACTTATGGAGCCAACTCTGGTAAAAGTGCATGTCGGATAAGAAGTGCAAATTTCAGGGTAATGAAGGGTTTATCCGTTTAATAGCTCAGACCAAAAAGAACAGACATTTTAGATACAAATATTTCAAACATGGGTTAAACATTTCCTTGGATTTCAAATTACGCCAAATACAATTTAACCTTTTCAATGATTATTATGAAGATAAATGACTTCATTGAGTCGTAAACACAACTAACCTAAAGAGCTATTCCCAGTAACCAAGACACTAATTTCTAGCTTAAAAATTAAATTAGAAATCTTTATTTTCCTAAGTGAAAGTTAAAAAAAAGAAGTCAGTGATATCCTTAAAAGTCAATATTTCTGTACATCAAGACTGTTAGGAATAGAGACAAAATAAGAAAAAAGGTTAAGAGGAAGCTTATTTTTTCCTCATATTGCTTTTATATTTTTTCCAGTGCATCCCTCTCTGTACATTTCCTTCTGTATACTCTAGCATCTTGAACACACATACACACACATTAACTCATACACTCAAACTTTATTCCCCATCGCAGTGGGACCTGTTCCTAGGAGTTTCTACTACAAGAGTGAAGAGAAGAAAGAATTCTTATCTGACTGGGCTCACCTCTGTTGGATTAGTAACTCCCAAGTAACTTGTCACTTGCACTGTAGTTAAATATAGACTGCATATGGTTCAAAACATCTGTGATTTTACATTCCTGCATAAATTATTTTGTACAGTGGAGTTACTGCAGAAAGTACCCTCCCATCTCCATGGTTACCAATCCTTCCTGTAGAGTTCTAAATTCCCATGCACTGTTAGTACAATCACAGACACGTAGAAATAAAATTCAGAGACACGCATTTCTTAAGCCAACATGATAATGGCCGGTGGTACTCGTAGTTAGCAGGAAGTTAGCAGTTGAAGAGGATTGATTGCCTTCGATTTCCTCAGAAATTAACATTGAACATGTTGTTTAGTTTCTAAGTCATGTCCTACTCTTTTGCGACCCCATGGACTATAGCCCACCAGGCTCCTCTGTCCACAGGATTTCCCAGGCAAGGATCCTGAAGTAGGTTGTCATTTCCTTCTCCAGGCGACCTTCCTGACCCAGGCATCCAACTCAAGTCTCCTGCATTGGCAGGCAGATTCTTTACCACTGTGTCACCTGGAAAGCCCAACACTGGGCATAAGGTAAGCATTTTGCATAAATCATATAGAATAAAGTTAAATAAAATAGCTACATTATTCAAGAATGGTTAAAGATCCTTTCATTGGACTTAAGTCCACTTGAAGTCATTGTTCATAGTGTGCTTTGGGAACTTTTAATGATAGATGTTAACTGAAGGGCAGGGATGACAAGGGGTAATTCAAGGTTGAGGAAGCACAGTGTTAAGGTAGACAACTGAAAAATTAAACTATTTATATTAGACCCTTGTGAACAGAGAAAGCCTTTTTAACAGGGTCCCATTTCTTAGAACATACTAGATACTTTGTATCATAAGTTGACATCTCTTAGTAATCAAAAGAGAGGAAAATCAGCTACCTGAGAAGGACGAATCAATTTCATTGGAGTGCAAATTTGTTTGTTTTGTTTATTGATTACTTACAGGGAAAACTCACCCTCTTCTATGTCTCATTTGCTATTCTTTCTCATACTGGCAGAAAAAAATGACATGTATTAATAGAAACTTTTCTTCAGTCAGAGCTATAGCTGCACATAAAACAGATTCAGTGGCTTGAGAGAGTGAAGGATGCTGAAACTTACAGGAAAGCTGGGAAAATTCTTCCACATCTTAAATATACACAAGGGGACATTAACACCCATAAGAACTTGGTAAATTATAAAAGATAACTATTAAAATGCATCCATAAATTGGCAGAAAGGTAAACAGGACAAAGGCTAAATGAAAGAACCAATACATAAAAAATAAAACACTTAAATTGGGTTACATTTGGAGGAAATGTGCCAACTCCATTCAATTTAAGCCTCAGATTGACAGCCTCAAGGGGAGTGTCTTGGGCCATTTTGGCTGCTGTAATAAAATACTACAGACTGAGAAGCTTATATAAAACAAATTTATTTCTCATAGGGAGGCTAGAAAGTCTGAAATCAAGACACCAACACAGTTGCATGCCGGTGAAGGCTCTCTTGCTGATTTATAGCCCATGACTTGTCACCATGCCCTCACATGGTAGAGGGGATTGTGAGCTCTCTTGAGTCTCTATCATAAAGGCTCTAATCCCATTCATGAGGGCTGAATACTCATGACCTAGTCACGTGGCAAAGGACCCATTTCCTATTACATCATCACATATATATGCATGCTAAATCACTTCAGTAGTGTCTTGACTCTATGCAACCCTATGGAAGAGAAGTCCTGCCAGGCTTCTCTGTCCATGGATTCTCCAGGTAAGAATACTGGAATGGGTTCCCACTTCCTACTCCAGGGGATCTTCCTAACCCAGGGATCAAACCTGTGTCTCTTATATCTCCTGCACTGACAGACAGGCTCTTTACGCCGATGCATGCTTAAAAGAGGCTTCCCAGGGGGTGCAGTGGTAAAGAATCTTCTAAAATAATCTCTCTATATACACACACACACAAACAGTACTGCTGAATTTACATACTAAATGAAAGAAGTAGTAAAAATGAAAAGTATAAAGGTATATTCCCTAATAAGTACAGATAGAAAAGTTGTTAAATATGAAAGATCTAATATGGGGTAAATATGATATTAAATAGGCAATCACTGGCAATTTTTAAATAACTAAAATTTTTAATAAAAAGCAATCATCCACAGAACATCTAAAAAATTTCAGTGAGAAGAGATAAACACATTATAGTAAAACTGCAAATTATTAAGGATAGATAACTTTAAACTGAAGTTAAAGCCAGTACCTTAAAAAAATAATAATGATACAAACAGCTAACTTCTCAAAAACTATCAAAACCAAAGAAACATGCAGTGATACTTTCCATAATAGGCTGAAAGGAAACCAAAGAGAAGCTAGGATTGCAAACCCCACAAAGATATAATTAAAAATAAGAGTGACAGAAGGTTTTTAGACAGTGATGCAGAAGTCCCCTACATACGATTGAGTTCCATTCCAAGCGTGTGTTCATAAGTTCAATTTGTTCACAAGTCCATCAAAGTTAGCCCAGGTACCCAGCTAACACAATCAGCTATATAATATTGTACTGTAATAGGGCAACTATACTTTTCATACTAATAATAGATTTTTTTTTTTAAAAAAAGCACAAAAAATAAAGAAAACATTTCTAATCATACAGTGAAGTACCTTGAAAAGTGCAGTAGTATAGTACAACAGCTGGCATATAGGGACAGGCATCAAGTGAACAAGAAAGAAGAGTTACTGACTGGAGGTGGAAGAGAGGGCGGGAGATAGCAGAGCTGCAGAATCATCAGCAACAGTAGATGGAGGGCAAGCTGAGATTTCACTCAGGCCTGAGACTGACAGCATGCACACTCACGTCTTTGAAAGTTCACAACTTGAACTATATAGGGGACTTACTGTATGTGTCATGCCACAAAGAGATTAATCATCATTAAAAAAAATTCTAAAGAATGGACAGAGATTGTTATCTATATTTTTCAGATACTACAACTATAATAGCTATATTTGGGGAGATGTAATAAGCATTCAATAATATTTTTGAATCAATCAATTCATCAACCATGAACTTCAGGTGGAAAGGAAGTGAGGTTATACGAAAAATCTGAGATTTCAATGAAGAAATAAAAAAGCAAATGACTTTGTTTATATGTAAGTAAAACTAATAAACTGTAACCATATAAAACAAACGTGTGAATTGTGGACTCATAAAAAATAATGATAAAACTAAAATACGTGGAAAGAGCTGTCATAATGGGTTGGTCTGAGTTAAAATACTATAAGGTCTTTTAATGTTTAGGTGGATAGTAAAGATATTACAATGCTTCACAGTTGATAGGCACACAATTTAAAATTCATAAGGTGATCATTTAAAAAATGAATAACACAATCAAAACCCACAGATATGAAAATATGGAATGATAACAACAGAAAATCAACATGGAACAAAATAAAAGAGCTGAAAAATACAAAGGAGGGAAAAAACAGAAAATTACATTCACAAAACATGACAGATGGAGGGTACACAATCTGATGGCAGAAATAAGTCCAGATGTTTAAGAAATTGCAACAAATGTAAACTGACTCAGTATCCAGATAAAAGGCAGCTAGACTAGGAAGGAAAAACCCAATTCTGCTGTTTACCAGAAACACACTTAAAATATAAGAAAACAGTCATGCTAAAAGGAAAAGATGAAAAGAAGATGTGTCATTGCCTTCTCCAAGAAGATGCCAGGTAAATATTAAAAATAAAAAATTGTGATACGATGGGAGGTAAGTAGAAAGTAGGTCAGGTTTTTGCACTTTTTGAATTTGCTCTAGTATTTAGGGCTTTATTTACTCATTATAGCATTTAGTCCTTTATGTTGGCAACATTTACATGCATTATTGGAACTGAAAGACCTATAAAGGTTTATCTCTAAACTTAAGTTTCCTTTGGCCATAAGACAAACTTATATGTATTTGTGACATAACCATGAAGACGCTGTGATACATGCTTTGAAACATTTAAAATAGTACTAAATTATACTAACTTGTCTATGAGTGTTTCATTAGAAGGTAGTAAATATTTTTCAGAATAATACCCACTTAACCAGTCCATTCTAAAGGAGATCAGCCCTGGGTGTTCTTTGGAAGGAATGATGCTGAAGCTGAAAGAAACTCCAGTACTTTGGCCACCTCATACGAAGAGTTGACTCATTGGAAAAGACTCTGATGCTGGGGGGGATTGGGGGCAGCAGGAAAAGGGGACGACAGAGGATGAGATGGCTGGATGGCATCACCGATTCAATGGACGTGAGTTTGGGTGAACTCCAGGAGATGGTGATGGACAGGGAGGCCTGGAGTGCTGCGATTTGTGGGGTCGCAAAGAGCTGGACACGACTGAGCAACTGAACTGAACTGAACTGAAGCATATTAGAAGTTTGGCCATTCATTTCTCCAGGGATCTCCCCAACCCAGGAATCGAACTCAGGTCTCCTGCATGCAGGCAGTTTCTTTACTATCTGAACCACCAGGGAAGCCCACTAAGATTGGCTGGTCCCTTTGATTTCAATGTATTTTTATCTGCTTCACTCATTCATGTATTGTTGTTTAGTCGCTAAGTAGTATCCAACTCTTTTGTGACCCTGTGGATTATAGCCCCCCAGGCTCCTCTGTCCACGGAATTTTCCAGGCAAGAGCTGGAGTGGGTTGCCATTTCCTTCTCCAAGGATCATCCTGACCCAGGGTTTGAACCCGCATCTTCTGCATTGGCTGGCGGATTCTTGACAACTGAGCCACCAAGGATATCAAGACTTTTCTCATCTAACTTACTTAATACCTTGCACAATAGTAAAATACATACACATAAGCTTAATAATAGAACAAATTATAAAACTGACAATTAACAAGAAAAATATACTGACACTTGACAAGAAAAAAATGTAAATCTTGTTAGAATTCTTATAGCTGAAACATAACAAGTTTATTATTTCTCATCCTGAGTGGGAAGACATTTTACCAACAAAATCTCGTGTATGCTAATCTTCCATGGTATCTTAATAATGATGTGATAAAATGTGTATATTCGACACACATACTAAGGGTTCAGGTGACACGATGTCTGTTGAATGATTTCTTTGTTGGTTGACTGAAAAACCTGTAGCCATATTATATGGAATTTTAGTTTTTATGTATTAGTATTATAATTAAACTGACTAATATGTATTTTAATATGAAAAACAAACTTCTATAGTTGTTATAACCAATCAAAACAGATTTTAAGGTAAAAAGCATCAGCAGAACTAAAAAAGTTGATATAGAACTATCTAAGAAGATATAAAATTAAAAACTTATATGAATCTAATCACATACATATACATACACAAGTATATATACACACATATATATACATATTTATATACATACAATAATATATATGAATTATACACAAAAACTCTCAAAGAACTAAAAGGGGAAATAATCAAATTTGCTGTCAGTTTGGACATTCTCTTATCTCTCTCTCATTAACTGAAAGATAAAACTGGTTTTTAAAAAAAGGCAATCAAATTTAAAGAACATAATAAACACACCTGCTACAATGGATTCTATAAATTCTGCATCTAGTAACTGTAGAATACACATTCCTTTCAAAATATATATATATATATATGTATACGGTATTTGCCAACCTACTGAGCCACAAAATAAGTCTCAATACATTTTGAAAGCTTGGTATAATACAAAGATTTCTCTGCACAGTACAATTACACTAATAAATAGAAATAACTAACTAGAAAAATGTTTGGAATTTCAGAAATACTTGGATAAACAATTCTCTGGTCAAGGAAAAGATAAAAAGAGAGTAATAATGAGAATGTTTAGGACCTAATGATTAATAAAACATACATTGAAACCTATGGGATGCCATAAACACTATTAAGAAGGACATTTATAGCCTAGCATGCATCAGGAAAGAAAACTTTTTTAACCCTAAAAATTAAGAAGTTATTAAGTAAACAATAGAATAATAGGAAAGAAAGTTGAAAGGATACTTAGAAGGAAAACTGATCAAATAAAAACTAAACATTTGATCAGGAAGATAATGTCTCTGCTGGCCAACGAATCTTTGTCAGAGATCAGCACTAGTAGTTAGATCAGCCTTTAGAAACCACTAGAATAAACAGTTTTATATGGTTTTCCAACCCTCTTAAGTTCTAATGATGAGACCTGTCCCTATTCATACATTCTAGGCCACCTGACTGGAAATTTTGTGTTCCAATGTGCTGTTTTCTGTCTGAGGTTGGAAGCCTACACAATTTTCTTGAGAAAAGAAATGTGCAGAACATTGCATGGAACTTGTAAGAAACTGATAATATTGCACCCCCACCTTCACCTTTTTTTAACTCTAAAAAAAAAACACATTCAGCAAAAAACTTACTCCTCTCTCAACTTGGTAACCAGTTATTTTGTAATTAATTAAATGTTTCAAGGAACAAAATAAGGAAATGCGAAAAAATACAGGTCACTAAGGGCCAGAATGCACCGCTAGCCTCAAGGTGATGCTCAGAAATTAAGAAGATGCTATAGGTGCTTTTTTGAGATTTATTTACTTTCTAACTTCTTCTTTTGAAATAAGTTCAGGCTTACAGATGAACTGCAAAAATGGTATAGGCTGTTCCCATCATCCTTCACAGTTTCCCTTTATGTTGTGAATGTATATAACCATGATATATTTATCAAAACTAAGACATCAACATTGGAACAATCCTACTGTCTGGATTCCAGACTTTGTGCCTTTCTCTGTTCATGACTTTTTAAAAATTATCTAAATTAATAAATATATTTGTTAAAATGTTCACTGAGAGCCTGTTTTAACTTGATCATCAGTTTCACTCCTGCCGAGTACATAATTACTGTGCTTGCCATGTACACTGGAGGTATCTCTCTAGTCTTCAGTTTTCACCATTTCTATAGCTTAATATTTCATGATTTCAATTTATTGTTCACTGTCTTTTCCACCCAGAGCATGCTGATTCTCAGAGATGGACTAACCTGTCCATTTTCTTAATCGAGGTCTGAACATTATTGTATAGACTGCTGGAACGAATTTTCCAAGCTTCTGACAAAGTTTCTATGGAATCAATAGAAATAACTCTAGTATATCAAAATGCTGTAGTTCTTCGTTTCTTTATCTGTATTATTTTGTGGAGAAAGAAAATGACCAGTCCAACAGTTTCATGAATGAATATTTGCTTTAAAATTAACAATCCAACATTAGAGCATTTGGTTCTATAGAGAATTGTTTTATTTCTTGTAAATTCTCAGTTGGTGTATATGTCCATACTGTACTATTTTACAGTAGCATTAGGCTAATCTGTTGTTTTTCCTCAAGTATATAAAACTTTTATGATGATATGCAAAACAGGCTCCTGGGGCTAAATGTCTTTATTGACTGATGAGAGGATTTTTCCCCCTGTAGAAAACTAGACAGTATCTTGTATGACAATGTGTTTTAAGACAGGTAGATAATATCATCATCACAATGCTTTTGGAGAGGGAAATGGAAACCCACTCCAGGATCTTGCCTGGAAAATTCCATGGACAGAGGAGCCTGGGGGGCTGCAGTCCATGAGAACACAAGGAGTTGGACACAACTGAGCGACTGAGCGCAAGCATGCACAGTGCTTTAGGAAGGCTCTTCAAAGGCAGGTGAAGGCAGGAAAGACTAGAATTGAGGAGATTTCAGATAGAGCATCAGGTAGGAAGCTGGTGAAATGAAAAGCATCAGAACTAGATCAGTGGTAGTGGGTTTAGAGGCGAGTGTTTGAAAGAGAGATTTTCAAAGGAGAATCCGCAGACTTAAGTGTCTGTTTAAAAGGCTGCCAGAGGGACTTCCCTGGTGGTCCAGAAGTTAATTTCTACTTTGTACTTAATGAATGTAGATGTCTGTCTGAAATTGGAATGGAAATATCCAAGAAACTGTTGACTTAGTCATGTATAGCCCTATTGCTCTGGACATAATATGACAGGTGATTCTCTGGTTAAAAACCTTTTAAAACTTTCTAGACAGTTTTCCAGACACACACCTCCCCCCACCACACACACACACACACACACACTTATAGTTGGCAATTACAGTGGCTGAAGGTCTAAACCTCTTTCTTGGCCAAGAAAGGTATATTTCAGTAGAGTCATCAACCATCTTTTTCTGGGATGAGGCATGCCAGGTTGATCTTCATGCATCACTCTCCCAATCACAGTGCATGATCTTACATAGATGTTCCATTCTCACAATCCCTTTCTCCTTTACATCTTTTTAAAAAGTGTCTTATTCTATTATCCAACAGAAAAATACATTGGATTTTCTCTGAAAGGCATAAAAAATATCAGCTTAAGGGAGTAGAAAGTGAATTAAAATAGGCTTATTTTTGCAGACTTGTATACCATGTACTTTAAACATTGCTTTAAGATTTTGTTAGGCATTTGAAAAATATACATGCTTACACATCCATTCAGCAAATATTTATTCAGTTCTTCCTAACGCTCCAGTTTTGTTTTTTTTTTTTAACCAGACACTGAGAGGGAAGAAATGAATAATAAAGAAATGGGAGGTAGATTAAGAGCTCTGGTTATTTGTGGTGGTGGTGGCAGTAGTGCTGGGTAATGAGTTCCAAATAAGAAACATTGAAAATTTGTGTTATTGGTCTGACATCTAGGATAATATGTCCAGTAGGGTGAGATAATTTGGCTCTATGCATAAACATATACATAGTAAAGTGTTCCTATCTGAAGACCACCTAAATGACCTGCCATTGAATTTGAGGAAATGTGTATGCAGCAAATAATTATGGTAGAATATGGCAAGTACTATGCTGAAACTATGACACAGAATACCCCGGGAAAGCAGAAGATGTTACTGAACCCACATCTCTAAGGAAGAGTTATAAGAAATGGTTATGCTTGAACAGAGTTTTGATGAATGAGTTGAATTAAGCAAATAGACAGAAAGATTGTAGGTGAACTAAAAAAGACATCAAGGAATTGCAAAACATTTCAGGTGACCAGCAGTGAAAGATAAGTCAAGAAACTAGTACAGTCAGTCATATGGAGATATTAAGCCACTAAAAACCATACCACACCTAAGGACCCAGGAGGAAGGTTCTTACCAAGTTTCTTGATGAAGGAAGTGGCCTTAAACGGTCCTACAGATATCAATAACCATATTACAGTTCTCGAATCTGGCTGTGTACCCAAAGTATATATTTAGCTGTTAATGTAACAAGTGATTTTGATGTGTAATCAGTTTTAGAGAGTATAAGTTTAAATATAATACCCTGCTTCTTTCTTCACAGATAATTTGGACCGTAATGCTTGCACCCAGCCAATGTACAGTCTTCTCAGGAATGGACAGAATGGCACGATAAAAACAAACAAACAAAACCAGTTCTCTAAAAGGGACACTAATAAAAATTAGTTGAGACAACTGGACTCTCTCATTATACTATAACTATGATATGCAAGAACATAAGTTTATTATTAGCAGTTCAGTTCAGTCACTCAGTCCTGTCCGACTCTTTGCAACCCCACGGACTGCAGCACGCCAGGCCTCCCTGTCCATCCCCAACTCCCAGAGCTTGCCCAAACTTATGTTCATTGAGTCAGTGATGCCATCCAACCATCTCATCCACTGTCATCCCCTTCTCCTCCCGCCTTCAATCTTTCCCAGCATCAGGGTCTTTTCCAATGAGCTAGTTCTTCGCATCAGAGAAGGCAGTGGCAACCTATTCCGGTACTCTTGCCTGAAAAATCCTATTGACAGAGGAGCCTGGAAGGCTGCAGTCCATGGGGTCGCTAAGAGTCAAACACAACTGAGCAACTTTACAAGGAAATGGCAACCCACTCCATTGTTCTTGCTTGGAGAATCCCAGGGATGGCGGAGCCTGGTGGGGTGCTGTCTATGGGGTTGCACAGAGTAGGACACGACTGAAGCGACTTAGCAGCAGCAGTTCTTCGCATCAGGTGGCCAAAGCACTGGAGTTTCAGCTTCAGCATCAGTCCTTCCAATGAACACCCAGGACGGATTTTCTTTCAGATGGACTGGTTGGATCTCCTTGAAGTCCGAGGGACTCTCAAGAGTCTTCTCCAACACCACAGTTCAAAAGCATCAATTTTTCAAGGGTCAGCTTTCTTTATAGTCCAACACTCACATCCATACATGACTACTGGAAAAATCATAGCCTTGACTAGATGGACCTTTGTTGGCTAAGTAATGTCTCTGCTTTTCTTCCAAGAAGTAAGCGTCTATTAATTTCATGGCTGCAGTCACCATCTGCAGTGATTTTGGAGCCCCCAAAAATAAAGTCTGACATTGTTTCCACTGTTTCCCCATCTATTTGATGGGACCAGATGCCATGATCTTTGTTTTCTGAATGTTGAGCTTTAAGCCAACTTTTTCACTCTCCTTTTTCACGTTCATCAATCATTATTAGTACTACATGTAACAAGTAGTACTAAAGAATCACAGAGAGAAATAACACAAATGTTAAGTTATAAGGTCACACAGACTAAAAGTCAATGGTTAAACTTTAACATAAAACAAAATTTAGGGAAGAAAAAGAATCAACATAATGGTCCAGGGGCAATAAATTTTGCCACCAGGAATTATGGATTCTCTAGAAACTGCCTTCAATTTTGAACCATCTTCTGATTCTCCAACCACATCCCCATTTCCAGGGGTCCAAATTTAGGACTGAGCCTGGTATGCAGTGACTGTGTTTCAAAACATTTCTCCATAAGTTATCAAAATAAACTATCCTATGAGATCAGTGATTCGAATTGGCACATTTTCTTTATTACAACAGAGACAGCCTGGGATCATGAATGCTGTGACAGTCATTGCTGATGATCAATCAGTATTCATCCCCTTCTTCCCTAGCAAGGCATGTGACTATAATAAAGTTTATAATTCCCAGACTTCCTTGCAGCTAAATAAATTCATATAAATAAGTTTTAGGTAATGTGATCTCAAGGGAGGTGAAATGCAATTTAAGCAGGTGTTATTATGACATAAATTTCATTGCCTTTCTTTTTTTTTCTGGGAAAGAAACTGACTGATAGCTGTGGCTCAAGCAATTATCTTGGGCCATGCAGTAGAAATCATACATTGATAATGGTGAAACAACAGACAGAAGAATAATATAGCATACTATATAGTTCCTGGTATTCCAGGAACAGTTCCTCTAGCCCTGGACTTCTTAATTTCCTCCAAGTTTTGTCTCTAAGAAGTTGAAACTAGATGAAATTGACCTATGGTTCTGTAGAAATAGCATACTTTCAGCATGTACCTATGTTTCTATCATTTTTGAAGCTGAACACCCTCTCAGGAGAAAAACACTTAGTATCATCTGCCTTTAGTTCAGTTCAGTTCAGTCGTTCAGTAGTATCTAACTCTTTGCGACCCCATGAATCACAGTACGCCATGCCTCCCTGTCCATCACCAACTCCCGGAGTTTAGTCAAAGTCACGTCCATCAAGTCAGTGATGCCATCCAGCCATCTCATCCTCTGTCCTCCCCTTCTCCTCCTGCCCCCTATCCCCCCCAGCATCAGGGATTTTTTCAAATGAGTCAACTCTTCGCACGAGGTGGCCAAAGTATTGGAGTTTCAGCTTTAGCATCAGTCCTTCCAACGAACATCCAGGACTAAACTCCTTTAGGATGGACTGGTTGGATCTCCTTGCAGTCCAAAGGACTCTCAAGAGTCTTCTCCAATTCCACAGCACAAAAGCATCAATTCTTCAACAATCAGCTTTCTTCACAGTCCATCTCTCACATTCATACATGACCACTGGAAAAACCATAACCTTGACTAGACGGACCTTTGTTGGCAAAGTAATGTCTCTGCTTTTGAATATATTATCTAGGTTGGTCATAACTTTCCTTCCAAGGAGTAAGGGTCTTTTAATTTCATGGCTGCAATCACCATCTGCAGTGATTTTGGAGCCCCCAAAAATAAAGTCTGACACTGTTTCCACTGTTTCCCCATCTATTTGCCATGAAGTGATAGGACCAGATGCCATGATCTTCGTTTTCTGAATGTTGAGCTTTAAGTCAACTTTTTCACTCTCCTCTTGCACTTTCATCAAGAGGCTTTTTAGTCACCCTTTAAAGCCACATCACAGAATTAGCACAAATGCAGATCCAGGCAATCCACATCAACAAGTCCCCATTGAAAACCCCCCCAATACTAAAGAACACCCATCCCTACTAAGGCCACACAACAAGTGCTTCTGTGCCTGAAAAAGCAACCTTAAAGGCTGCTGCTGCTGCTGCTGCTGCTGCTAAGTCACTTCAGTAGTGTCCGACTCTGTGCGACCCCAGAGATGGCAGCCTATCAGGCTCTTCTGTCCCTGGGATTCTCCAGGCAAGAACACTGGAGTGGGTTGCCATTTCCTTCTCCAATGCATGAAAGTGAGAAGTGAAAATTAAGTCGCTCAGTCCTGTTGGACTCCTAGCGACCCCATGGACTGCAGCCCACCAGGCTCCTCCATCCATGGGATTTTCCAAGCAAGAGTACTGGAGTGGGGTGCCATGTGCAACATCACTAGATACAAAGTATCTTAACAAAGTGTCTGTTAAAATTCAGCTCATCAGGCCCAACCCTTAGAAATTTATATTTAGTAGGATCCAAATTCCTATCTCATCCAGCATGTAGGTGATTCTGAAGCAATGGTATTTTGGTTACTATTTCAGAAAGACAAATACATATAATACATGAGGGAATTATCTATTTGTTAACTATTTTACCAGTAAAGACTGGTTTAATCCACACTCACAAACAGTTAAGAGGGATGAATCATTTAGGGTAGGGGTCCCTACAGCTGCAGACTGATATCTCCTGTCAGATCAGGAACAGCACTGGATTAGAAACAAAATGCAGAACAAACGTAATGCCCTTGAATCATCTGAAACCATCCCCTCACCCCCACCCATGGAAAAAATGCCTTCCACGAAATCAGTCCTCGTGCCAAGAAGGTTGGGGACCGCTGATTTAGTGGAGACAATTAGACCCCAGCCTTCAAATGAGGGTTCTGGGAATTTAAAAATTTCGACACAGAACTTTGCAGCTTACAAAATAACTTTACAGGTAGTTCCCACAAAATGCTGTGCCATAGATATTTTTAGGACCCTGGATGTGAGAGTTGGACTGTGAAGAAGGCTAAGTGCTGAAGAATTGATGCTTTTGAACTGTGGTGTTGGAGAAGACTCTTGAGAGTCCCTTGGACTGCAAGGAGATCCAACCAGCCCATTCTGAAGGAGATCAACCCTGGGATTTCTTTGGAAGGAATGATGCTAAAGCGGAAACTCCAGTACTTTGGCCACTTGATGCGAAGAGTTGACTCATTGGAAAAGACTCTGATGCTGGGAGGGATTTGGGGGCAGGAGGAGAAGGGGACGACAGAGGATGAGATGGCTGGATGGCATCACTGACTCGATGGACATGAATCAGAGTGAACTATGGGAGTTCTGATGGACAGGGAGGCCTGGCGTGCTGCAATTCATGGGGTCGCAAAGAGTAGGACATGACTGAGCGACTGAACTGAACTGAACTGAATTCATAAATAAAAAAAGTTTGGGTTCCGAGAGTTACTGGGTGGTGCTAGATTGCACCTAGAGTCTCTGATGCTGCCTCTGAGACTCCATCATTCACTTCACGGCTATCTCATGACATCTAAAGCCTAATGCAACACACAAGTCTTACAAGTGACAAGGACCTAAAAGAACCTGGAAGAAATCAAACACAAAATAGCTAAATTTCACTGACCTATTGGGCAGGGGCAATACACTGGTTGGGAAAGGCAGGCGAGTGCACATGCACACTGGGCGCCTGAGTGTGGGAAACAGGATCAAGAGAAAGCTCTCAAGGAAGGAAGAAAATGCCCCAGAGATAAAATGTCCTGACTCTGCAAGTTTAGCTGCAACCAGCGTTTCATCTAAAACTAGCAGCAGTCACAAGGAGAATTTTAAAAAGAGGTGATCCCACCTTGTCTATGACTGCCTACGATAGAGTTCACTCGTGGCCCAGGCTGCTGGCCGGGGAGAGAAGACAGGCAGGCTGCAGCAAACATATAACCAGGGTTCCCCTAATTAGAAGTCTGTCTCACCAGCCTTCCACAATTAGCACGGAACAATGTTGTGCATGTCTTTGATTGTGCTAACCCTGGACATGAATATTTTATGCCTTTGGACCATACTCAAAAATTAACATACTTAAGCTATAATACGCTGTGTTATGTTAACAAGAGAAACCTCTCCAAGGAAGAAATTGTACTAAGGATGTGCAAAATATATTATTTACCAAGATAACAAGGTTTTCCGTCCTGTTCTAAGTATGTCTATCCAAAATTTGCATTTAAGAAAATTGATATATGTATCAAACTGCATAAGAACATTGTTATGTTTAATCATTTTGTTTGCAGAGGATGTGTTGAATACAGAACAAATGTTCCGGTGGTTGGAGGTAATCTGATCTGCTCTCTTCTCTTTCATATAAGAGTTAGTGAGTTCACAGAGCACCCAAAAAGGTGAATCTTTTAGGAGAAATAATTAGACCTCAACTCTCAAATGCCTGGCACAATGTCCTGGGGATGTTTCCAGTCCCCAGTACATGTAAGATGGGAGGCATAGACATAAATCCATCGCATCCCAAGGTCTACAAGTTCCTGTGCAATCTGGGACTCACCCACTTTTCATCAACCACACTGCCTGCAGGTCTCTTTCCGGAGGACTTTGCTTAAATCACATTGGCTTTCTTTAAGTTTCCTGAATATTCTAAAAGCCCTTCTTGCTCCAGGACCTCTGCATTTGCTAATTCTCTTCTTAGGACACATTTCTCCCTTCCCTCCTATGGCTAACTCCTACTCATTTCACAGGTATCAAAATAATTGTCAAATCCTTGGGAAAGGTTTACTTGATCATCTCCACTCCAAATTAGGTTAAGTCTTCTGTTACATATCCCAGGACTTGCCTGGCTTTCTATCAGAGCACTTATTTCTGTAAAAACTATATAGCAATCTGGGTAATTATCTGTCTGAAGAATATCCCTCACCCACACACCATAGCACCATGTGGTCAAGGATCAAGTTAGTCTTTATCATCACTGTGTTCCCAGCACATAGTAGCTACTTACAATTATTAACTGAAGGAGTAAATAAATGAACATAACTTCTTTAAGGAAAAACATTAGCATGTTCCAGAATAGCAGTGTGAAGAGTTGAGATTTGCTTAAAAACACACACGCATATACACACAGAAAAAGGAACCATGGCCTTTAAATAGTAGCATCCTTTTTGTGAAAGTTAAATGATATGAGAAACCATCATTTGCTGTATAACTTTGGAAACTGATTTAATGTCTCTAGAACTTCAGGGTCAATGAATATAAAATACAAAATTTGTTCAAAGTAACATTTTCTTTTGTCCCAGCTTCTCCTTCAGTGTTTCACATTCGTCTACAAGAAAGAAGCACCTGAGGAAATTTCAACAAAATGACTAATTTCTAAAAAATATTTGTTAAATATTTCATAGGTGCCAGGCATGAAGTGACAGAGACACAGATGATGTCCATGTTTGAGAGCTGCTGAAATAAACAATGGCCCAGTGATTCTCCCCATCACTTTCAATGCTTGAAGTTCCATTTCTTTGTGCATTTGTAGGTATTTATTGATGACTTCTTAAGCCTAAAGCAGTACAAAATTTTAAAAGTGACAAACATTCTCTTTCGCTCAGGTTCCTGTAATATCTCAGGAAAGAACATAAACTCGTTCACATATTTATTGGCTATCTGACAAACATCAAGCATTGAGAAACACTTTACATGTTCTCAAATAGGTCTTTTATGCACAGTGATTCAGATTTCTAAAAATGAATGCAATATTCTTCTAGTGCTTCCTAATATTTAAGCACTGTGATTTTAAACATGGGAATAATTTTAGTAAGCACTAAAATAATATTTTATTGATTAGTTCATTAAGTTATCATAGGAATCCTATGAAGCAAGTATCATTATCACCTATAAATAACTTGCTACAGATCAGCTAACTAGTAAGTAGGATAAAAGGGAAAAATAAACCTTATAAATAGCTTCAATATGAGGCAGGAAGTGTTATTAAGTACCCAGTGGAACTATAGAAACATCAAAGGAGAAAACTATTTAAGGGGGTAAAATACTAAACAAGTGTGGGCCCTACAATACACTCACGGTGGGATTCGTGATGAGGCAGTTTCATCTATGACCCTGTGTATTAGTAGACGAGCATGCAAAGGGACTTTAGTTACTTACACCTCTGTTTTGCACATGGAGCATAAGCCATGCAGTGAATTTGCTTGTCAAGATGCTTTCTCCTTTTGTGTCTGCCTCATTATTCTTCTGCAAGTGTTCAACCTGAGCTTATTCTCACAGCCGTTCTAAAGAGGCCGTCTTCCACTGCACTCTATCAAGTTCAATGCCTTAGCAGCTATCCTTTGCAGAGGAATATCACTGATAAGCAGGCTTCTCTAGGGGCTCAGTCCGTAAAGACTCCACCTGCAATGCTGGAGAGACCTCTGGGTCAGGAATATCCTCTGGAGAAGGAAACGTCAACCCACTCGAGAATTCTTGCCTAGGAAATCCCATGGATTGAGGAGCATGGCGGGCTACAGTCCATGGGGCCATGAGAATCGTACACAACTTAGTGACTAAACCACCAACCGCCACCACCACTGGTGAGCAGCTAAATGTTATAAGCAAACCTTATTTGATATGTTTTGAATTTAGGATATGTACTAAGTTCAATAGTGTCTTCCCCAAATTCATGTTCTCCTGGAACCTTAGAATATGAGCTTCTCTGGAAATAGAGTCTTTGTAGATATAGTTAGTTAAATAGAAGTTATATTGGATTAGGGCAAATCCTTAAATCCAAGGACTGGTGTCTTTGTAAGACGGTATTGTGAAGTCACACGGGGAACAAGGCCATGAAATGATGACACAGAGATTGGAATGATGCAGCCACAAGCCCAGGGATGCCAAGGATTGCCTAGAGCTACCAGGGGCTGGCGAGAGGCAAGAGGATTCTTCCTAGGAGTGTTCTGAAAGAGCCTGCTGACACCGTGATTTTAGATTTCTAGCCTTCAACACTGTACGAGAATAAATGTCCACTCTTTTAAGCTTCCCAGTTTATAATTATATTTTATGGTAATCCTAGGAAAATAATACAAGATTTTATCAGAGAAATTCTCCGGCATAGGTCATTATGATAATATACCTATATTATGATCATGCTTTCTAATTGCTTCAACAGAACTTCTTCTGTTATGATTTTAAATAATAGAGACACATGGCTGCAATATCACTTAAAGTAGTGACTCCTTAATAGATATAAGCAATCTAATACCTAAATTAGGAGTTTATCAAGAAACATAAAACCTTCAATTGTTTTTCAGACATAATGTTCCATGAGCCAAACATGTACATTAAAATGCTGCTGCTGCTGCTGCTGCTAAGCCACTCCAGTCATGTCCGACTCTGTGTGACCCTATAGATGGCAACCCACGAGGCTCCTCTGTCCCTGAGATTCTCCAGGCAAGAACACTGGAGTGGGTTGCCATTTCCTTGTCCACATTAAAATGAGTGTCACTCAAATCATTTCTGGGAGCCATCTGTGAGAAGAGGCAACAAGAATTGCCAAAATGTATCTCCATGGACACTGGGATGCTACAACAGAGATGTCCTTCTACTTTGAGGCTAGAAAGAAAAGTTAGCTTTTGATAATGCTATGAATGAACTTTACAAAAGTATCTTTACCCATTCCCATTTTAGAGAATGGGTGACTTGGAAGAATGAATGATCCATGTACAATGTTTCAAAGAAGATAGAGGGAGAGAGGGGGAGAGAGAGAGAGAGAGAGAGTGTGTGTGTGTGTGTGTGTGTGTGTGTGTTTACGGGAAAGGTGAGGAGCAGTAATCTGGCCCCCCTTTTCAGATCTCCTCTATTTTCAGGAATAGACCACCACTGTTTCCAGGGTGATCACAACTTTCAACCTGTAACAAAGCTAAATTTAAAAACATTTAAATGCCTAAAAAAGAGTTTTAGCACAGTTTATATATATACCTTATGGGTTGTTACACTTTGCAGTTAGAGGCAATGAACTTGAAGGGAAATATTGAGGACTTGCCAAACTCTATGCAAATGAGACTGCCACATTTATACTTTATGCTCCCACAGAATATCCTACCACATTTTGTATTCAGGAAATACTGTATCACACATTTATAACAGCAACAAGGCAAGTTTTCAATAGTAAAAGTATTAGTGTTTCTAACATATGCGAGTGAATTCCATAATATCCCTGAATACATTTACTCCTTACCAATTAGCCTATATGTGTGTTAATTATGGGGTTTGTGACCCAATTATAAATTCATAGAAGTAATTTGTTGTAACCTGGAAGTCAGCCAAAATTCGTTCATTCAGCTGCCCCCTTCAACTAGTAACAGTCAAGCATTACAGGAAATGTTGAGCATAGATGCTGGCGTCTGGCTGACCTGGGATCACAGTCTCAATTTTTTCTCTTTTTATTCATGTGATGCTAGAGGTTGGTTTCAAGTCTTTGTTTTCTTGTCTGTACAATGGATATCTTCATAGTGTCTACTGTGGAGTGGGGTGGTGGACAGTGATTTCACTTGACACGCGCCTCCATAGCTGAGAAGAATTTGGCAGTTTCCTTCCAGGAGGGAAATCTGCAATAGAGACGCTGCCAGTTTCTCTGCGTAGCTTCATTCATTCCACTCTTGGGAGTGAGAGAATTTATCTCATTGGTGAATTTAGGAGAAGGAAATGAGTATGTCCCATGAAGCCCTGCTTCTATCCCTCTTCAGATCTGCCTTCCTGTAAAGAGGGCTGCAGAGGGTCTGTGCCCCCCGCCACCAACCATGTCTTGGGGAAGGTCTGAAGCCAGCCAGCTGTGCCAAGCCCTGGGCACATGTCTTTCTAATTCGTATGGGACACCTAAAGCAGCGGATCCCGACTTTTTTTGGTACCAGACACTGGTTTTGTGGAAGACAAATTTTCCACTGACAGGGGTGGGGGGGATGGCTTTAGGATGATTCAAGTATATTACATTTTTGTGCATTTTAGTTCTATTATCATTATATCAGCTCTACCTCAGATCACCAGGCATTAGATCCCAGAAGTTGGGGACCCCTGATCTAAAGAGTGCAGCCCAGCTGATGACCAAGCTGTGTTCTCTAACCAGCTCGTCAGAAATGAAGTTTGGAGGAAAACGTGCGTGTGTGTGTGTGTGTGTGTGTGTGTGTGCGCACGCATGCGTGTGTGTGTGTGTGTGTGTGTGTGTGTGTACGTACATGTGCGTGTGTTCAGCTGTGTCCAGCTCTTTGTGGCCCCATGGACTATATAGTTCCCCAGGTTTCTCTGTACATGTAGTTTTGCAGACAAGGATACTGGAGCAGTTTGTCATTTCCTACTCCAGGGGATCTTTCCGACCTAGGGATCAAACCCGTGTCTCTTACATCTGCATTGGCACGTGGATTCTTAACCACTAGCAGCACATGTGTATGTATGGATGAGTCCCTTTGCTATCCACTCCAAACTATCACAACATAGTTAATCAACTGTACTCCAATATAATATCAAAAGTTCAACTAAAAAAGAAGAAATTTGTTTTTTTTTTTTTTAAAAAAGAAAGTGGAGAGAAAGGAAGATTATCTGGTTCTTATAAAAACACTAGCCTCAGGATTGGGTTTTGAGAACTGAATGAGACAATGATGCAAAGCTTAGGGGGGTGCCAAGTACATACTCGGCAACAGAGCCTATTGGCTGTTACTGTGACAGGTATTTCTCCTATTGGTATCACTCTCTCTAACATAGGGATGGAGCCAAAGCAAAAAAAATACCCAGTTGGGGATGTGACTGGTGATAGAAGCAAGATCCGATACTGTAAAGAGCAATATTGCATAGGAACCTGGAATGTCAGGTCCATGAATCAAGGCAAATTGGAAGTGATCAAACAAGAGATGGCAAGGGTGAACGTCGACATCCTAGGAATCAGTGAACTAAAATGGACTGTAATGGGTGAATTTAACTCAGATGACCATTACATCTACTACTGCGGGCAGGAATCCCTCAGAAGAAATGGAGCCATCATGGTCAACAAAAGAGTCCAAAATGCAGTACTTCGATGCAATCTCAAAAATGACAGAATGATCTCTGTTCGTCTCCAAGGCAAACCACTCAATATCACAGTTATCCAAATCTATGCCCCAACCAGTAACGCTGAAGAAGCTGAAGTTGAACGGTTTTATGAAGACCTACAAGATCTTTTAGAACTAACACCCAAAAAAGATGTCCTTTTCATTATAGGGGACTGGATTGCAAAAGTAGGAAGTCAAGAAACACCTGGAGTAACAGGCAAATTTGGCCTTGGAATGTGGAATGAAGCAGAGCAAAGACTAATAGAGTTTTGCCAAGAAAATGCACCAGTCATAGCAAACACCCTCTTCCAACAACACAAGAGAAGACTCTACACATGGACATCACCAGATGGTCAACACCAAAATCAGATTGATTATATTCTTTGCAACCAAAGATGGAGAAGCTCTATACAGTCAACAAAAACAAGACCAGGAGCTGACTGTGGCTCAGATCATGAACTCCTTATTACCAAATTCAGACTCAAATTGAAGAAAGTAGGGAAAACCACTAGACCATTCAGGTATGACCTAAATCAAATCCCTTATGATTATACAGTGGAAGTGAGAAATAGATTTAAGGGCCTAGATCTGATAGATAGAGTGCCTGATGAACTATGGAATGAGGTTCATGACATTGTACAGGAGACATGGATCAAGACCATCCCCATGGAAAAGAAATGCAAAAAAGCAAAATGGCTGTCTGGGGAGTCCTTACAAGTAGCTGTGACAAGAAGAGAAGTGAAAAGTAAAGGAGAAAAGGAAAGATATAAGCATCTAAATGCAGAGTTACAAAGAATAGCAAGGAGAGATAAGAAAGCCTTCTTCAGTGATCAATGCAAAGAAACAGAGGAAAACAACAGAATGGGAAAGACTAGAGATCTCTTGAAGAAAATTAGAAGGGAAGATTTCATGCAAAGATGGGCTCAATAAAGGACAGAAATGGTAGGGACCTAACAGAAGCAGAAGATATTAAGAAGAGGTGGCAAGAATACACGGAAGAACTGTACAAAAAAGATTTTCATGACCCAGATAATCATGATGATGTGATCACTCATCTAGAGCCAGACATCCTGGAATGTGAAGTCAAGTGGGCCTTAGAAAGCATCACTACAAACAAAGCTAGTGGAAGTGATGGCATTCCAGTGGAGCTGTTTCAAATCCTGAAAGATGATGCTGTGAAAGTGCTGCACTCAACATGCCAGCAAATTTGGAAAACACAGCAGTGGCCACAGGACTGGAAAAGGTCAGTTTTCATTCCAATCCCAAAGAAAGGCAATGCCAAAGAATGCTCAAACTACCGCACAATTGCATTCATCTCACATGCTAGTAAAGTAATGCTCAAAATTCTCCAAGCCAGACTTCAGCAATATGTGAACCATGAACTCCCTGATATTCAAGCTGGTTTTAGAAAAGGCAGGGGAAGCAGAGATCAAATTGCCAACATCTGCTGGATCATGGAAAAAGCAAGAGAGTTCCAGAAAAACATCTATTTTTGCTTTATTGACTATGCCAAGGCCTTTGACTGTGTGGATCACAATAAACTGTGGAAAATTCTGAGAAGAGATGGGAATACCAAACCACCTGACCTGCCTCTTGAGAAACCTGTGTGCTAGTCAGGAAGCAACAGTTAGAACTGGACATGGAACAACAGAGTGGTTCCAAATAGGAAAAGGAGTATGTCAAGGCTGTATATTGTCATCCTGCTTATTTAACTTCTATGCAGAGTACATCATGAGAAACGCTGGACTGGAAGAAACACAAGCTGGAATCAAGACTGCTGGGAGAAATATCAATAACCTCAGATATGCAGATGACACCACCCTTATGGCAGAAAGTGAAGAGGAACTAAAAAGCCTCTTGATGAAAGTGAAAGAGGAGAGTGAAAAAGTTGGCTTAAAACTCAACATTCAGAAAACGAAGATCATGGCACCTGGTCCCATCACTTCATGGGAAATAGATGGGGAAACAGTGAAAACAGTGTCAGACTTTAGTTTTTTGGGCTCCAAAATCACTGCAGATGGTGACTGCAGCCATGAAATTAAGATGCTTACTCCTTAAAAGAGAAGTTATGACCAACCTAGATAATATATTCAAAAGCAGAGACATTACTTTGCCGACTAAGGTCCGTCTAGTCAAGGCTATGGTTTTTCCAGTGGTCATGTATGGATGTGAGAGTTGGACTGTGAAGAAGGCTGAGCACCGAAGAATTGATGCTTTTGAACTGTGGTGTTGGAGAAGACTCTTGAGAGTCCCTTGGACTGCAAGGAGATCCAACCAGTCCATTCTGAAGGAGATCAACCCTGGGATTTCTTTGGAAGGAATGATGCTGAAGCTGAAGCTCCAGTACTTTGGCCACCTCATGCGAAGAGTTGACCCATTGGAAAAGACTCTGATGCTGGGAAGGATTGAGGGCAGGAGGAGAAGGGGACCACAGAGGATGAGATGGCTGGATAGCATCACGGACTCGATGGATGTGCATCTGAGTAAACTCTGGGAGTTGGTGATGGACAGGGAGGCCTGGCATGCTGTGATTCATGGGGTTGCAATGAGTCGGACACGACTGAGTGTCTGAACTGAACTGAACATTGTTACTGGGGCTGCTGTTATTTTATTCTCATTGCTCTTGGATTGCCGCCAGCCAATGAAAACCGACTTCTTATACACATAAATGGTTAGCACAAGAGTATGGACACCTCCAAAAGGAAAGCTTGTGTTCAGTTGTTTGGTGGAGAAAAGAGAGAGAAAAATGGAGATGATATCATGCCTGCAGTTCCCGGTTGGAGAAGCCTTTTATATTCATACTGACCTCTTTGGAGGTCTTCCCTCCGTTTCTGCCAAGAACAGAGAGCATCGAGGTTCCAAGGACGACTGAAGGCAACTCAGTTCCATTTGGTTCCATGGAAGTTTCACGTCTCTGAGACCAGGCCAAGGAATGCTGGCTAGAGCAGCATCTCGCAACAAAGCAAGGGCGGAACACTGGTGACCCTGGCAGATTCTCAGAGTGAAAAGCAGGTAGCAGAACGTCTCCAAGTCCCAGAGGAAGAGCAGAGCAGACCTGAGAACTTATTCTTAAGCTCCTGTAAACACCTCTTGTGGATGCCAAGAAAAAAGCCTTGGGATGAGACAGGTGTGTTGGCAGAAACCGAGTCCCAGGAGGTTCCAGTGATAAGCCGTCAAAATGTTGGCAGAAAAGTGGTGTGACCTCATTCATAACACAGCAAAGAGCAATGAGACCTGGAAATAGCTGGGATCCATAAGAAGTAATATGCCAGGCAGGCAAAAGCTGTGGCAACATGGGTTAAGATTGGGCTATCACTGTCATTCAGTGTTGCTTCATGCCCCATTATTGAGTAATTGAATAATAATAGGAAAGAAACCACTGGTGCCTTGAATTATAGAGAGGTATATCGATTATCTGTACAATTTCTGGAGAAAGTGTCCCTAGAAAAATAAAGTCATTATTAAAATCCATTTGATAGAGAGTAAAATATTAAGATAAAGGAATTACAACTAACTTAATTTCACATGAAAAGAAACAAGAATATGATTGGCCTCTGGGCCAATGGAATCAAATTATTTCCACTCTGACCCAATGTGTCTCTCCCCAAAAGTCCTCCCCTGCTCTTTCATGCCTTGGGTTCTCCAACACAAACACTCACACACTGAATACCAATCTTCCAGCCAAAGGCACTAGAGTGTGACACAGTTTCTTGAGCTTCAAGGAATAAAGAATATTTACATTTCCTTTGTTTCTTCACTTTCAGAAACATTCTAGATCCTAGCTCATAATTAAGGTAAGATCACAGAGAGACAGTGATGAAGACAGCAGGGTAATAATAGCTGGAAAAAGGGAAGTGAAAATCAGAGAATAACAAGAGTCAAAAAATATTACAAAAAGGAAGTTACGAAGCCACATTTGGAAATAGGTATATCCCAGTTTCTGTGTTAAATTGGGGAAAAATAAATCATGATACTTACTAGCTTTAATTCTTGACTGTAGCCTAATTTTCAATGCTGAATTAAAACATGCCTCAATTTTCATTTTATGATTAAATAATGTTTAAATCTCTGAGTTTATGTTGGGTATTTTTTGTTTTCTCTTAGGTTTATTGTCTTCATATTCTCATCTTTGCAATATAATCTGGAAGGTGTTCCTTAATTCTCTTAATAGTTTGCTTGCTTACAATATTCACTAATAACAACAGTGGTCAACATGTGCTAAATGCTCAAATTTATGCCAGGAAGTGTTACTAGCACTTTGTATGTATTAACACATTTTATTCTCTTATATTTTAAATAAACAACTAAATCACAGTAAGAATAAATACATTATCAGGATCATAGAAACAGATAGTGATGCTGTGTACAAACAGATAGTGATGCTGTGTACTGTCTCATTCTGGAGCTCAGAATCAACCACTGGGCAAAGCTACTTTTTAAATATATTAATGTGGACAAAAATTAACTAAATAGTGCTATTTACAAGTTCTAATTTATTAAGGACTCTACTTGTAATATCTCCAATTTTGTATTTTCTATTCTTAAAAGACTAGGACAAATTTTTGCTAAAATTAAATAAATTTTCATCTCTATTTGGATACAGAGAGGTGGTGATATGTTCACAGGAGGTAGAGGTCCAAACCAGTACAGATTAAATATTATAACTATAGATTTTTCCATATATATTATAGCTAATTTTCTCTCTAGTCTACATTTTCATTTATTTACAATCTTAGAAAGGGATCTCTATCTCAGCCCACTTTGTCATCCCATCCTTCAATTTATCATCACCATATTATGTCCAATGGGGATGCAATTTTGACATTTGAGGCTGGATAACTCTTCACTGTATGGGATTGTCTCATGTTAACACAGGACCTTGGCGATTCCTGGCTTTAAGCACTAAATGCCAAAACAACCATAATTGAGCCCACACTTTTTTCAAATTCCCCCAGATGTAGTCTTGTACTTGGTTAAGAACCATTGGCCCAAAAGTCCAAAATCAACCAAGTGATATTTTGCAATTTTTTTTTTTTAACCCACTTTGCTCTGCCTTTGAATTTGAAATTATAGCCTCAACTCCGAGTGCATGACCAGGGTGGAGGCCCTCAGAGAGTCTCACTCTAACCTGCATCTCTTCTCTGAGCTCTTCCTTCAGATAAAGTTGAAGTGTTTTCACTGGAATGTATTTAGTGAACTGATTCTATTTAAGGATGAAAATGCATTTCAATATTTCATTATGGTTCTAGTAGATAACTCTATTCATTTCTAGGAATGAAAACATTAAAAGCTGACTTTGGGGGGAGGGGGTGATCCTTATGTGTTAGATTTGTTCTAAACATTTAATGTAAGTGCGCGCCCTAGTTTAATCTTTGTGTAAATTCTCCATGGTTGCTATTATTGCGCTCATTTTGAAAACAAGAAACTGAAAGATATGAAATGATTGGCCAAAAGAATATCAATGAAGGTAACAATTAAATTTATAGTAATTATAACAGCAACACAGAGGTCTAATTCTACTAGGTAAATATTAACTTCTCTGGCTTTAAATGATTGCATTTCTAAGGGTAATGTTAAGGTAGAGCTGGATCAGTGAGGCCTAATATTCCTCCCAGAGATTAAGGTTTGATAGCACTTATATCAGAAACTTCTTTATTTAAATACTCAATTTTGTTCCCTAGTCTCCTAAAACGCTCCTGGCCATATCCTGAACACACGAGAGAGAGAGAGAAAAAAAAAAAAAAATGCTAGCTCTCTTAGGAAGCATGTTCAATTTTTTGTGGGACTGGCTGGTGGGAAAAATCGTTTTTAAGACTAAAAGTTGGGAGAAGAACACACACCATGTGGGAGGGTGCATTGCAAGGAGTGTATGAAATTATAGCACAAAGGATCAAAGAGAAAAATCGCCCTTAGAGTGACAGGCTCTCCTTCAAGGAGAAGAAAAACCAAATAATTTATGCCTGCAGAGGTTCCGTAGGGCTCATATATTAGCCGGCAGAATTCCTCAGGATTGCTATAACTGAGCCTTTTGCAGGGAGGACCTATTAATCCTTTGCATGCTTTGCCATTAATATTGTTTATTGGGCCACAAGAAGGGGACATAAACCTTTAATGTCACTTTTTCACACTAAGGATTTTTTCCTTAAAAATTCAATGTTGTCTGCCAATTTGATATGGCACTTTAAGGTGATCAGAGAAGCAGATGGCTGATTCTTAATGACTTTTTTTTTTTTTTTGCATCAACCATTGATTCGTTATTTGATGCACACAGCACAGAATAGCTACATTCCTTTTTAATGGAGTTGAACTGTGCTGTAAATAGGGGAAAAGAAAAGTTTTTACTGACAAATAATAAAGATTTGACTTAGAAGGGTCTAGAAGGAAAACAGAGCACTAGGACTCACAAACTAACCAAAACGTAAAATTCTGGAGGAGAGAGAGGAAGCAGAGAGGAGCCCAGTACTGACTACACACCCAGTGTCAACTGTGCAGGAAGTCTCAAGCAAGGATTACAAAAAGTCTTCAGGTTAAAAAGCAAGGCAGGCGGCCATTGCTTCAAATCACTGGACAGCCATTTGCACTCTGAATAATTTAAGGCTGCTACTTGGGCATTAGTTTCAGTAAAAATAAAATATTGATAGGAATAAATCTCATAAAAGGATGCTATAAGCATTAAATTGAAAAGCGTCCATAATGAGTTGAACTCTGTATTGATATTTAGAAAATAGTCATTTGTTACTGTCTGATAAAGGTACTCAGATGCTTTCTTTCCCCCATTCTCTGATAACTCCTAACAGTTTGCACCCCTTTCATTATCCTCTGTCCAATCCATAACACAGTATTCAAGGACAATTCTTTTTCATCATTTCCCATGCTCCTACTCCCAATTTCAGGCACAGAATTATTGGGACTCCTATGGCTACAAGGAGGAAACCAAGACTCCAGGAAAACATAAAAGGAAGGAAAAGAAACAGAAAGAAATTATGAAAAATGCTTCTTCTAAAGGGATCAATATCAGAATAAACAGCTCTCCAGGGTTTGAGGCGCTTCCCTTGTGACTCAGCTGATAAAGAACCTGCCTGCAATGCAGGAGACCTGGGTTTGATCCCTGAGTTGGAAAGATGCCCTGGAGAAGGGAAAGGCTACCCACTCCAGTATTCTGGCCTGGAGAAATCCATGGACTGTACAGTCCATGGGGCCACAAAGAACTGGACATGACTGAGCCAATTTCACTCACTCACTCAGAGTTTGAGACAGCTGGGCACCAAACTGGTAATAAGGAAAAAAAGTCAAATATTGTGATATGGTAAAGGTGGAAACGGTTTGGAAGAAGCGGAGCAAGTTCTTCTGTATGTTGATGATGCAGTAATAAAAGAAAGGGAAACTCGGTTTCATTGAAGACAGTCTGAGACAGCAAAGAAAAAGCAAATGTTGTATAAGATTATGCTTTTAATAAGACAGCCAGTAGCTACACTTAGAGTTTTAAATTAAACCACATTCAAAATTCAGTTCCTTATTCACACTAATCCTATTTCAAGTTCTCAATAGCCACAGTTGCCTAATGGCTAGTGTCTAGTTTGGGTTGAAACCCTCAGCGCAGGAGATTCTGATGGAAGGGTCCTCTTTGACAAGATAAAAGGAAGCCATTTTTGCTTGTTTACTATATCCAGATGAATATACAGTATCACTTACTGTGCTCTATATTAAGTTTACAGGGAATGATAAGGTTCTGGCTCTCATGGAGTCTCCAGTCTAGTTGGGGAAATGCACAAAAATAAGAAACCAGTAGCAATGCAATAAACTCATTACTGGATATAAGCAAGACTACGGAAACTGAGCAGAGAGTCACTAAATAATGGTTAGTTTGGGACAGGTTACTTAGATTCTCTGGATCTTAAGTTTATTTCTTTACTGGCTCATTCTTTTTTTTTTTTTTTTAATCATTCTTCTTTCCTTGATTTTTCAACAAATATTTCTTGAGAGCTTTTCAAGTGTGTCATGTAGGGTTGAAAACATTTGGAGCCACTCTCAGTTCAGTTCAGTTCAGTCGCTCAGTCGTGGCCGACTCTTTGAGACCCCATGAATCGCAGCACGCCGGGCCTCCCTGTCCATCACCATCTCCCAGAGTTCACTCAGACTCACGTCCATCGAGTCCGTGATGCCATCCAGCTATCTCATCCTCAGTTGTCCCCTTCTCCTCCTGCCCCCAATCCCTCCCAGCATCAGAGTCTTTTCCAATGAGTCAACTCTTCGCATGAGGTGGCCAAAGTACTGGAGTTTCAGCTTGAGCATCATTCCTTCCAAAGAAATCCCAAGGCTGATCTCCTTCAGAATGGACTGGTTGGATCTCCTTGCAGTCCAAGGGACTCACAAGAGTCTTCTCCAACACCACAGTTCAAAAGCATCAATTCTTTGGCACTCAGCCTTCTTCACAGTCCAAGTTTCACATCCATACATGACCACTGGAAAAACCATAGCCTTGACTAGACGGACCTTAGTTGGCAAAGTAATGTCTCTGCTTTTGAATATGCTATCTAGGTTGGTCATAACTTGTAGCTTGGTTAAAATAAAACACATTTGTAATGTCCAAAATTGTAAATATAATTAACCCTGCTGTATGTTAAACATGAATGTTGTTACAAGAGTAAATCCTAAGAATTCTCATCAAAATAAACATTTCTTCTATTTAATTTTCTATTTATGTGAGATACTGGATGTCCACTAAACTTACCGCAATAAGTATTTCACGATTTATGTAAATTATTATTCTGTACACCTTAGACTTATACAAGGCCCTGTGTCAAGTATATCTCAAGAAAACTGGAAGAAAAATAAAACCCATTTGATCCATCTCATTTTTCTCTAAAGCAATACCATTGCTTTCTCTAACTGATTTCATGATGCTCATATCCTGAGACTTTCTCTGCATCCTTTATTTATGATGAAATAAATACTGATGAACTACTTCATTTATTAATCCATCCAATCATCCAACAGAGATTATTGAGAACTTGCTATGTAATAGGTGCCATATTAAAGACATATGGAATGTCATGGCCTTTATCCTGAAAAAAACCAGTAGGACAGACAGAAACACAAAAATATTACAATGCACTGTAATAAATGTATAGACAATTGGATTATGGAGTAAAAAAAAGGAAGGAGAACTAACCAAAATGTGTAGACAATTGGAGTTATGGAGTAAAAAAAAAAAAGGAAGGAAAACTAACCAAACTTCAAAAAAGATAGTTCATCCTATTATTCATCCAAAAATTTGATGTATTTAATTGGCTATTTGTCCTCAAACAATGATGAAAGCCTTGCAAACGATATAAAATGTTAGTCACTCACTCATGACCCCATTGACTGTAGCTTGACTCTTTGTAACCCCAAGGACTGTAACTTGCCAGGATCCTCTGACCATGGAATTCTCCAAGCAAGAATACTGGAGAGAATAGCCATCCTTCTCCAGGAGATCTTCCCAACCCAGACATGGAACCCAGGTCTCCTGCACTGCAGGCAAATTGTTTACTATCTGAGCCACCAAGGAAGCTCCATACGTACCCATGTTTAAATATCTGCCAAATGGCAGTCAATCATTTACCAACAAATGGGAAACTTTTGGGGAGAACAAGAGTATTCAGAGTTAATTACACAGTAAGGGTATCAATGTGTATGACTGATCAGAATCTGTCTACATCCATATATCCATAAGTCAATGTTTGTTATATTTGATGATGAGAGCATTCCTTTCAGCAAACATTTATTGAATGTCTACTTAGCACCACCATTATATTATGGGACAGAAAGGACACAGAAATATGCAAAGCTTGCTCTTTGCCATCAGTGAACTTCTAATTGAAGTGAATACATTTTAGAAATTCTATCTGTGGCTAAAGGGATAGTCATCAATGTGCTTTAAGAAATCAAAGGGTAAGAAATAGTATGCTTCCTACAGCAGGTGGAATTCCTAATGGGACATGATGGAATATTGGTCACCTGAAGTACTGAAAATGTGATTAGCAAGTCTACTTAAGCTTGATACTTGAGGGTCTTGAAGGCTAGACAAAAAAGTTTAATCTATTTAAATATTGCAAAAAAATCATTTCAAGGAAATGAAATACATGGAAAGTTATTTACGTGTATCCTAGATTTAGTTCAGCATTATTTCACAATTTAGAGACAGAATATTGGTAACAATAAAACACTACACCTATGGTTATACACATCCATTGTCTAAATCTATGACAAAAAACTAACAAAAGAGAGGGAAAAAGAGAAACTGGCTACTGACTTCAAACACTGACAGGTACGTAGACCTGTATACATTGTCTATTTTTAAGTGGAGATGTCATGTTCTATGGGCTTCCCAGTTGGCACTAGCGGTAAAGAACCCAACTTCCAAGGCAGGAGATGTAAGAGATGCAGTTTCCACCCCTGGGTTGGGAAGATCCCCTGAAGAAAGGCATGCAACCCACTCCAGTATTCTTGCCTAGAGAATCCGGTGGACAGAGGAGCCTAGCAGGCTACAGTCCATAAGGTCACAAAGAACCAGACACGAGTGAAGTCACTTAGCACACACGCATCTCACGTTCTATAGCCACACTGTGTGTGTGCCCAGTCACTTAGCCATGTCCAATTCTTTGAGACCCATTGGGCTGCAGCCCACCAGACTTCTCTGTCCATGCAATTTTTCAGGCAAGAATACTGGAATGGGGTACCATTTCCTCCTCCAGGGGATCTTCCCAACCCAGGGATTAGAACCAGCATCTCCTGTGTTTACTGCACTGCAAGCAGATTCTTTACCCACTGAGCCATCAGGAAAACCCTATACTCACAGGCTTAAAGCACAGGACAAGCAATCTCCTTTTATGAGACTGAAGTGTCCTGCTATGGCAGCAAGGACGTTACAATAGGTCCCGGCAAAAGGAAATAAATGCATAATAAACATGCAAGCTGTCATGCCAGGCAATGACAAACAACTGATTAAGACCAAATTGGCCAGTTTGGGATGCCGACTGAAACTTGGCTCCTTCCTGAGGGCGCTGTTGCCAGGACATATTATTGTATTTCTACAACATGGAAATTAACACATAGCACTAGGGTTGATTTTTGTCTTCCCCATGCTCCCCTCCCTTGAGAACAGCATCACTGTAGCTGTTGATTGCATTCTTGCCCTCTTCATCTATTCAGTTCATGTTAAACTGAGACATTCAAGAGAGAAATTGGAAGCATTCACATTCTGTCCCTATTGTGGATCTTGTCATTAAAAAAAAAAAAAAAGCAATGTGCACACACGTGAACGCATGTGTGGATACCACACACACACACACACACACACACACAAAATAAACCTGCAACAGGAACAAGAGCTCCCTGATGGAGACAGACTGTGATAAATGGAACACAGTGGAGAGGTAAATTGCCAGAGGTAACAGAAGATGTGTTTTGGTGACGCCAACAGTGGCACAGTCATTTATTTCAACATCTGCCAGTGAGAAAGTTAAAGGGAACCCACCCCTGTCATTCATTTAGGCTGCTGATTGATTGATATCAACCCTCCTTCCTTCCCTGGCATCTAATCATCTTCCATCCCTTTCGGACAAGATCCCTAGATTTCTCCAAGTTTCTTATTAATTATATTAAATGGAGTGTAGACCTATAAAGGTCACAGTTGCTATCTAACAAAGCTGTCTCGCAGAACCAGTACTTTTCAGGTGTGACTAATTATCAGATTGGTAGAGAAGGCTAAAGCCCCTCTAGAGTTAGTCCAGAGAGCATAGGAGGTGTCTTTGATAACATAAGGGATGTGTAAGTAGCTCACAGGAACACTGTGCCACAATGGCTATATCCATATCCCTTCTTCCTGCAATTCACATCTGAAACAAAACCAGGGCACATATCACCACAGTGGTGGGGGTATGGTATTAAGAGAAGTGATGACAGCTATTTCCTTAGTCCAGACACCTGGACAGCTAGAGAACTGTACTAAAGAGAAAAACACATCTGCTTCTCACATTAGACATGGATTCTTATAATGTCTTGTAATTGTTTAGTCAATAGGTCGTGTCCAACTGTATTGTGATCCTACAGACTTGCACCTGCCAGGCTTCTCTGTCTATGGAACTTCCAAGACAAGAACATTGGAGTGGGTTGCCATTTCCTTCTCCTGGGGATCTTCCTAACCCAGGGATTGAGCCTGTGTAGCCTGCACTGCAGTCTAGATTCTTCACCAGGGATATACCAGAGAAGCCCCTTATAGTATCTGAGACTATCAATTAGAAAAAGACATATACGCCATGTAGCATGTAGGTAAGTGACCATGGTTGAATAAAACAAATATATAACTGGCAGATTTTCTATTGATGAATACTAGGAAGAGGTTCTATAGTCACTGCTGAATATCCATTCAGATAATATAGAAAACATTATACTTCTTTAGTGAGAATGGGCTTAGAACACACCACTATTTAATCATGTATCATTTAAATTTCCAATGTTTCAATATCTCCAGCAGTAATACGGTCCAGCAATATCTGCTCTACTCTCACCTTAAGTATTAAATGATAAATGGAAAAAATGTGATTGGAGCTGTGTGGAAAAAATAAGTATATTCTCAAAGTAAATTCATAACCAAATAAATGTATAATTAATTTTTTCAGGGATCCAAATACAGAAAGGTGTCATTTCATCTATACTGTAATTTCTGGAAGTCTTGATTAAAAATTTCAGAATGCATGTTTCTTATATGTAGTATATTTACAAAATAATGATAAAAACATGTACAAATAGCAAATGATTGGATATTTTCATTTACTTTTCTTGTTTAAACATTGTACAGAAAGTTTCTTTTCTGTGTCATAGCAAGGAAAAACCAAAGAATACTAACTAAGGCAGAAAAAAATACAAAAAAATTACTGTCGAATCTCCCTAACTTACAATATTAGTTTCTTCAAGCTCTTCCAGGCTGTTGGTAAAGTAAAAGTAAACAAGCACCATATGCAAACCAAGTGCCATCTAAATAAATATTTGATTGGAAAGGCAAATAAGTTTAAAGGTGGAAAAGGGAAGTTATCTTACCCTAGAGGAATACTTTATATTGTCATTACATGCCCCGATCTTTTATCTATTTTAAGTCAAAGACTGAAACAAGGAAAAAGAAGAAACCACTCATTTAGGATCAAATTAAATCATTTCTATCAAAGTAACATGGGGCAGAGGGCAGAGAAGACAGTGACACCTTACATCACTCTATTCTCTTGGAGAAGGAAATGGCAGCCCAGGCCAGGATTCTTGCCTGGAGAATCCCATGGACAGAGGAGCCTGGAGGGCTACAGTCCATGGACTCACAAAGAGTCAGACACGACTGAGCACAAGACACATTCCCTTAGTTAGTATTTAATTAGCATCTATTACGCTTGGAGCAGTACAAGACGAAGAATGCAAAAATGAATCTTGCTCCTTCGGGAAGATAAAACATGTAAACACAAAAGGAAATAAAATGTGAATATCCAAGGAAAACTAAGCATACCACGCTCTAAGTGCTGCCTCACAAACAGAAAAGCTGCATCTCACTCACAGGACAGCTGCCCCTGCCTAGGGATCTAAGCAGAACTTTGGCACCTTTTACAACAACTTGATGTAGAGAAGCTGGACACAGTCCAGAGAGGATCAGCAAAAATGATGACGCTGACAGAGAGACAGACTCATTTGGTAACATTAAAGAAGCGACGTAAGCATTGCTTGTCTTAATGAGGGCATACTAAATAGTCTATAAATATTTTTGATGGTATAAACACCAAAGAGAAACGTGGAATTAGAATTAGAAAAAGTAAGATTCTGAGTAAAAATCAGACGGAAAAATGTAATGACAGATGCAAATCTGTCATAGAAAAAAAAAAAAGAATTCCTTTCCTAGAAAGGGTAGAATTTGTCTCTTGAGTCATTTGATTCAGATCTTTCTCTCTCTTGGCTTGATTCCAGGAAATACACACAATGTTATTTTCTATTCATTTTCTCAAACCCTGTTTAGGGTTGTGTATGTGCTAAGTATGAAGATGGGTGTTAAAGAAAAATAAAATAGAGGCCTGCTATAGGTTGAATGCTTGTGTCCCTGCAAAATTTCTATGTTGAATCCTAATGCTCAATCTGATAGTATTTCACATGGAGGCGGGGTCTTTGGGACACGCTTAGGTCATGAGGGGGGAGCCCTCCTAAATGACATTAGTGCCCTTACACAGCTCCCTTTCCCTTCTGTCATGTGAGGTTACAGCCACGAGAAGATGCCTGTCTACAGGGAAGTGTGATCTCACCTGACACCAAATCGTACAGATGACTTGACTTTGGACTTCCAGCCTCTAGAACCATGAGAAATGTTTCTGCTGTTTATAAGCCATTTCACTGGTGATATTTTGGTACAGCAGCCTGAATGAACTAAGACAGGGCTCTGCACTTAAGGAATCTACAGTTTGAAGGAATTTCGTGTCCTTCCATCACTCCACATGGGATCCATCTCCTAGAGATGCTTCTATCAGGCTGGTACAGTCCAGCCAACTCAGATGACTTGGGTTTCTGGAACATAATCAAGCATGTCTCCCACCAGACTACAAGGTATTTCTTTCTCACTCCCGAACCTTTATTGGACACACACACTCTCTCTCCCTCTCTCCTCTCATACATACGAATGCTCTCTTAAAGAAAAAGACTCAGACATTTAGTACCCTAGTATCTAGATTTAAAGGTATTTAATGCAACATTCTTCATCTTTAAAGGTATTTAATGCAACATTCTTCTAAATATTAAAATTAAGAAATCAGAGATAAAGCATCCTAATTGATCTATACTCTGTGAACGATTGGTAACTTCAAATGGGATTCTCTGGTGGCTTGGACAGCAAAGAGTCTGCCTGCAATGTGGGAGACCCGGATTCGATCCCTGGGTCGGGAAGATCCCCTGGAGAAGGAAATGGCAACCCACTCCAGTATTCTTGCCTGGAGAATCCCATGGACGGAGGAGCCTCGCAGGCTACACTGCATGGAGTCACAGAGTCCGACAGGACTGAGCAAATTCTCTTCACTTCATTTCATTCTGTGAATGATCGCTAACTTCAAACGTAAATTTTGTGTGGCATGTAGAGAAAACCAAGTGTAAGAAACAAAGATTGTTTGTAGAAGGGACAAGAACAACCCTACAACCATTGTATGGTAAAGTTGTTTTTAGACAGCAGCACTTCCCTAACATCAACCAGCAAGTGTTAGATGTGTGTGTGTTTGGGGGAAGGGGTAGGGGTGCCCATGGGTCTCACTCAATTTCAATGTCCGTGAAGCTTTCTCTGTTAACTCAATGGCCTAATGAGCACAGGTGAATTAAGTGAAACAAAAGGCAAGGTAGCATCCTCTTGGGCAACTGGCAACAACTGGGTGATGATGCAGAGTTCCCCTGTGAGCACTGCACGGGGGCGGCCTCTGCACTATAGAGAGTTCATACTGCTCTTCCAGTTAATACAACTGCTGAGTCATTACAGTTGTGTGTTTGTTTGTTTGTTTTTTTAAGTTGGCCAAATGTCTCTGGTTACACTTATCAGGTAACTGGAAATATTAAACCTGACCAAGTAACAAACTATTCAACCCTTGAAAAAGTTCATGCATAAAGAAATGAAACATAAAATAGTAAATGTATGTTGTGTGCTTCCTCGTGCTGGGCAACACACTAAGGACTTTATATGCATTATTTCATTTAGTCCTCATGTATTTAACCCCTAAAATAACACTATGAGGCACTTACTTTTGGGAGTTCCTTTTACAACTGAAGAAGTGGAGGCTTAGAGTTGCTAAATTAATTTCCCCAAGGTTGAACAACTAAGGAGTGACAGGTCTGTTTAATTTCAGTCTAAGTTTTAAATACTGGGCTCTAATACAGGTATGAATAGAATGCTAAAATAGAGGGATTCTATACCAAGAAAAAGAACACTCCAAAAGAGTAGCCATAAATATGGAAAGCATTTGAGGCTGTACCATTTTCCTTATTGATTATATAATAGCTTTCTCATAATATTTATAACATGCAATCTATTAAAGTTGACTGTACTAGATGTGATTGTGTCCTTTAGTAACTTTAGAAACTAAGGAAAAAATGAACGGACTATTTCTGTATATGTTGACTGCCTTACTGGGCCATACTGCTGCCTTAATGTGCTCAGTTCAGTTCAGTCACTCAGTCATGTCCGACTCTTTGTGACCCCATGGACTGCAGCACACCAGGCTTCCCTGTCCTTCACCAAATCCTGGAGCTTGCTCACACTCATCAAACTCATGTCCATTGAATAGGTGATGCCATCCAACCATCTCATCCTCTGTTGTCCCCTTCTCCTGCCTTCAATCTTTCCTAGCATCAGGGTCTTTTCCAATAAGTCAGTTCTTTGCATCAGGAGGCCAAAGTATTGAAGCTTCAGTTTCAGCATCAGTCCTTTCAATGAGCATTTAGGACTGATTTCCTTTAGGATTGACTGATTTGATCCCCTTGCAGTCCAAGGGATTCTCAAGAGAGCATTAATGCATTGCATTGCTATCAATCCTTGGATTTTTATTTCTCTATCATCCTAATAAGAGAGACACGTGCATTTGCACTATCTGAGAATATAGTGTAAACATCTACTCAGAATACGTACTCAATGGTGTGTATTTTTGCTCAGCACAGCTTGAGAACTTAGATGCTTTCACAAGGGCCATATATTGGCCACAAGTCCATTACATTCACTGTATTATAAAGCAGTGATGTACTCTTTTTGCACCCGCTGAGCTCCTATACACAATGCAGCTGGAGAAGCCTGATCTAATCTAGGAGAAGCCTTGTACTCTGCACTGATGGACTAGCTCCCTGTTCTGGCCTGAGGGCAGATATTTGTGTGGCTTTGAGCAAGTCATAACATTTCTTCTGAAACCGTCACAGTGCTCAGTTTTCCTTATCGGTAAAACTCACAGAGGTATAAATCTCTCAGTCCCTTTCAGTTCTCAAATATCTTTTCTTACTGGGGAGGTTTCTCTTTATAGAATAATACCAGCTAATCAATGCTAAATGATTGATAGAATAATCATTCTTCAACTTTCTCTAAAGAAACAATCGATTTAGACAATGATCACCTAAAATCCATTAAGACAATGGCTGGTGGGAACTTTTTAACAGATGGTCTTGACTGAGAGCCATGTTAACCCTTTGATCAATTTTAGCATCCTCCAAAAAAAAAAAATAAGAAGCAAAGACATGTGGCTCCTATACGAAGTACAGAATATGTATCATTTATCAACTATGTGTACCAAAAGAGATCTTTAACTGGATTATTTCTCCTCTGACAATATCCCTGTTCTGGTTTATAGATCACAAACACTTAATCATTACCCTATTTGACAAAAAAAAGGTGGGAGTAAAAAGACATGGAGATCAACTTGAAACAAGGAACATAATTTTAGAAGTGATAAAAGGGAGAAAAATTGGACTTAAAACCTGTGTGAAAGCAAGATTCCATTTTAAAAATATAATTTGTATGAAACCTTTCAATGAAATAATATATATAAATTAAAATCCACTGATTTATTAGAATTAACTTCCACCCTAAAATGGATGGCATTTAATTGGGAAAAATCATATAAAATAGCATCACATTTTACCTTCTTTTCATTAAACTGTTAAATGTTCTGTGCAACTTATCAACCAAAGGCATAAGCCACTTCTCTGTATCAAAAAAATGACACAAGGCCACTATGAGCCCTAAACTTCCATAACGACAGAAAATTCAACAGAGACTCACATGTTCCATTTATTTTTGCTGTTCTTTCCCTTGCCTGAGGAGACAGTTTGAGGGTGGGAGGAGAAGGGGACGACAGAGGATGAGATGGCTGGATGGCATCACCGACTCAATGGACATGAGTTTGAGTGAACTCCGGGAGTTAGTGATGGACAGGGAGGCCTGGTGTGCTGCGGTTCAAGGGGTCGCAAAGAGTTGGGCACAACTGAGCGACTGAACTGAACTGAGGAGACAGATCCTATCTATCTGTCTATCTATCCAAATCAATGTCGAGGCACATATGACTTATGTTTTCTTATAGGAGTTTTATGGCTTTGGGTCTTACATATAAGTCTTTTATCCATTTTCAGGTAAGTTTTGCATATGGTGTGAGAAAATTATCCAGTTTCATCCTTTTACATGTAGCTGTTCAGTTTTCTCAAAACTATTGAAAGGACTGTCTTTTCTCCACTCCATATTGTTGCTTCCTTTGTCAAGAATTCATTGAACATAAAAGCATGAGTTTATCTCATGGCTCCCTATGCTGGTCCACTGACCTATGTGTTTTTGTGCCAGTACCTTATTACTGGGGCTTCTCTCCTGGTGGCTCAGACAGTAAGGAATCTGCAGAGACCCAGGTTTAATCCCTGGGTTGAGATCTCCCGGAGGAGGGCCTGGAAACCTACTCCAGTATTCTTGCCCGGAGAATCCCACTGAAGAGGAGCCTGGCAGGCTAGAGTCCATGGGGTGGCAAAGAGTTGCAGATGACTAAAGTGGCTTAGCACACATACTATTTTGATTACTATTGCTTTATATACAGTTTGAAATCAGGGGTCTTTCCTCTTCTTTTTCAAGACTGCTTTGGCTATTTGGAGCTTTTTGTAATTCCATACAAATTTTAGACTATTTGTTCTAGTTCTATGGAAAATGTCATTAACATTTTGATAGGGATTACTTTGAATCTGTAGATTGCTTTGGATAGTATGGACATTTTAACTATTATTCTTCCAATCCATGTGCCACTCTTCAATATCTTTCCTGAGTGTCATACAGTTTTCAAAATATAGGTCTTTTAATCTCCTTGGTTAAATTTATTCCTAGATCTTTTATTATTTTTCATGCATTTTAAAATGACATTGTTGTCTTAATTTCTCTGCTAACTCATTAGTATGTATAAACACAACAGATTTCTATTTGTTAATTTTGTATCTGCACTTTTACTGAATTCATTTATGTATTCAAATACTTCCTTGGTATAGCATTTAGGGTTTTCTCTACATAGTATGATATTATCTGCAAATAGTGACAGATTTACTTCCTTCTAATTTGTATGTTTTTTATTTATTTTTCTTATCTGATTACTGTGGCTAGCACTTTCAAACTATTTTAAATAAAATGATAACAGTGGGCATCCTTGTTTTGCTCATTTTCAGCTTTTCACCACTGAGTATGATGTTAGCAGCGCATTTGTTGTTTATAATCTTTACTATGTTGAAATATGTTCCTTCTATACCCACTTTTTAAGAATTTTTATCAAAAATGGATGTTGGACTGTCTCAAATACTTTTCCTGCATTTATTGAGATGATCACGTGATGTATGTCCACTGTGTGTGGTATCACGTTGATTGATTTACAGATACTAAAACATCCTTAAATCTCCAGGACAGATCCCACTAAATCATGTTATATGATCCTTTTAATGTACGGTTGAATTCAGTTTGCTTGTATCTTGTTGAAGATTTTTGCATCTATTTTACTCAGGGATATTGGCCTGTAACTGTTTTTTTTTTTTTTTTTTGGGAATGTCTTTGGGACTCTGCTTCCTGGACCTGGAAATTTGTTTCCTCCCCTGGATAAGGGAAGTTTTCAGCCATTATTTCTTCAAATAAATTTTCTGCTCCTTTCTCTTCTCCAATTCAGACCTTTATAGTGCAAGTGTTAGTATATTTGATGTTCTTTCAGATGTCTCTTAAAATATCCTCATTTTGTTTAATTTTTTTTTTATTTTTACTGTTCTAATTAGATGGTTTCCACTATTCTAACCTCCTGGTTGCTTATGCATTCTTCTGTATCATCTAATCTGCTATCGGTTCACTATATTTTTCATTTTAATTATTAAATTTTCAGCTCTCAGTGGTTCTTTTTAATATTTTCTAATTCCTAACTTTCTTACTGCATTCTCCATTCTTTTCCTGACACATAGTCATCTTTATGATTGCTGCTTTGAACTCTTTACCAGGTAAATGACATCTCTGTTTCATCAAATATTTTTTTCTGAGGCTTTATCTTATTCTTTGGTTTGAAACAAATTCCTGTGTCTGTTTACAGTTTTTGATCTTCTGTGTTTTATTCTATGAATTATGCTGCTGCTGCTGCTGCTGCTAAGTCGCTTCAGTCGTGTCCAACTCTGTGCGACCTCATAGACAGCAGCCCACCAGCCTCCTCTGTCCCTGGGATTCTCTAGGCACGAATACTGGAGTGGGTTGCCATTTCTTTCTACACTATGAATTATGTGAAACTGTTATATCTCTTGGCCTTCTTGAAGGGCTAATTTTTTGTAAGAGTATTCCTTATGTAGACTGTTTGTGCCAGGTGGCTTTGGCAGGCTAGCTGGGGCACAGACTGGTGGGAGGGGTCCCCAGGATGTGCAAGGCTGGGCCAGAGAATCTTTGGCTGGATGGCCAGAGTTGGAACAGCCATGAGCCAGGGCCTTCCTGGTTTGCATCATGTCTGTCACCTTAGCAGGACAAACAAAGCAAGCCATTTCTTTACCGTATCATAGATGAGGAAAAAAACAAACTCAGTTTTAGAGGTGGAAAAAACCTAAAGCTTGACTTCACAAGAGAGGAAATACCCCTTTACTATGGGTCTTCACAGACTGTGTCAATAAGCCCTGATACCTCCTTGCAGCCTCAGCCTCCTTTCCTAGTTCTGCTGCTCAGGGAAGACACGGGGTGGGCTGAAAGGGAAGAGCGGCTCATTTTCCTTCTCATCCCTGTAACTGAGGTGCCGAGCGCTTTCTTCATGTCTCCCAGTAATTCTGGTCTTTAGAGAGAGGGGCTCACAGCAGAGCAATTTACGGTCACATGTGGCCTCTGGGAAAGCTAGCTTTCACACGTACAAAGATAGAATCTGGGAGAGAGAAAGAGGGTAAAGGTCCAATTCATCCTCAACTCTAGAAAGATACTAAGGAAGCTGATTCACTCAAAAGAGAGACTGCACTAAATATACATCATTAGTCCCCCAACTTTCTTTACATTTGAATAATGGTACTCTAAAAACAGAAAAGATGAAGAAAAAATTAAAAAGAAGAAATCTTCTCTGGCAATTTGATTATTAGGTCACTTCAAGAGAGGCAATTTAAGAAACCAGCAAATGCCGCTGGGAGAACTAAAATAATAACAAGCAACATTAATATAACACCTTTCCTCTTCAAAGCACTTTACAAACATGAAGTAATTAGGCCAATTAAAACTTGAAAAAGTAGCCTATTTAGACATAATCTTCTTTTCACATACAGTGTATCTGCTGGAAATGACTCTCTTGCCTGTTTTCAATGCAAAAGGAAAATAAGGTGCCCATAAATAAATAGCGGGACTTAATTTCAAAGGATCTGGGTCTAGAAGCGTCTAAGGCATTTATATCAGAAGTTTATTTCCCACTCTGATTCTTCCTCAAGTTTGCCTCCTGTAAACCCTGTGTGGGTAAACACTTCCTGAGTACCAGGTTGTTATGAATGAATGGTATCGGCCAATAAAGATGGGCGGTCTAGGGAATGAATGGGTAGAAGATCTTGGGTTTCCTTTTCATACTAAGAGGAATCTCATTATAACTGAGCAAACAGGCATCGTGTTTCAAATTAGAAAGTATTTGGAATCGGGAGTAAGAAGATTTAAGTCCTTGTTCAAGTTTAACCACTAATTCACTATGTGACTTGGGAAACATCATTTAATCGGTTTATGGTTTTGGTCTCTAAATGTGAAATGAGCTGTTTGATTAAATCTATGGTTTTCAACTTATGTTCTGAAGGTACTGTAGGTCCCCAGTGGAGACAGGTAAAAGCTCTGTGTTTCTTCTCTGGTTCTGCAACAGTAGCAGCACTTTAACTCATTTTAGATGTTAGATTTTTATGAGATGTGAATAGTTCCACATCTAAGTGAGCAAGAATATCACTAGAATGGATGATATCTAAATTCTCTTGCAACTCTGATAATCTGTGATTTTATGAAGGTTTTTAAACCCCATAGTATATAGAATATGTTCCAATGAGAACGTTCGTTACATTAGCTTAACTTCCTAGGATCAGAGGAGGAGAGGAAGCTGCTAAAGAGAGTGTTTTAGAGTTTTCTCACATGCTCTGTAAATCAAGGGTGAGGAGGGCTACTTTTCTTTGACTTGTCTGAGCCTCGGATCAGTCGGTAATTACCAGCATCACCTGGCCTTCAAAGGTGAGGTTTGGGGAGGGATGGGGGCTCCATTTTATTCTCCAGCATTGACATTTTCTGAAAACTGTATATAAAGCTGCCATTCTCATTTCTCTCATTTATGTCTACTCTGTGATCCAGCGCCCTGAAGAAGAAAAGTAAATGGAATGGTTTGGGCAAAGAAGTTTTGCTTTACTAATTTGCTTCCTTTTAGCCTAGAATCAAGCTGCTTTTAGGAACCCTCCCTGACAATGAACTCCAATAAACTGGTCTGTTAGTAGAATATTTCATGGTTCCCCAAACTATATTACTAATCTTAACTGTACAAAGAAGAAACTGAGGCTGAAAGGTTAAGCAGACAAAATCCCACAGTTTGAGTGTCAAAGCCAAAAATGGACATTTCAAGCTTTCTGTCTCCAACTCCCCGACTTCTCTTGTCACTAAACTACTTCCCTACTTATGTATTAATAACATAGACCAATAACTCCCAGTCCATTCAAAGCAAAGATAAGTGTGGCTTCCTGTACTTGCTATAACCTGATGTTTCTTGTATTTTCTCTTCAGATTCTCAGGGTTAGAGGACAGGGAGACCAATGGACAGAGTATAAGTTTGAAGTCAGAACATCTGGCTTTAAAATTAATACATCAACTGACTTCACTAGACTCACAATCATAACCATGATATGTCTAAATGACTTTCCTTTTTTCCTGTCTTTTTTTTTTTTTTTTTGGCCATGCAGTATGCAGGGTCTTAGTTCCCTGACCAGGGATTGAACCTGTGCCCCCTGCAGCCGAAGCTTGGCATCTTAAGCATTAAACACCAGTTATGTTCTACTGCTTTCTTATTTTGAAGAGTGTGAATAATACCTACCCAACTACTTCATAGCCCTCTTCTAGGATTTTAACATAGTCTTTGTGGGAACAAGTCAAAATTATTTTAAGTGCCCCTGGTATCATTTGAGATGTTTTAGTTTCTAATGTTTTCCATCTCTTGCAGCACGGCAACTTGAGTACAGAGCCAAACTAAAGAGTTTTCCAGGAGCACAGATTTCCCCAATGAAAATAAAGGATTCTGAATTCCAGATGGAAAACATTTTGGCATTCCCTTACAGAATACCAGTAGTGGATTAAAATAGAAATAGATGTTCCCTACTGAGTAGCAGTCTAGAAACTCATTTATAGGCCTAATTAAAATAGCACAATTATCTAGGATATTGTGAGGAAAAGCTGCTGATACTACTGACTGTTTTTACAATGTCAACAATCATAGGGAATGCTCAGTGACAACCCTGAATTCCCAAATACAGGATATAAAAAAGAAAATAGTAAGTTATGCTTGTAGGATATTACGATAAGTTCCAGTAATGACTAGGAAAAATGGTCTGATGATCAGCCATAGGGTCTCAAGAGCATGAGTTTAAACTAGTTGACCTGAGCAAAAGTCAACTGCTGACTGTAAACATACATACAGCTCCTCTGCTTTAGAGATCTAGACCCAGAAGCAGAGAAGTAGGAATGCAGGGTAGAATAATGTATCCTACGCTTCTGGTTATATCCAGAGATTCTTGATATAGCATGTTTCTTACTAAAAAAACAAAATGCTACACAATTTCAACCTACATCTAAGCTTCTTTCTTGGTTGTCACTGGCAATATTACAGGTCTGCCAGTGAGTAAATTAGCACAGGTCCTCTGAACTAGTATCTGAAATTAATAAACTCAGTCCTAAAAGGCTTCCACCTTTTTCCAAATGGAACTGACTTAAGTTTTGCCAACATCCAGCTTTCTCATTCTCCAATTATCTAGCTTTACTATAAAAAACTAACTATACTTACAGAAGTCAGAAAAAATTAAATCTAGTACTGATGTTTGCAGCTTTATTGAGTTATAATTGCCATATAATACTGTATCAGTCTAAGGTGCACAGGATAATAATTATATATATATATATATATGTATCAGAGAAGGCAATGGCACCCCACTCCAGTACTCTTGCCTGAAAATCCCATGGATGGAGGAGCCTGGTAGGCTGCAGTTCATGGGGTTGCAAAGAGTTGGACACGACTGAGCGACTTCACTTTCACTTTTCACTTTCATGCATTGGAGAAGGAAATGGCAGCCCACTCCAGTGTTCTTGCCTGGAGAATCCCAGGGACGGGGGAGCCTAGTGGGCTGCCGTCTATGGGGTCGCACAGAGTCGGACACAACTGAAGCGACTTAGCAGCAGCAGCAGCAGCATATATATGTATTATGAAATTATCTGCCACAGTAAGTTTAGCTAACAATCACCTCACATAGTTGTAGATTTTCTTTCTTACAATGAGAATTTTAAAGATTTATTTATATCTTCTTAGAAACTTTAAAATATACAATATTTTATCTAGAGTCACTGTGCTATACATTACAAACCTGGAACTTACCTATTCATAATTGGAAGTTTTTACCTTTTGACTACTTTCACCATTTTCCCCATATCCCAACCCTCCAAAATGATACATTTTTATTTTCTCAAAACAGTGTCCAAATGCCCATTTTATATGCACTGAATGCATTAATGTAACTTAATCCCTGCCATTCCCTCATCCCCTTTCCACTGCTTTGGCACCTCTGTCTACTCTTTACTTTCTCAACCAGAATCATATGTATTTGCTCTATCACAGCTCTCACTTATCCTCTATTAGAAAATTATCTGACTAGTTTAAATATTCCTCTCTCCTCAATCTCAACTTCACCCTTGTTTTGAAAATCTAATGCTGCCAAGTTAAAGAGAGCACCTTTCCCTAGTATGACCAGATTTACATAGGCAAACCTGGAATCTGACCTCTGCTCCCACTTTGACACTCATATTAACTTCTTCAAAAATGTGGGGAAGGATGCCAATCTTTCAGACCTACGGTTGAGCAACAGAATCTAAAACACACACACACACATACACACACATATTTTGCAGCTGTTTTGAGCATGGGCAGTGATTCCGAGAGACTGAAATCAGATCAGCTAAGAGTTCTATGATATCTATTTTTTTATTACACAGTTCTATAACTTATTTAATCCCACTAACTTCAGGGAGGAATTTAGCTTTACATCTTTTCTTAAAACAGTATTTGACCTAAGGGTCCTTGACCTGTTTTCCAAGAGTAGTTTCATTGGCTCTTGAACACTTTGAAATGAGATGTATTATTCTGTGTGTTTGTTTATGAGAAATTTCTGGGGAGAGGTTTATTGCTTGTATTAAGTTCTCAAGATTTCTGTGATAGTATCATGACTTTCAAAATGTTTCAACCCACTGATAAACCATCTATGATTTAACCTATGATCCTTTGGACTTCATAATCTATAAAATCGGTTGCTATTGTGTCCCTACCTGGTAACCCAATTCATAATCTTCTTTCTAAAGGTAAAAGAAGAAAACACCTTCTTCCAAAAATAACACCTGGTCAGTAACAGCACCTCTTTCAGAGCCCGGCATTCATGAGCACCACCACTGTAGTAAATCAGAAATATCTCAGAAATCAAAATCAGAACACTGTTCTCTCAGTCTTGACTTATTACTATGCGGTGTTAGCATTTGAAACGGTAAAGCAGAGAAACAGGATGTGTATGCCCTCAAAGATAGGGCATGGATCTCCGATTAGACCATTCCTTCTGCTCTTTCTCCAGCATAACTGCAATACTCTATGAATAAATGCCACTTTCAGAGTCAGCAAAAGAATGCAACGTCTCCAATGATGAGAACTTCCTTCTGAAAAAAGAAGCTTTCCTATTATTACTCTTCTTATGAAGTCACCCACTGGTAGGAAATATCAAACCTTCACTTAGAACAAGGTGATGAGGAACAGACACTCTGTAGAGACCAGTACTGCCGGGAAGATGGCTGGAGGCAAATGGGATCTGCGTATAAGTGTGAATCCATTACTAAAATCTCTCATGGTTTCCTTCAGGTCAAGGTGAGGATCTGTGAGGGATTCACAAAACCATTAAGTGGATTGGTAATCATCTAAACACTGCACCCAAAGAAGATTGATTAATTACTTTGGCACTCATCTTTAGGAATGGCTTCACACAAGGGTTCTCTACTTGGCCCTGTGAAATGAAACAGAGTGTGTACCCTGTAAATTAGTCCATTACAAAAAAGGTGGGGAGGTGGATTACAAGGTGAATATTAAAATAAATACTCAAAGAGATGCTGACAGAGAGTGGTCCAAAAATCAACAAGATGAAATATCATAATCATATAGTAATATGCAGTGAAAAAGAAGCTCTGAAATAAAACAAACATGGATTGAAATGCCCACTTTACTGCTTAATACCTATATGGGTCCAGCTAAATTACCTCCTAGGGCTCAGTTTTCTCAACGTGAAAGGTGGACAGTAAATTTTATTTTATGGGATCATTGAGAAAATTTAACTGTGTAGCATATATTAACGCTATAATATAGACTTTAGAATTAAACTGATGGAAAGATTAAGTTTTAAGTAGTATATTAATTTAAACATTATCTTCACAGATAAAAAAAGAGAGAGTACCTGATACTCCTTATTTATCAAACATTTAGGAAACATACAATAAGTGTTTAAATACTCAATATGTGTAGTCTTATGCTTGGTTCTGGAAGTGCAAGGATGAACCAGTCCTAGCTTGAAGGCCACGTTGAGGGGCTTAAATTGGACTGGAATGAGTGAATTTAACTCAGATGACCATTATATCTACTACTGCGGGCAGGAATAACTCAGAAGAAATGGAGTAGCCATCATGGTCAACAAAAGAGTCCAACATGCAGTACTTGGATGCAGTCTCAAAAATGACAGAATGATCTCTGTTCGTCTCCAAGGCAAACCATTCAATATCATGGTGATCCAAGTCTATGACCCAACCAGCAATGCTGAAGAAGCTGAAGTTGAAGGGTTCTATGAAGACTTACAAGACCTTTTAGAACTAACACCAAAAAGAGATGTCCTCTTCATTACAGGGGACTGGAATGCAAAAGTAGGAAGTTAAGAAACACCTGGAGTAACAGGCAAATTTGGCCTTGTAGTACGCAATGAAGCAGGGCAAAGGCTAATAGAATTTTGCCAAAATAATGCACTGGTCATAGTAAACATCTTCTTCTAATAACACAAGAGAAGACTCTACACATGGACATCACCAGATGGTCAACACCGAAATCAGATTGATTATATTCTTTGCAGCCAAAGATGGAGAAGCTCTATAAAGTCAGCAAAAACAAGACCAGGAGCTGACTGTGGCTCAGATCATGAACTCCTTATTGCCAAATTCAGACTTAAATTGAAGAAAGTAGGGAAAAACCACTAGACCATTCAGGTATGACCTAGATCAAATCCCTTATGATTATACAGTGGAAGTGAGAAATAGATTTAAGGGACTAGATCTGATAGACAGAGTGCTTGATGATCTATGGACAGAAGTTCATGACATTGTACAGGAGACAGGGGTCAAGACCATCCCCATGGAAAAGGAATCAAAAAAGGAAAATGGCTGTCTGAGGAGTTCTTACAAGTAGCTGTGACAAGAAGAGAAGCAAAAAACAAAGGAGAAAAGGAAAGATATAAGCATCTGAATGCAGAGTTCCAAAGAATAGCAAGGAGAGATAAGGAAGCCTTCCTCAGTGATCAGTGCAAAGAAAGAGAGGAAAACAACAGAATGGGAAAGACTAGAGATCTCTTCAAGAAAATTAGAAATGCCAAGGGAATATTTCATGCAGAGATGGGCTTGATAAAGGACAGAAATGGTATGGACCTAGCAGAAGCAGAAGATATTAAGAAGAGGTGGCAAGAATACACAGAAGAACTGTACAGAAAAGATCTTCATGACCCAGATAATCACGATGATATGATCACTCACCTAGAGCCAGACATCCTGGAATGTGAAGTCAAGTGGGCCTTAGAAAGCCATCACTACGAACAAAGCTAGTGGAGGCGATCGAATTCCAGTTGAGCTATTTCAAATCCTGGAAGATGATGCTGTGAAAGTGCTGCACTCAATATGCCAGCAAATTTGGAAAACTCAGGAGGGGCCACAGGGCTGGAAAAGGGCAGTTTTCATTCCAATCAAAGAAAGGCAATGCCAAAGAATTCTCAAACTACCGCACAATTACACTCATCTCACACGCTAGTGAAGTAATGTTCAAAATTCTCCAAGCCAGGCTTCACCAATACATGAACCGTGAACTTCCAGATGTTCAAGCTGGTTTTAGAAAAGGGAGAGGAACCAGAGATCAAATTGCCAACATCCGCTGGATCATGAAAAAAGCAAGAGAGTTCCAGAAAAACATCTAATTTTGCTTTATTGACTATGCCAAAGCCTTTGACTGTGTGGATCACAATAAACTGTGGAAAATTCTGAAAGAGATAGGAATACCAGACCAACTGACCTGCCTCTTGAGAAATCTGTATTGAGGTCAGGAAGCAACAGTTAGAACTGGACATGGAACAACAGACTGGTTCCAAATAGGAAAAGGAGTATGTCAAGGCTGTATATTGTCACTCTGCTTATTTAACTTATATGCAAAATACATCATGAGAAACGCTGGGCTGGAAGAAGCACAAGCTGGAATCAAGATTGCTGGGAGAAATATTAGTAACCTCAGATATGCAAATGACACCACCCTTATGGCAGAAAGTGAAGAGGAGCTAAAAAGCCTCTTGAGGAAAGTGAAAGAGGAGAGTGAAAAAGTTGACTTAAAGCTCAACATTCAGAAAACTAAGTTCATGGCATCTGATCCCATCACTTCATGGGAAATAAATGAGGAAACAGTGGAAACATTGTCAGACTTTTTTGGGCTCCAAAATCACTGCAGATGGTGATTGCAGCCATGAAATTAAAAGACACTTACTCCTTGGAAGGAAAGTTATGACCAACCTAGACAGCATATTGAAAAGCAGAGACATTACTTTGCCAACAAAGGTCTGTCTAGTCAAGGCTATGGTTTTTCCAGTGGTCATGTATGGATGTGAGAGTTGGACTATAAATAAAGATGAGCACAGAAGAATTGATGCTTTCCAGCTGTGGTGTTGGAGAAGACTCTTGAGAGTCCCTTGGACTGCATGAGATCCAACCAGTCCATCCTAAAGGAGTTCAGTCCTGGGTATTCATTGGAAGGACTGATGCTGAGGCTGAAATTCCAGTACTTTGGCCACCTCATGCGAAGAGCTGACTCATTGGAAAAGACCCTAATGTTGGGAGGGATTGGGGGCAGGAGAAAAAGGGGATGACAGAGGATGAGATGGCTGGATGGCATCACCGACTCAATGGACATGAGTTTGAGTGAACTCTGGGAGTTGGTGATGGATGGGGAGGCCTGGTGTGCTGCAATTCATGGGGTCGCAAAGAGTTGGACACGACTGAGCTACTGAACTCAACTGAATGAAGAAATAAGGAATGTACAGATGGAACCAGGATACCCTGGATAATATCACTAAGCACACACTTCCTGGTCCTCTACTCCATTCTTCCTCTTGATTCTATGTGCATTAGGCAGGTCATTCTTCCGCAGGTCCCTTTCTGAGGAACTCTGGCCCACAGCACCTCTGATGAAATAGCAGGCCTCAATACTCGAACTGCTAATGATCAGAAATTTTTGCATGCTCAGTTGCTCAGTCATGTCTTACTCTCTTGCTACCCCATGGACTGTAGCCCACCAGGATCCTCTGCTCATGGAATCAGCCTGGCAAGAATATTGGAGTGGGTTGCCATTTCCTCCTCCAGGGGATCTTCCTGACCTAGGGATCACCCCTCTGCCTCCTGGGGCTCCTGCATTTGCTCATTCCTATCCGACTCTTTGTGACCCTGTAGACTCTAACCCACCAGTCTCCTCTATCCATGGGATTCTCCAGGCAAGAATACTGGAGTTGGTTGCCAGGCCCTCCTCCAGGGGATCTTCTCAATCCAGGGATCAAACTCATGACTGCCTGCATCTCCTGCGTTGCAGATGGATTCTTTACCACTGAGCCACCTGGGAAGCCCTCTGAACATTTATTCCCCCATTCAAATTCATGTTACACTCCTAACCTCCGAGGTGATGGTGTTAGAAGGTAGAGCTTTCTGGAGGTTCTTAATGTGTGAGGCTGGAACTCTCATGAATGGGAACACTGTTTCTGTAAGAGACCCCACAGATCTCCCTATAGTCTTCCCCCTGTGTGATGGCACTACAGGAAGCTAGCAGCCTACAAACTAGAAGAGGACCTTCACTAGAACACAACCATGCTGACACCCTGATCTTAGACTTCTAGCCTCCAGAAGAGTAAAAAAGAAATGTGTGTTATATAATAAGCCTCACAGCCAGTGATATTGTATTAAAACTACCCTAATGGACTAGGACAGTAACCCATGACCCAGCCAACTGGACCAAGCATAGATACCAGATCCACAGTGCTTGCTATGCCAAAAGCTAAATGCCCTTCCTTAATCCAGATTTTCTCAGAAATTCCAACAAAAGAGCAAGGTGAGAACTGGTACAAATGATGATGGGAGCTGGCAATGGAAGGATTTAGGAGGTAGAATTGAGACTGGGAGGGGCAATGTCTATTTGAAAATGATGAGACTCCAGACAAATGGCTAAGTGGAAATAAACAGGGAAAATCAGAAATGCCTTGAGGGTAACAGAGAACCAGAGATTAGCAAATGCCAAGAGCTTCAATTTCTGATGACATAATAATGGCTACCTCTTCTTGAGCACCCAACTCCAGTACTCCTGCCTGGAAAATCCCATGGATGGAGGAGCCTGGAAGGCTGCAGTCCATGTGGTCGCTGAGGGTCGGACACGACTGAGCGACTTCCCTTTCACTTTTCACTTTCGTGCATTGGAGAAGGAAATGGCAACCCACTCCAGTGTCCTTGCCTGGAGAATCCCTGGGATGGGGGAGCCTGGTGGGCTGCCGTCTATGGGGTCGCACAGAGTCGGACACGACTGAAGTGACTTAGCAGCAGCAGCAGCAGCTTCTTGAGCACTTAGTGCTAGCATCTCATCTAGCACTTTATATACATACATATATATATATATATATATTAGCTCATGTAACCATCAGAGACTTTCCATGAGCTCATTATTGCTATTTTTCTCATTTAACACATATAAAAATTGAGATATGAAGAGGTCAAATGACTTGCACAAGTTTCAAGGCTATTGCTTATTGGAGTCAGGATTCAAACCCTAGTCGTACGGCTTCAGAACCTCCATGGCCCTTTTGCACCCTTGCAAGTCCCTCTGTCTCAGAGTGGTCTAGATGAGTCTTTCCTTTGCTCACCAAGAAAGGAATCAACTAACACAGCACCTTTGTACCTGATGGTGATTCAACTTCACACAAAAGACGCGGGAAATCTGCTACTACTATAAACCTTGGATGCAGCAGCAGAACTATTTTTTTTCCCTTTCAGGGAGCATGCTGCTTTGTGTACAGAACAGGAGTGAATTTCTAAAGATCTGTCTCTGATAGATTTTGAGGTGGCATTTTGGGATGCTAGAACCTTGAAATAGTAATGAAGCAACTTTTCTTAATCCTTCCGGGTGCTGCACGGGAAGCCTTTTATGAATGTCTGCTCCATTTCTCCACAGATCTGGGGGCAATGCAGCCTTCCTCTACTCACCACGCCACGCACAGAGAGGAAACGTGACCCAAAAAGGTTCTCCTGAAAGACCTCTGGGGGGATAAGAGAGGCGGCTGCTCTCAGTGGCCACTGTGTCATAAGCTGTGTGATTCCACAGCTGTTTTTTCCTCTCCACTGTGAAGCTTTTAGAGAGAAAAACTATGTCATTTCTACCTTTCCACAAACAGTATCCAGTAAAGATGCTGTGCATGAAAAGATCTTTCAAAGGAATGGCTTTCGATAAACGAAGGAACTCACAAAGGGAAGAACAAAGCATATTGCCAATGGGAGATCCGCTTTCCACAACTAAAAATATATGCAATTTTTGATTTAGTTGATTCTTAGGTCTTATCAGAAATGTACATGAAAGTGAAAGTGGCTCAGTTGTGTCTGAGTCTTTGTGACCCTGTGGACTACAGTCCGCAAGTCTCCTCCATCCATCAAATTTTCCAGGCTAGCTGTTCCCTTCTCCAGGGGATGTTCTCAACCCAGGTATCAAACCCAGATCTCCTGCACTGCAGGCAGATTCTTTACCATCTGAGCCCCCAGGCAAGCCCATATATTATTTTATAATTATTCAGTGAGATCCTAGGCATTCAAATCAGGCTCCATAGCCCCGTATTTTGCCTTTTAATCTTGGCCTCACTAATTGCCAGTAAGTTATTTAACATTTGTTTCTAACTTTTCTAGAATAAGACATTATTTAAATACTTAGCAATTATACCTGCCCGACAGGGTCACTGTGAGAACTAAGACATTAACAATCCCCTAACAGTGGTGCATGGCACCCCACTCCAGTATTCTTGCCTGGAAAATCCCATGGATGGAGGAGCCTGGTAGGCTGCAGTTCTCGGGGTCGCTAAGAGCTGGACACGACTGAGCGACCTCACTTTCACTTTTCACTTTCATGCATTGGAGAAAGAAATGACAACCCACTCCAGTGTTCTTGCCTGGAGAATCCCAGGATGGGGGAGCCTGGTGGGCTGCTGTCTATGGGGTCGCACAGGGTCAGGCACGACTGAAGCGGCAGCAGCAGCAGCAGCAACAGTGGTTCAGTGGTTAAGACTCTGCCTGCCAATGCAGAACATGTGGATTTGATCCCTAGTCTAAAATGATCCCCTGGAGAAGAAAATGGCAACCCACTCCTGTATTCTTGCCTCGAGAACCCCATGGGCAGAGGAGCCTAGTAGGCTGCAGTCCATAGGTTTCAAAAGAGTCGGACATGACTTAGGGACTGAACAATAGTCCCCAGCTCATAGTGAGCTCCCAATAAACATTCAGTAGATACAACTATTCAATAGATAAGGAAACAGTGACTTTTTGGTGGTCCAGTGAGTAAGACTCCACACTCCCAATGCTGTGGGCGTGGGTTCTATCATCGGTCAGGAAACTAGATCCCACAGTCCACAACTAAAGATCTCATGTGCCTCAACAAAGACCCTGTACAGCCAAATAAATAAATAGGCAAAAAAAAAAAAAAAGAAAAAAAAACAGATAAGGAAACAAGTACAGGTGTCCTCAGAGTCATACTATAAAGTGCATGAATGTATTGGATATATCGGGAGGTAATATAATATTTATAGTGAAGATTAGGAATATTTAAAGTTTCAAATTCTAAGGTGACTTTGGGCAAGTTCCTTTACCTCTCTGAGCCTTAGTTTCCTCATCAGTAAAATGGAGATAATAATTTCCTGTTGCCCCAAAGATGAAATATTGCCTGCTACCTCCATCTCCAAACAGAAGGATGGAAACCCAGAGTACCCTGCCATGTCCCACCTAGCATTATAGGGTCTCCACGGCCATTGGATCTGGAGTATGGATGCTGCTCTACAAAGATCTCTAATTCAATATTTTTAAAAGAAAAAAAAAATCCCCTGTACCATGAGACTAAAATTAGATAATGAACTATGTGTAAAGCTCATAGAACATTAAGTAATTCACAGTGAGTTCAATACAAGTGTTGGCCATTATTTAATCATCATCATTATTATTACTACTAAGCAATGCTACCCACATATATTAAAATCCTACACCCAAGTTTTATATCATCTTCTATATTTGAAGACTTTTCTGCAGCCCATACTATTTGTCTCTCCGATCCACACCACTACATTCCCATCTGCTATGACAACTGTTGGTAACTTTGTACTAACCCAGAGTTCAGATTCAGTAGGAGTGTATCGGAGAGACTGTAACACAACAGGAAGCAAGAGGAAGTATAGTTACTTACTTGGAGGTATTTTGCCCAAATCTTCTGATAACATTTTCTTTTTTTTTTTTCTTTAAACCTGCCAGAGTAATTATGGCTCCTAACAATTGTAACAGCTCAGTAGCAAATTCGGGGTGACTCCCGCAAACAGTTTTATCAAACTGACATTCTAATAAATGCCCCTTGCAAAATGTCAAGTGAGATTTCTGGAAGGAAAAGAAAAATGCCTTCTTTCTTCTTCCGCATCCCACATTTATGTATATCAAAAAGACACTGCATGGCTGCCCGTTGTTTCAGTAATTCAGACATCTGCAATAATCCACCGAGAATCCTTAATCAGCCAAGTCTCCATTCTTAACACTGAGGAGAATTAATTATGAATGTGGAATCAGCATCATGGTCGATCCGGGAAGCTGAACTGATTCGCAGTGATGCTGTCCTCCTGTAGTTTTAATTAAGCAGAAAGGAGTTCAAGGGTACACAGCAGTAGCAGAGTGAGACTGATAACCAGTCCGCTATACAGGAGATTTCTGTCCCTCTTTGTGTGTTGAGTTTCATGTTATTCAGGAAATAAATATTCCAAATTATATGACCTCACAGGGGCACTTAAGGGGAGATAATGAAGTTAGTGATTAAATAAAGTCAATGAAAAGAAGAAAGCTGCCTCCATAAGAAGGTGGAATACTCTCTCCTCTAGACATGAGTGATTAGAGAAACAGCAAAACTGAAGAGGAAACAGTCATGAAGAGCCATCTACACTGTTATCATTTCCCTGTTTCTGCCCCACTAATCAGAGTCTGGTGTTTTTCGTTTTTTTTTTTTAGGTAACTGATGGTCATTATCTCAGAGGAGACTTTTCTGAGCTCCATATCAAATCCTGATTGACCTGAACCAGCTACGATGATCCACTCTTCTTTAGAAATGGCCTTGTGACACTTTTAATATCCATGAGAATTGTGAAGAGGGAGATCTGCCTGGGACACCTCTCGTAAAGGTTTCCTCAGTTTCCAAAAGAGATGCATGTGAGTAAATAGCAATAGGGGTGGTGGTGCTTGAGTTCACTGCAGTCAACCTACAGCTATGAGTCTACAAACTTGAGCTCTGAGTCAAAATGCTGAAAAAGGTAGGGCAACACGATACAGTGGTGTGAGTCGTGGATGATGATGTTGTGTCTCCATCGAATTACCAGCCCTAGAACCACTCCACCCCTGGCTATCTCATTATGATATCATAATTTCTTATTTGAAAGCAATTTTATTCTGTTTTCTGTTGATCGTAGCTAACTCATTTTAACCAATATTCTATTCAATGTAAAAAAAATCCATGCTATTATTTTAATTTATACTCATGCCAACTTTCCCAAGTAGATATTCCCCTTTTTTATAAATAAAAAAGAAACCCCAAAACAAATTAACAGAAAAAAACAACTGAGTCTCAAAGAAAATAAATGATTTGTCAACGGTGAACCACTGACCAAGCTATGTCTCTGGAATGAAAGCCCGTGAGTAATTAAAGAGCCCGTGTTGGCTACACTACTCTGTGGGGAAAGTTTCATCACTGCAATTATATTCATTTATATTTATTTTGACTTAGTAGTTTTTGGATGCCAGGAGATACACTGGGTCAGCCAAAAAGTTTGTTCAGTTTTTTCCATTTGATGTCATGGATAAACTTGAAAAAACCTTTTTGGCCAACCCAATACTAAATGCTAGGGGTGCAAATATTATAAAAATAATAATAACTTCTATTAGTACTAACAATACAGATAACCAACAAGAATGGCTAACACTGTTTGGGCTTCAGGTAGTACCGACTGAGATGGATTTTAAAGAAAGAGCATGACTAGCCAGGGTTGGTGGGGGAAAGAAGTCTAGGTAGAGAGAAAAGATTATTTGGAGACCCCCCAAGTCCCTGGTAGCTCAGCTGGTTAAAGAATCTTCCTGCAATACAGGAGACCCTGGTTTGATTCCTGGGTTGGGAAGATCCACTGGAGAAGGGATAGGCCACCCACTCCAGTATTCTGGCCTAGAGAATTCCATGGACTATATAGTCCATGGGGTTGCAAAGAGTCAGACATGACCGAGCAACTTTCACTTACTCACAAGTAAACAGCTAGTATGTTTGTGTATGTGTGTGCGTTAGTCACTCAGTCGTGCCTGATTCTTTGTGACCCCATGGACTATAGTCCACCAGGCTCCTCTGTCATGAAATTCTCTAGGCAAGAATATTACAGGGATTGAACCCAGGTCTTCAGCCTTGTAAGCAGATTCTTTAGCATCAGAGACACCAGGGAAGCCAAGTTAGATAGTTCTGGTATAAACTATGGAGAGGGTGTGATAGGGAACTAAGTTAAGTCCAGATCATGGATGCTCAAGCTAAAGAAGTTTATTCTGTGGATCACTGGTTTTTAAACTTTTCTTTATTCTTAACCTTTTCCCCTCAAAGTCATATCTGAAATACCAGAAGAGATAAAAGCAGGGTTTTCTGGTTGAAACATACAGCACATCTTAAAAGTCACTCTTGGTGAATGATGGCATGTCATCTAATAGTTTTAACCACAGACATCATGGAAAAAGAATGATGTCTTGAAAAGCGTATTCTGTTGACAGAATGGAAGATAGATGGTTGGAGAAAGAATAAGAGGCATAAAGTTCTGTCTGATACTGGGTAGCAAAATAACTTCCAAAACTCTCAAGTACTCCATGCAGGTAAACTATGTTTAAACTGAGGCAGTGATTATGAATCAGCATATACTTTTCTATCTAACAGACACTCCTACCCTTTACAGTAATCAAATTCCAAAAAAAAAAAAAAAAAGTAGGGAACAGTGAGACTGCCATCTCCATATTTAGCCAGTCATATCCGATTGATGCCAACGTCAGTTCCAGGTAGAATCTGAGTAACTTAAGAAAATCTTATCCCCCTTAGGTAGGTATCCCCCACTACCACAGTGACTGGTTTGGGAATACTCCTGTCATACAAGTTGGGCTACAGAGGTTCTTGGCTGGAAGGTCTTTTTGGAGAGAAGAAAACTTTTTTGGAAGGGGAAGTATAGACTAGCTTTGACAATATCATTAAGCTACTTTAATAGAAAAGACCCTGATGCTGGGAAAGGTTGAAGGCAGGAGAAGGGGATGACAGAGGATGAGATGGTTGGATGGCCTCACCGACTCAATGGACACGAGTTTGAGCAAGCTCTGGGAGATGGTGAAGGACAGGGAAACCTGGTGTGCTGCAGTCCATGGGGTCGCAAAGAGTAGGACATGACTGAGAGACTGAATGACAGCAACTATAGTATACTGCTATTGAAACCTTTACTACTTTGAGGTTTCTCATTTATTTGAGCCACTAAGTTTCCAATAATATTTAGTGTATTGGGGGTTGAATTTCTCTTACAACTGAGGGTACCTTAAGTAATACAGGACAATAAGAATTAAACAAAAATGGACTGATTTAAAATAAAATATAAATCAGTGGCTCAGTGGTACTTAGTAACTAAATTTGGCATGAGGGTAAAGACAGGGTTTGGGATGACTCTTAGTTAGTTTGTGGCTTGATTAGAGTAAGGATTGTTTACTAAGATCGTGTACCAATTCAGAAGCCAAACCAAACAGAGGAGTTGAGAGAAGATATCAATTTGGGTTTTAGATTTGGGACATTGTTACTACTGAAATACACTTGAGGTTTATAAAGACAGTAGCTAAATATTCTAAAGCCAGTAATTGAGGGTGGAAATGAGAAGAAATTATGTAAGCTGAAAAATAAATACTTTTAAACATTAATTTTATACTGAAATAAAGAAGACGACCACGTAGAGAAAAATCAAATTTTCCATGATTTTTTTTTCAATAGAAGGCTAGATTTCAAGGATATTTCTCACTTACTGTTGGCAGTTTCAGGTTGACTCACGCCTACCAAGGATTAACTATTTTAGTCCCTCTAGTTTAAAATTTTTGAAAAATGGATTCAGGGGTCATCATAATTAATTTCATTACTGGACTCAGTGCATCAGATCAACCTTCCAATATTACCTGTAGCTATATGTAAATTTCAGAAAGATTGAGTTGGCATCTGAAACTGAGGAAGCAGGAGTTTTCAGAATGGTGCAAATGTCAGGGAAAAGGGCCAAAACCAAATCTGATCCGGTTCCCAGTTGCTACCTGGGCCTGGCTTTGGTCCATAGTTGATTATCTGGTAAGAAACCATTATAGATGAATTCAGAGATCAATCACTGCTCTGAGATTTGTTCATTGTCCAATAGGCTCTGGCCCACAAGAGGGTGATTTGAGACCTATACTATTGCAAACCTTTTGGGTGTACATGAGTTCCAATTGACAAGGTCTCCATCTAATTTTGATAACAAAAGTCTTACAGGGAAGGCCCATAAGGCATTTTACACATCAAACAGCTCTTACTGAACAATGTTTTGATGAAATAATTACAAATGAATCAGAAGAAGTAAATTACCCTTGAAATAATAACAATACTTAGCATTTTCATTTTCAAAATGTTTAGCAAATCACCAATTATTTAATTTACATTTTAGCATTATGATGAAGGGACTTTTGATTCCAGTTTTATAAATGGGCGTGCTGAGCTATCAGGAGGGGTGAGGTGTTCATGTCGAGGTCAGTCTGGAAAGAATGGTAACTGGATTTCAAGCAGCTGTTCCCTGAATAGAGAGGTGGGTAAGGGAGAGATTGTCTTTTAGGGAGAGCCCAATTTCCTTCCATTCTCCAGCTTTTCAAGCCTTCAAAGCAGAAAATTACATTTTTTTAAAAGCTTCTCAATTGAAAATACTATTCTGAAACTGAAGACTGTTTGAATTTATACCTGATATATTTGTGGTTCCATAATCTGGGAAACTGGGGCCACTTTGGAGGAAGTGTATACCTTATGTTGTTGTTGTTTAGTCACTAAGTCACGTCCGTGGACTGTGGCCCTCCAGGCTTCTCCATCCACGGGATTTTCCAAGCAAGCATACTGGAGTGGGTTGCCATTTCCTCCTCCAGGGGATCTTCCCGACCCCAGGATGGAACCCAGGTTTCCTGCACTGCAGGTGGATTCTTTACCACTGAGCCACCTGGGAAGCCCAGTACCTTGCATAGCAAGGGCCAAATTCTAGCCAGTTCCTTCAGGACAGTTACAGAAATTACTCAATGCAAACACAACTGTTGCAGAATGCAGTCAGAACCCCACTCCTAGCTTCTTCTCTGATCCTCAGTTCTTCATTATTGTGACTGCTTTTTCTGCTTGTTGTTCTTGGGTGCCTGACATAATGTACAGTTTCTGATGTCTCATGTCCTGGTGACTTCTCAGGGTGCATCCTCAACTCAAACTGAACACTGAAGCCAATACCTGTTTGCTGTTTTGTGGGGTGGACACTGCCCACACCTGGAATTCATTCTGTCAGCTCAGCGCTATGCCCAAACATCACTACACAAAGGGTCATCTTATTCTGGGCAGCGAACTGACAGTGATGGATGGCCCATGATTGTGTTTCCTTTGGCTGCCTGTGCAGACCCACTGTGTTTGCAAAAGCAGCGTGACTAGGCAAGAGTTACATTCCTCTCAAAAAAGCAGACTTGCTGCCGTGGTCCTAACCTCTCTCTGCTTTATGTTTTTATATTGGCTATAAGGCTCAACTCTATTGTTATATAACAAAAGACACAGAAATGAAGCAGTTTAAAACAACAATAATTCCCCAAGGTTTTCTGGGCCAGGAATTCTGGCAGAGCTCATCCTGGATGTTCTTTCCTTCACTTTTTATTGATTTGCGGCTTCACAAGTGGCTCGGTGGTAAAGAATTCACCTGTAGTGCAAGAGACACAGGTTTGAGGCCTGGGTCAGGAGCATCCCCTGGGGAGGGAAACAGCTACCCACTCCAGTATCCTTGCCTGGAGAATCCCATGACAGAAGAGGCTGGGAGGCAGCAGTCCAAGGGTTCTCAGAGAAATGGACAGGACTTGGTGTTGAACCAACAATGACAAGGTTGACTGCAGTCACTCCCGCCACTAGAGGCAGCTGGGAGCGTCCCTGGGGCTGGAACCTCCAGGATGGCCTGTCACCTGCCTGGACCTCCCTCCACGGGGTATGCAACCACTGACAGTATACCCGAAGAGAGAAGCAGAAGCTCCCAGTCTTACGACTGAGCTTGAAGGTCCCAGAATATCACTCTACTGCATTTGTCTGGTCAAAAGAATCTGTAGGGCCAGGAAGAACTGAAGGAAAAAGGGAAACAGGTTTTATCTTTTGATTGAAAGTGGTATAGCATATAGGAAGGGATGGATTTTTTTTTGGGGGGTGGCAGCATGGCATGTGGGATCTTAGTTCCTGACAAAGGATGGAACCCACGCCATCTGCATTGAGAGCATGGAGTTTCAACCACTGGACCACCAGGGAGGTCCCAGGAAGGGAAAGAACTGATGGTGGATCTCCTTGAAAATTATCTCCTACCTATGTCTATAACCTCCTTCTGAAACTGGGACTGTTTGCAGTTTTGGCAGCAGGAGGTCTCTCAGAATTTCTGAAGTTCATTAGTTTGTTCAAAGAGATGAATTTTCTTTTTTTATATATATATCCTTGTAGCTTACTTATTTTTTGCATGGTGATTTGTACCTCTTAATCCCCTACTTCTTTTTTTTAAATTTTATATATATATATTTTTTTTAATTTTAATTTTTACTTTATTTTACTTTACAATACTGTATTGGTTTTGCCATACATTGACATGAATCCACCACGGGTGTACATGAGTTCCCAATCCTGAACCCCCCTCCCACCTCCCACCCCATATCATCTCTCTGGATCATCCCCGTGCACCAGCCCCAAGCATCCTGTATCCTGTATCGAACATAGACTGGTGATTGGTTTCTTACATGATAGTATACATGTTTCAATGCCATTCTCCGACATCATCCCACCCTCTCCCTCTCCCTCAGAGTCCAAAAGTCCATTCTATACATCTGTGTCTCTTTTGCTGTCTCGCATACAGGGTTATTGTTACCATCTTTCTAAATTCCATATATATGTGTTAGTATACTGTATTGGTGTTTTTCTTTCTGGCTTACTTCACTCTGTATAATCGGCTCCAGTTTCATCCATCTCATCAGAACTGATTCAAATGTATTCTTTTTAATTTTCCTTTACTTTTTTGTTGGTGGTGGTTTGCCTATTGAATATCTACGCTTTGCCTGGCCCTTTTTTAGGACAGGGGGACACAGCGAGGAATCAGAGATATGGGATTCCTTCTTTTATGGAAGTTAGATTCTATCATCAGTAGATTGACAATAATCAAGTCAACAAATAAACAATGACGATAAATATCCAACAGTGATACATGCTGTAGGTAGAATTAGAATTATGTGATAGAGCATGGCTAGTTTGCTCATGTTGATTAGAAAGCTGAACCAGGGTTCCCTGAAGGGGAGACTTAAGCTGAGAGCTGAGTAACAGGAAGGACAACGGCTAGCACAAAGACCCAAGGCAATGACAACACAGACATGATTGCGGAACTGCAGGAAGCCCAGCGAGGTAGGAGCAAGTGAAAAGGGAGGGACGCAGTGAAAAAGGAGAACAGAAGGGTGGCCACGAAACTGACTCCTGAGGGCTTTCTCGGCAGTCGTCAGGAGATCGGTTTTAACTGCAAGTCTGGCAGAAGCCATCAGAAAAACATTTAAGCATGTTTCTACTTTGTGTTTCTGCTCTGAGAACTAGCTAATAGTTTGGACTGGGGGAGGTGAGGAAAAGAGAGATTAAGGTTAATTCTCACACTGTCAGTTGAACAACTGAGTAGATGTTGGTACCATTTGCTGCATTTGAGTTCTGCCTAAAAATAAAGGAATAAATGCCTAGTGAAGTTGTTGTTATTAACATTATTATTATTAGAACAAGAGTCACTTTGGATTACCCTTCCTTAGAAGAGCCTTCTCATCGTCAGCCCTATAAGAGGGTTAGGAGAGGTACTCAAGGATTAGAGGTACTCAAGGGAGTTGTCACCCTTGCTAATTACATTCTCTCCTGGAAAAGACTGTAACATGCACCCTACGTATGTGTGCTTAGTTGCTCGGTTGTGTCCAGCTCTTTGCGACCCCATGGACTACACTCCGCCAGGCTCCTCTGTCCATGGGATTTCCCAGGCAAGAATACTGGAGTGGATTGCCATTTTCTCCTCCCGGGGATCTTCCTGACCACAGGATCAAACTCATCTTTCCTGTGTCTCTTGCATTGGAAGGCAGATTCTTTACCACTGAGCCACCTGTTGAAGCCCCAGTTATTCTTAATAGAGCTTATTTAGGAGCAATGCAGGGCTTTCCAGGTGACTCAGACAGTTAAGAATCTGCCTGCAATGCAGGAGACCCAGGTCTGATCCCTGGGTTGAGAAGATTCCCTGGAGAAGGGAACGGCAACCTGCTCCAGTATTCTCATCTAGAGAATTCTGTGGGCAGAGAAGCCTGGAGGGCTAAGGTCCATAAGGTCACAAAGAGTCGGACACGACTGAGTGACTCACACTTTCACTTTCAGGAGCACTGTGTGAGTTCTTTTCCTTTCCGTTCATCTCTTCTTTTCTTCTCTCCTTCCACAAATATTCAGTTACCTATTTTATATCAGATAATGATGGCCACTGAGTATAGTAGCTTTTAGTCTAGCTGAGGAGGCAGATATAATTAAATAGTCCCCCAAAGGCTTCAAAGTCAAGATGCACATTCCTTAGCGAAAGGCCACTTCTATCCTTGGCATTAATATAAAAGCATCTAGAGAGAAGGTGAACCATCTGTAAAAAGAGCATAAGAAATCTCCTTCGATGGTTGGGACTGAAGCCTGACATGTCCTGTGGTAGGACAGGTTAAATCATTAACACTTGATAGGACTGCCTGCTGCTGCTGCTAAGTCACTTCAGTCGTGTCCAACTCTGTGCGACCCCATAGATGGCAGCCCACCAGAGTTGTGACCAAATTTCAGAAGCAAGAGAAGAAATGTGTCAGAGAGACCCGTGCCATCACAGAATAAGAAGTTGGGAATGCAGTAGGTTTGGTGAAGAAAACTGGTATCACCACAACTTGTGGTTTCATCTAGAAACCCCTGTGACCTGCTCTTACTTTATAGGACCAATGGCTAAATGAATGTTGACTATGTGATCTGTTACCTTGGTGCCCAAGCTTGGGGCATCACTTTTGGTCCCCAGGGAAATAGCAAGAATATGGCCAGAACGATTCTGCTTATGGCATCACTGACTTAATGGACATAAGTTTGAGTAAATTCCGGGAGTTGGTGATGGAAAGGGAGGCGTGGCATGCTGCAGTTTACGGGGTCGCAAAGAGTCAGACACAACTGAGCAACTGAACTGAACTGACGAAAGATACCCTGTGCAGAAGGGCAAAGAAATCACAGTAGTGTATGGAAAAGACTATTATTCCACATCCGCCCAGTATTTGCGATCCAACTGATCTTTAAAGTGAATAAGGCCCTGGTGAGGTGAGAAGGGAAAAGAGGAATGCCCTCAAAGCAAGGCAATGGCATTCTGGCTAAGTTGGGCAGACAGTGATGTGTATAATAGGCAGTTGGAGAGGATCAATCCTATGTGTTAAAATGGTTACAACAGTTAGACTGGACAGAAGGAAGCAATTGTTGCATGGGGCACACCATCCAGCCTGCAGAATTAAACTGTCTGAATGGAAGTCCAATTTCGACACTTACTAACAAGCCCCTTCACCTTTATGTGCCTCAGAGTCCAATAGCAGGAGTGGGGTTGGTTTTGAAGATGAATGACATAATGATTGCAAACCTCAAAGACCAGCAACAGCTGGTACATAAAAGGCACTCAATAAACGCTATTTTTCAAAAAATGTATTACTGTGTGATTTACAACTCATAGTACATGACTGGTAATTGTTAGCTCTCACAGTCATTGTTATACCCTCCGGAAGTAAAAATATCACACTCCTTTGTTTCTTCCTTTAAACTAGGAAGGGAAGTAAGTCATGGAGTTTTTAACAAATTTTGGTCACTTTCAGATAGCTAAAGAATGAACTCAGACTGCTGCGTGCCAGGTCCTAGACGACTATTGTACTTGCCTTCAGGAAATGGCTATATTTCAGAGATTCAAAGGAGATCATGGTGACATATGAGCTACTGACCAAATACGCAGGGAAGCACCAATATAAAAGGCTCTGCATGCAAAAAGATGTTTGATCCCCTTCTCTTCATGTGGAATCTGTAATCATTTACGCCAGACAGTAACAAGGTTCAACTTTTTTATGTTCTTTTAGATAAAAGAACCTGCTCATAAATAATGAGAAAGGGTATGATTATTATATAATGGAGTTGTGTTATCCCAATACAAAAAGATATTGTTTTCAAACACTTTTGAGTGCCCCTAAATTTGTACATAAATTTACTCTTGAGAGAAGGTTATTAAGGGCATTTACATTCTACTTGTTCCCACCTTACTTTTTTTTCCCCTACACTACAGAAATGATACACAGAATTCTCATGAGGAGCACACTCTAACAGGTAGATTCATATGTCAACTTCACTAAATTTTTGTGGCCCATCTTTCCGTGGATAGAAGCGTGTATTATCAGACAAGTTTAAATGACTTTGTAAACTTTGTTTGGGTGTTGTTTTATTTTGTTTGTTTACTTTTTGGCCATGATATGAGGCATGCAAGATCCTAGTTGCCAAAACGGGGCTTGAGACTGTGCCTCTGTATTGGAAGCATTGGAGTCTTACCCACTAGACCACCAGGGAAACCCAATCAATAATCTAAACAAAATACTTTCCTTTTTGCAAAGATTAAAGATATTTATTTATATATACTTACACACTGTTGTCTATTTAATTACTTCTTCATCTCATTTATATAGCTACCCTGAATTTGCTCATTTCTACCACCTAAATAGATGACCTCCTTCATCCATTCACCATTCAGCAACATTTACTGAGGATCTACTTATTATGTGAGGTACTATTTAAGCATTAGGATTTTAAAAAATGACCAGGATACACTCTCACATTCCTTACAACTTCCAACATGATGTATGACGGGAAAAGTCTCAATATGCTCACCAACTTGGATACTTCCTAAGATAAACTTAAGTTTGAAAGAAAAGCACAGAGAGAGAAAGAAGGAAGGACAGATGGAGGGAAGGAAGAAAGAAAGGCAGGAATACAAAGGGAGGAAAAGAGGGAGGGGGAGAATGAGGGAGGGAGGGAGGGAGGGAGGGATTTCTTTCTGAGCCTAACCGGTCCTCAACAAATGTGTAATTTGATGAGCAGCTTTATTAGAGATCTCAGGACAATTCCACTTGTTGTCACCACCCGCTTCATTTTGAAAGTTAGACTGGTAATCCGAATCTGCTTATACAAACATGTGGCTGTAAGACTCTAAAATTGTTTGTCTCTCCACCAACCTGCAAAAAGCATGGTTTCTGAGAGTGCATGTATGAAGGGGCACAAGAATACTCACACACACACACACACACACGCACACACACGCACACCCCTACCTGAAACACAGGGCTGTACTACTTACCTATTGGTTTCTCTTGCAAACTGATGGACCTAGTTCTGTTTCTATTAAGTCACGAAAAAGGTAACCAAGTAACTCAGTCTTTAGTGGTGCCGCCCTATGTGTATTTAAGACCATTTTACTTTAGCGGAAACAGGTATTTAGAATTTGGGGATAAGTCTTTCTAAGGCCCACATTTGCTTCTGTGGTAGGCCATGCTCTCTGATTTGGTCCAGCCTGTAATTACAGAGACATCTAGTGGTTGGATCCAGGAGTATGAAACCTGGAAGAAAAATGCAAAAATGGACTCTCTTCCCCAAAGGGGTCATTGATTCTGTGCCAGAAGGGGTGGTAACCAGTGGGAAAAGTTAGGCCAAGCTGGTACATTATGCATAAAAGTATATAACTTGCTATATTTGGGGTCTGGAAAATTTTGAGATGAAAATAAAGGAGATAGTAAATAATAATTGCAAAATCAAAACAAAAACCAAAGTGAATTAACTAAATCACAATCTACAGTAAGATTTCAGGATTCCTGCTTTATTCAAAAAGGGACCACCTACTTTGCCAATTTTATCACATCAGAAATGCCTTATTAGGCAGTGAAAACATCATTATAAGGTTTTATTTCTATATCAAAATCCAAGTTTCCCTGAGTGAGGAGATATAATGGTCTGTATCAGTCATTCACACTTTAGTGTGAATCAGTTGATCAAAGTCTAGGAATGAGCAAGAATAGAAGTTGACAAGTCTAATAAGAGAGAAGAATTAAACTAATGTCTTCCTGAAGGCACAGGGACACTGTTGTCATCAGACTACAATAACACTAGAGATGACCTGATTTTAATAACTGAAAGAATGTTGTAGGTATCAGCCTTTTAGAAAACCAAGTGACTTAGAGTTTATAATTTTGAAAGTGGGAGAAGTAGAGAAAAGGTAAGTAAAAATTAAGTAAAGAGGTAGGCTGAAAATTAATTTAAAACAGTTTAACATGCTCACGCACACACATGAAGCTTCTCTATAGTACCATCCTCATGATCCATGCTCTCTGGATGCGTTCTAAAATTCAACCCTTTCACTTCATCACTACGTTAAACCCACTGTAATGACATAAAAATGAAGCCTGGCATTATTTTATGTCAATGGCAAAAGAGAGGGAAACATTATGATCAAGTCAGACTATCTTTATAAGCATTACCCAAACTATGTTCTAACCCATAGAAAATTGTCCACCTTTACCTGAAACTCCTTGAGAGTGCAAATCAGTAACAACAGTGGAATAATATGTATATACTTCAACTGCTCTAAGAGATGCATAGAGAGGATGGGCAGTGTATAAGGATGAAGAGGGATTTCACAAGGACATCACATGATGTCCTCTCAATGCCCCCATAAAACATTCCTATGTCCCCAGCTGACAGCCCAACATCTCAGAAGGGGAAAATAATGTAAACTTCCAGAGAACACTAGAACTTGAAAGTTTATGAAATTCTTATTGTGAAACCTATAGCCTTGTTTTTCCTGCTCATCCACAGTATGCATTTTTTTTTGTTTTAAAAAAAACAACCACATCAATTCCACTGCATCTAGCATTTCATTTCTCTTTCCCTCAATAATTCTAGTCATGCCTGCCACTCATGATTTCTATGTAATCTTTATGATAATTTAAACTAAACCCAGTGATCCTGAGAGAAGAAAACTAATGTATGTTCTAAATCAGGCTTCCTTCTAAGTAGCTGTTATTTTCTTTTCTGAATGTTGCCTCTAATTACTGATAATTCTACGTTTCTAATATCCTTCCTGGCCTAAAAAGCATGCCAGATCCAAGTGTTGGTTCAATGACTGAACTTACTAAATAATTGGGAGGTAGAGAAATCCTTGACATAATTTTTCTGCACGTGTGGATCCAGGTCCATTCCCACCAGAAAGAACTGGTGCCAAGTTACTGGAATAATAGATCATAGTTCTGCAGGATTGGCCACCATCTCCTGGGATCTTCCTAGATATGCACACTCTCAGGCCAATCCTAATGGAAATCAGTCCTGAATATTCATTGGAAGGACTGATGCTGAAGCTGAAGCTCCAATATTTTGGCCACCTGATGGGAAGAATTGACTCACTTTAAAAGACCCTGATGTTGGGAAAACTTGAAGGCAGGAGGACAAGGGGACAACAGAGGATGAGATGGTTGGATGGCATCACCAACTCAATGAACATAAATTTGAGCAAGCTCCGGGAAACAGTGAAGGATAGGGAAGTCTAGCATGCTACAGTCCATGGGGTCACAAAGAGTTGGACACAGTTGAGCAACTGAACTGAACTGACCCTCTCCAGATCCCAGTTATCTGTAAACATATTAAAATTTAAAAAGCATTGACATAAGATACTTTATAAGCTTCCACATTATTTGGTAACACCCTATGCCCAAAATTGAAGAATCTCCATTTTTAGTAGGGCTGGGGGTGAGGGAATATAGGCCTAGAAATCAGTTGAATAGATCACCCAAATGTTTTGTAAAGGATATAGTTTGAAAGACTTTCATCGCCTTTCATTTGTTTATCTGAGACTGAGTGTGACGATGCACGGTCAACGCTTTGGTCAAGTCACTTGGTTTCCCTGAGCCTGACTTTCGCATCTGCAAAATCATCTTCATCCAGTAGTCTCAGCCCCAGATGATACAATGCACAGGGAAGTGGTCGCTGCAAACAGAACACATTACTATTCTGATGTGCCTAAGGGTACTCCTACCATCTGTGTCCTAGGAGCTTCCACTTGGAGATTAGAAAGTAGAGCATCCTCGTCTTAGATACAGCTTGGGGAAGTCAGACTTCCTGCTTGGAAAGGATGTGGGGATTTTCTCCCATCAGTATTAAGAGGAGGATGTAGGGCAGCTTGAAGGCTGCAGATCCGCTCAGCTGCGGCTCCGTGAGCAGCTGGTAATACCGCATTCATAGCATGCTGGCTTGGCTAAGAATACACTTTCTATTCTTGCCTGCTTTTTGTTTTGTTTTGTTTTCAGGCTGAGGTGTTGGGGAAAGAAACAGTATCTGGATGCAGTTCCAAGTTATCCTGCATTTAAGATGCCAGTGGATCCTCTTGGTCTTCTGCCACAGAGAGCTGACCCCTTCTTCTAGGGAGGCAGCCAACATCCAAGAGACTGGGTGGAAATAAAGAGTACACAAGGTCTCTGCTACTGGATTGCCACTTAGATAGGATAATGGTCATGCCCATTATTGCATTCAAAATCACCAAAAGTATTACCTATTTTGAAGGACTGAAGATAGTGCTATAATTCTAAGTGGCTATTATTGTATACAGTATGTTGTACATGCAAGAAACATTAATATTAGAATGTGATTCCAGCAATATTTTACAGAGATACTACTATTTCTATGGACAAGTTTAGTATATATTAAAGAGAATTGATAGATACAGATTCAGGATCACTGCCCTCTCAGACTTTGACACCAATTATTACACTCTGGCAGACTTTATATTTCACTGCAAAAGAGAACTGGTTCATCTATACTAGTATAATTAGATATCCATTTCTCAATATGAATTTTCTGATTTACTAGTGATTAACACTTACTAAGTACGACTAAGAATCAAGCTTCAACCAGTTGCTCTACATGTATTGTTTTAAATAACCGGTATTATGACAGCCAAGACATGGAAGGAACCTAAATGTCCATCGACAGAGGAATGGGTAAAGAAGATATGGTACACATATACAATGGAATATTACTCAGTAATTGAAAAGAATGAAACAATGCCATTTTCAGCAACAAGGATGGACCTAGAGATGATCATACTGAGTGAAGTAGGTCACACAGAGAAAGAAGACTATCATAAGATACTAATTATATACACAATTTTAAAATAAATGATACAAATGAGCTTATTTATAAAACAGAAACAGACTTAACAGACTTAGAGAACAAACTGATGACTACCAAGGGGGAAGGGTGCAGGGAAGGGATATTTAGGGAATGTGGGGTTGACATGTATATACTGCTATATTTAAGACAGATAACCAACCAACAGGATCTAATGTATGAAACAGGGAACTCTGCTCAATATTAGGTAACAACATAAATAGGAAGCTAATTTGAAAAAGAATAGATGCTTGTACAACTGAATCACTTTGCTGTATACCTGGAACTATCACAATATCGTCAATCAACTATACTCCAATATAAAATAAAAAGTAAAAAATATAAACAAATTAAATGCCTAGGTATCTATACCTTATGCTCCTCAGAAGTTGATGCTATAAGATGTTTTATCTTCACATGTTCATCTGAGAGTCACATGAGTATTTGCCAATAAATACATTTGCATTCATAAGACAATTATTATGTAGGCCATCATTTCCCAAATGGGTTTCGTAGAGCACTAATAATTTGCTAAATGTTAACAGATGTTTCATAAAAATAGTGTTCTACAGTCAAATAGATTTTAAAAACACTGAATTAAATAAAATTAAACATGGTTGTTTAATACAATCCTTTTTAACTTCTTCAAATATTAATTTCATATACCTTTGTAAAAGAAAAATAGCTTGAAGCATTTCCCAACAATAGAAGACCCAGGAATACTTCTTTCTCTAACTATACAGTAATATCTTGCTTTTTGAAAATGGCAACTTTATAAAGTGGTCACGTGCATGTCATGGCCAACTCTTTGTGACCCCATGAATTGTAGCCCTCAAGCTTCCCTGTCCATGGAATTTTCTAGGCTAGAATACTGGAGTCGGTTGCCTTGCCCTCCTCCCAGGGATCTACCCAATCCAGGGATCCAACTCACAGTCTCCTACATCACCTGATTTGGCAGGCAGATTCTTTACCACTGTGCCACCTGGGAAGCTGTAAAGTGGACATGTCCACGCTAAAAGAATCCCAAAGCAGCAGGACTATGTTATTTATCCCAATATTTGTCAGAATTAATTTATTCTCTTTGGTTTTCCTGTTATTTTGGTAGACATTTAGGACAAAACTGGGATTTCCAGCAAGAAAAGGACAACCAGTGAAGAAAGTTAATGCTTAAGAGGCAGAAGTCCAAAAATATCCTTGGAAATCCCTGCCTCTCTAAGACACCCTGGTATTTGCCCCTGAAGGTAAGACTGTAACACAGAAGAAAGTTACATTACCCATTTTTAAGCAGTCACTCCCACCCCCAGACTAAGAATACACATATTCTCACTGATTTTTTATTTCTTATACGACAAATTCCAATACCGTATGGTCAGTCTCATTTATAGAGAGGTAGACGCACCCCTGGAGAAACTGCTTGAAGCAACAAATCCTTGTTTGTCCAAGACCCAAAGTGGTTGTAATTTCTATGAACTTGACCAGAAAAAGCAGAGAATCTCTTACAGAAATGAGTCCATTGCCTGATGTTGTACAGAAATCTTCTAAGTGATCATAATCACCATAGAGAATATATTGTACAACCCTAACCCCTACTTGTAAAAGCAAAGCTAACAACGTTCAGGTTCTAAATTCCACTTCTCCAAGCCATCTCTCCTTGCAGACCATAGACCATTTCCAAATGACCTATGCCAGTGCTTCCCATGAGCTGAATGGACAACTACTCATCTTTCAGGAGTCCCTAAAACTACTTTTAACCTTCACAGTGAAGTTTCAATATCTGGCTTTTAAGAAGGGAGAAGAAACATGGCCAATTGTTCTATAACAGGTTTTAGTTTTATAATCCCATAAATCTCAAAATCTGATGTATGACTAAATGAAAGGCACCATGCCATATGCAATTATTTAAAGTTAGCCTCTCTATACTGACCTAAAATACTCAATTCTTTTCAATTTTTAACACAAAAGATACTATTCCAAAATGCAACATAAGAGGACAAGTTGTAAGCACTAGCTGAGCTTCCAGAAATGGACATTATTAGAGATTGGATCTTATGAGACCTGACACAAATTTTTGCCCCCAACACTACTCCAGCATCCTGAGTTAACTGATCTCTGCCAGTATAATAAAAATGTTCAAAGGCCACCCACTGCTGATAAGTCTCAAACTAATTAGCTGTTCAGCCTAGGCCCTTTGAACTATCATTTACCTTTTCCATATAATCCCCAAATTTTCACTGTCTTTCTTTCCAACCACACACACAGCTTCTTTCCATGTTTGTCTCTCTCTATCATATACACACACATGTTCCAGGAACTGCCCTCTGTACCAGGGATTCAATAGGAATTCAAGGGGAGAAAAGTGAAAAGTGAAGTCGCTCAGTCATGTCTGACTTTTTGCAAACCCATGGATGGTAGCCTACCAGGCTCCGTGGTCCATGGGATTTTCCAGGCAAGAATACTGGAGTGTGCTGCCATTTCCTTCTCCAGGGGATCTTCCCAACCCAGGGATTGAACCCCAGTCTCCTGCGTTGCAGACAGATGCTGTACCGTCTGAGCCACTAGGGAAGCACCCAAGGGGAGAAAAGGTGGATACAATTCATATCCTCATATCCTGCAAGCCTTTTGAGAACTCATCTCTAGAACTTTGTTGACAATTCTAAACCTTATTCCTGTAGAATGTCTTTTGCCCTTGTCAAATGTCTATTTATTTGTTTATAAGAGTCTCTTCATTCATTCCATCATTTAGTCTTCTTCCTTTTGTTAAATAAAATTCCCCGACTTCTTTGTGCCAGAGAATATATAAGACATGGGGATGAAAATCAGCATAATATGATACCTGCCTTAGAGGAGTTCACAGCCTTATGAAACAAAGTCGGGAAACTGTATAAAAACAGAAAGAGAGCAACAATTTTCAAGCAAATAACATTAGAAGGCACTGTACCTGCTGCTTAGATTCATTTTATTATTTGGTGTCTTAGTTCAGTTCAGTCGCTCAGTCATGTCCGACTCTTTGCAACCCCATGAATCACAGCACGCCAGGCCTCCCTGTCCATCACCGTCTCCCAGAGTTCACTCAGACTCACGTCCATCGATTCAGTGATGCCATCCAGCCATCTCATCCTCGGTCATCCCCTTCTCCTCTTACCCCCAATCCCTCCCAGCATCAGAGTCTTTTCCAATGAGTCAACTCTTCACATGAGGTGGCCAAAGGACTGGAGTTTCAGCTTTAGCATCATTCCTTCCAAAGAAATCCCAGGGCTGATCTCCTTCAGAATGGACTGGTTGGATCTCCTTGCAGTCCAAGGGACCCTCAAGAGTCTTCTCCAACAGCACAGTTCAGAAGCATCAATTCTTCGGCACTCAGCCTTCTTCACAGTCCAACTCTCACATCCATACATGACCACTGGAAAAACCATAGCCTTGACTAGATGGACCTTAGTCAGCAAAGTAATATCTCTGCTTTTGCATATGCTATCTAGGTTGGTCATAACTTTTCTTCCAAGGAGTAGACCACCATAATTCATTTAAATGATTAAATGGATATTTATAGTAAATCTATTGTATTTCAACCTGACAAGACACATAGTGAAGAAGGTTCCTCATCTCACAGATCTTACATCTTAATGGTATCGACAGAGCAAACATAGGACAATTGAGGGATACATAGAATAATACAGATTCTCAAAAATAACAAAGAGCTGAGATGGAAGATCATACAGAATGCTGTATGGGGAGTCCTAGCTTAACTAACTAGATGGGGAAAGCTAAATTGAAATCTAACACTGACAAGGAAACAAACCAACGTAAATGCCTATAGGGGCTCTCAGAATACTAACAAGGCTAGAGCTCTGTGAGGAAAGAAAGAATGGCAAGAGATGAAGTGGAGAAAAACAAGTAGATTTCAAGTCAATTAACGTACCACTCAAGGCCTTTTAATTTCTAGCTCTGACTCAATTTTTCCAGCCTTCTGTGTATGTGCAAGTTGCTTCAGTCATGTCCAACTCTCCGTGACTCTATGAACTAGAGCCTGCCAGGCTCCTCTGTCCATGGGGGTTCTCCAGGCAAGAATATTGGAATGGACTGCCATGCCCTCCTCCAGACTCAATTTTTCCAGCCTTAGCCCTAACCTTTTATAGACTCTTCCTAGCCACCAGAACTACTTTTACCCATTATTTAATCATTCCTTAATTTGATATATACTTGACATTTGAACTACAGGGTTTGAACTGGGTAGACCACTTTATAAAATTTTTCACTATGTACTACACAGTGAAACAATCCATAGTTGGTTGAAACAGTGTATACAGAGGGCCAACTATAAAATTATACATGGCTTCTCAACTCCGCAAGGATTGGTGCCTCTAACCACCACGTCGTTCGAGAGTCAACTGTATACCATCAGTCTCCCTATCCAGGGATTCCACATCTGTAAATTCATCCTACCATGGAACAATAATACCTTTTACAAATTCAAAAGTACATGACTTCCCTGGTGGCTCAGACAGTAAAAGCGTCTGCCTACAAGCGGGAGACCCAGGTTCAATCCCTGGGTTGAAGGAAATGGCACCCAACTCCAGTTCTCTTGCCTGGAAAATCCCATGGATGGACGAGCCTGGTAGGCTACAGTCCATGGGGTCACAAAGAGTTGGACACGACTGAGTGACTTCACTTTCAGCAACTATTCTCATAGCCTTGATATAGTATTTACAAATTGGGAAAGGAGTATGTCAAGGCTGTATATTGTCACCCTGCTTATTTAACTTATATGCAGAGTAGATTATGTGAAATGCTAGGCTGGATGAAGCACAAGCTGGAATCAAGATTGCCGGGAGAAATATCAATAACATCAGACATACAGTTGACAGACTCTTATGGCAGAAAGCAAAGAGAAACTAAAGAGCCTCTTGATGAAAGTGAAAGAGGAGAGTGAAAAAGTTGGTTTAAAACTCAACATTGAAGAAACTAGGAACCTGGCATCCGGTCCCATTACTTCATAGTAAATACATGGAGAATCAATGGAAACAGTGAGAGACTTTATTTTGGGGGGCTCCAAAATCACTATAGATGGTGACTGTAGCCATGCAATTAAAAGATGCTTGCATCTTGGAAGAAAAGTTATGACCAACCTAGATAGCATATTAAAAGCAGAGACATTACTTTGCCAACAGAAGTCCATCAAGTCAAGGCTATGGTTTTTCCAGTGGTCACGTATGGATGTGAGAGTTGGACTGTGAAGAAGGCTGAGTGCCAAAGAATTGATGCTTTTGAACTGTGGTGTTGGAGAAGACTCTTGAGAGTCCTTTGGCCTGCAAGGAGATCCAACCAGTCCATCCTAAAGGAAATCAGTCCTGAATATTTATCAGAAGGACTGATGCTAAAGCTGAGACTCCAATACTTTGCCCACCTGATGTAAAGAACTGATTCATTGGAAAAGACCCTGATCCTGGGAAAGACTGAAGGTGGGAGGAGAGGGGGACGACAAAGGATGAGATGGTTGGATGGCATCACTGACTCGATGCTCATGAGTTTGGGCAAGCTCCAGGAGCTGGTGATGGGCAGGGAAGTCTGGTGTGCTGCAGTCCACGGGGTCACAAAGAGTCAGACGTGACTGAGAGACTGAACTGAAATGATGTATGGATGAGAGATCAGGACCATAAAGAAAGCTGACTGCCGAAGAACTGATGCTCCTGAACTATGATGTTAGAGAAGACTCTTGAGAATCCCTTGGACTTCAAGGAAATCGAAACAGTCAATCCTAAAGGAAATCAGTCCTGAATTGTCATTGGAAAGATTCTGAAACACTTGAGTGAAATACTTTGGCCACCTGATGTGAAGAACTGACTCATTAGAAAAGACCCTGATCCTGGGAAATATTGAAGGTAGGAGGAGAAGGGGATGACAGAGGATGAGATGGTTGGATGGCATCACCAACATGATGGACATGAGTTTGGGCAAGCTCCAGGAGTTAGTGATGGACAGAGAAGCCTGGTGTGCTGCTGTTCATGGGTTCGGAAAGAATTGGACACAACTGAGCAACTGAATTGAAAGGAAATATAGCATTTACATTATGTTACAGATTATCTAGCAATGATTTAAAGTATATGGGAGGATGTTGCATAGGTTAGGCAAATATAGTGCTATTTTATGGGGCTCCCAGGTGGCTCACTGGCAAAGAATCTGCCTGTGATGCAGAATACAGGGGTTTAATCCCTGGGTTGGGAAGATCCCCTGGAAGAGTAAATGGCACCCCACTCCAGTATTCTTGCCAGAAAAAAAAAACCCATTGATTTCCCAATGAGAAAGCAGCCAGGTGGGCCACAATCCTTGGGATCACAAAGAATCAGACACAAGCAAGCAGGCATGAACCCCCACTATGCTATGTTATATTAAGACTCAAGCAGCTAGGGATTTTGGTGCAGAGGAAGGTGTTCTAGAGATGATCCCCCAAGCATAGTGAGGGACAACCAACTCCATGCTGAATAAACACCTGAGAATCATGGGTAAGGGCCCCATTTTCATTATAAATGCTAAGAGGTGCTTTAAATTAATTGGCATTTTTAATTTTGGTCTGTTGAAGCAAGTGATTGACATTTTTGAAAAAATATATATATATTTCTGTTTAATCTATAGAGAATTGATTAAAGGAAATAGGAGTGAAAGGGAGAAGAAATATTATTGACATGGTGTAAGCCAACAATGATGTAAGCCAACCTGGGGCCAGTGATGAATAAGAAAGCAACCGATTTCAGATATATTTTAGAGGTCTAAGTTATGGTTTCCTTCCCATTTTCATTTTTCCTTTTTCATCATCAAAAGAACTGTGTAAAATTTCCATCAGAAATCAAATGACAGCTACTGGAAAGCAATACCCTACACATAAAAAATATGCAGACTTAAAAGACTTGATCCCTAAACCAAAGATGTTATCTATTTATAGTGGGGGTGGTACTAGTTAACTCTTTGTGACGGTAATGCTGAGATACTAAATGAGTCATAAACATCCAGTCTTCTCTGGGGCAAAGATTTCAAGACTACTTGATATGCATGACTAGAGAAACTCAACATAGGAGCTGCATGGGAATTGAGACACACATCAGATGTATTTACTGCTAAAACATTCTCAGGGAATCTGTGTGTTTTAAGCAGAGTCAAGTATGCTGGAGAAGACTCTTGAGAGTCCCTTAGACATCAAGGAGATCAAACCAGTCAATCATAAAGGAAATCAACCCTGAATATTCACTGGGAGGCCTGATACTGAAGCTGAAACTCCAATACTTTGGCCACCTGATGCAAAGAAATGGCTCATCTGAAAAGACCCTAATGCTGGGAAAGATTGAAGGCAAAGGAGACGATGGCAGCAGAGGATGAGATGGCTGGATGGCATCACCGACTCAATGGACATGAATCTGAGCAAACTCCAGGAGACAGTGAAGGACAGGGAAGCCTGGCGTGTGGCAGGGCAGGGGTCACAAGGAGTCAGACAAGACTTGGTGATCAAACAACAACAAGTATTTTGGATAAAGGATGGAGGCTCAAACTCCTTTCCTTTTCCAGCTCTTCCATTTTCTTTGTGTTAGTCTTACAGACTGAGGAGGAAGGTGGAGGTAGGGTGGAAAAACAAAAGTAGTGTTCTGTAGAAGGCAAGCTGGCTGAGACAGACACACAGAGAACTGGGACTTCTAGAGATGAGGCCTACAAAGTCTTCACACTGGGACCACTCTTTCCCAGCCTCCACGTAGGGATGACCATCTGCACTGTATCCTCAATCAGAGACTTAAACTAGGGGTTTTCTTTATCTTGAGCTAAAAAAGAGATCGATGTAACTGACTTGTATCTTCTCTCTCTTCATTCTTTCTGCCTTGAATGTAGACTAGAGGATAAGAACTTCAGTAATCATCCAGCAAACAAATGATAAATGCCAACAGAATCCCTGGCCCTGATGATATTAAGTCATGGAACCAAGGCCTAGAATTGCTGGACTTCCCGTTAAGTGGCAAATTTAAATTACAATTAATTTAGGCTTCTAGAATCAGATTACTGTTATTTGCAGCCAAGGGTTATACTAGCAGGTCCAAACATCTTCTGCTTTCAGAAATAAAACCACTTAGGAAAGTGAAGAAAAACAGAAACACAATACAACTGCTATTAGTATGTCAGTATACTGCTATTCAGTCTTTTAAATTTACATATGCATGCCTACTTTCTTTATATAGTTGCTATTATACAAAGTCTTCCAGGTTATAAATTTTAATAGCTGCCTTATATCCATGTATAATTATTTTTACCCATATCTTTTTATATGGCATGTGGCTCTATTATATTTTTTACATAATGAACAATTTATGAGCATATTTGTGCATATCACATTTTCCATATTTCCTTAGGATAGAGTTCCAGAAAGAAATCAAAGTAAAGGAACAATTCTATGACCTGTGCTTTGATGTGCTAAGTCACTTCAATCGTGTCCAACTCTGTGCGACCCCATGGACTGCAGCCCACCAGACTCCTTTGTCCATGGGATTCTCCAGGCAAGACATACTGGAGTGGGTTGCCAATTCCTGCTCCAATTCTATGACCTACAATACATAAAGTTAAACTGTTTTCTAAAAGTGTTATAGAAATGTATACTGCTATCAACAATGATGGTACCTGATTATTTACATTTTTCCTACACTATTAACATTTTAAAAATCACTAATTTCATAAAAATAAGAATTTTTTAAAGTGATTATTTTAATTCATAACATTCTTGGGCATTTTTCTCTCTTTTTGCTGCCTCTTTCGTATATGAAATAAGCCATGAGATTTCTATACTGTATAATCTGTAAGAGTCAACCTATCTTCAAAATGCTACCTAACAATTATATGACCTTATAGACGCAGAATTTTTTACGTTGAAGAAAATGCTTTTGAAGCAGGTATGATCCCTATTCAATGAAGGAATGAAGCTGATTTCAGAAAGGGCAAATGACATGCCCTAAGTTGTAGAGCTATAAAATGGAAGAACTTCCATTTTTATTTCAAGTCAAGGACTCTTTTTAGTTCAACATATTACTTTTTTGCTTCAACAATGGTGCTAAGCAATCCTCACAGTTTCAACCCTCACTTGGATAATCGATCTGAAAATCAATTAACAAAGGCCTGGAAGAAACAACTTTAACAGAATGAGTCTGTATTGTTTATCACTTTTTCCTTTGTTCTTTGAGTAAATATTATGAGCACTTGTAACTAAAATGTGAATAAAGCATAGGAGAGCTAAGGAAAACCTCAGGGCGGAGTCTGTCATGAGCAGGGCAAAAGCAGATTTTATAGATAAAAGTTTGTAAGCCCTAATTCTATAGGACACGCTATAGGACTTCTCTGGTGGCTCAGACGGTAAAGAATCTGCCTGCAATGCAGGAGACCCGGGTTCGATCCCTGGGTCAGGAAGATCCCTTGGAGAAGAGAATGGCAACCCACTCCAGTACTCTTACCTGGAGAATCCCATGGACAGAGGAGCCTGGCTGGCTACAGCCCTTGAGGTCGCAAAAATAGTTAAGCTTGTCCATGTTCCAATTAACTATAGCTGTGTAAAAAACCATGCCAGGACATAGAAACGTAAAGATTTCTTGTATCTAACTATTCTCCATATTGGATGGGCAGCTGTTTTGCTCCGTTCACCTAAATTCACCATGCAGATATACTTAGCTGAGAAGAGGCTGAGATGGAAAGACCAAGGTGGCCTTATTCACATTTCCGGCAGCTGAAGCTGGCTTTAGATCCATGATACGAGGAGAAAGGGTGCAGGCCAGCTTTCCTCTCTGTGGCCTCCACTAGGCTAGATGCACTGTCTTTCTTGGTGGTCTCAGGACAACTCTCCAAAGGAGAAAAATAAGGCTTCCTACGGCCTATCCTTGTAGGTTATATAATATCATTTTTCCCACATCTGATTCAAGGGGTGAGAAGATAGATTCCACATTTTTCTGGGAGTTGTTTGGCATGGATGTAGCAGGATATATGGAATTTGTGGCCATATTTTCTTTTCACTAGAGAGTGTCAATGATAAGTGTGGTCTTTTGCGACCCACCAAAAAGGCAACAAGTACATTCTTGCTGGACTATGTGCATGAAATCTATTTTAAATTTAACAAGCAAAGTCATTAGGTATAGAATAAAGTAAAAAGGAATTCTGAAGTTACAAAACTTAAAACTCAAGCAAAAACACTATGTTGAATATCCAATTACAGTCCAGTAATGAGTTTAGATGTATTACAGAAAAAAAATTTAAAACATAAAAAGCAGGCAATCAAAGTAAGCCATCATGTTAATTATGCTGATCTGGGCTTGGAAGCCATAATTTTAGCATTAACTTGCTATGAATGTGACTCCTTGGTAGAGTATAATCTCCTTTGAAACAGGATCTGTGTTTTCTCAAATCCCAGCTCCCAGCCCTGATAATAGCTGTAGTATTATCTGTAAGACACTTAAGTTCTCTAAGCTTCAGTTTCCTCATCTGCAAATTAAACATAACAGTAATATTACTTGCTTATATTTATACTGAGAATTGAACAAATCTAAGTTTACCTCTATTGCTGACATAGAATCAATTATCAGTAACTAATAAAAACAAATGGGATATGTAGCTAGCAAGTGCCTGTTTCCAATTACAAAATCTCCTAAGCCCGTTCTGAAACTGTTAAAGCATTGTGGAAAACATATACTTAATTATTTAAATTGTGCATTGTTCTCGGAGATCTCAAAGGATGAGATTTTTCAATCACAAAAAAGCTGGATGGGTTACTTGCTTTTTATTTTGTCCCCCAAATAGGTTTATTGAGAGAATTTGGGAAGCAAGGGGCCTGAGAATATATGAAGAATGACTTCTAAGAAAAACTTAGTAGATGAAAGGACTTTAAGTGACAAGATTCCAAGGTAATAATACCTACTGAAGTGCTCAGGATAGTAGGGTATACCTCAAAGCGTATAATAAAATTTAACTCGATGTAGCATTATAATTTACCACATAACAATGTTCCAATCGTAAACCACATTCTGATTCAGTTAAAACAAAATAGTTTTCTTGGAACCATGAAACAATGAACTTCCATTGATGGCTTTTTCCTCAGAGAGAGAAAGAAACAACTATTTCTATGTACGCAGAGATCCATTTTGTACAAATATTTGTATATTTCATGTTAATGTTAACAACTTCACCTACTGCAGAGGGATGTGTGGTTATATCTGTGTGTGTGTGTGAACACAAATGAGCATGCCTGTGTGGTGTGTGTTATTAACATCTTTTATGCTTACTTGCAGTTTTGTCTTCTTGCCATACCAGCTTTGCTTCCCTAGTTGTCTTTTTTCTTTACATTGCTCCTTCACTAATTGGGCAAATGTGATAATTTGTAATGGGTCTCCAACTCATTAGTGTAATTTAGTCAGGTTCTACTGTATTTCACCAGACATACCAACCAGGCTGCCACACACATCTGCTTTTGGAGCGCTATTTCATAAGCATCCACAAAATTTCTGCTTTAAAATTGAGAAATGATTGCCCCTTAATCAGCTATTTGTTATACTGAGCTACATAAATATATGCAGTGTCATCCATAAATAATCTTAGGGTAGAACATAGCAACAATTAACATTTGCATAGAGCTTTAAAGTTTACAAAGCTTTTTCTTACATATCCAAACAAAATCCCAGGTATTCTCCTGTGAGGGAAACTATTACATAATTTTTTAAATAACTTAGAAGGCAAATACCATATTTCCAAACATAGGTATCTGATTCAACCAGATCTCTTTTATGTGATCTTGGCCATTTATTTAACCTCTCTGAGGTTGTCTTTATCTTTAACATTTGTATAATTTTTTTCAGGTCATTACATTTTTGATAATAAATATAAGGTTCTAGACACACAGCAAATGCTAAACTAATGTTAGTTGTAACATGATCCAAATTTTGCAAACAGGAATATTATCCTTATTGAAAGATGTTTACATCAAATGACAGAGAAATAAAATAGTTGTAAAATATATAACTAGGGTTGCAAGTTGGAAAGACTTGGAGTTATTATGAAAGGTGGTTCCCACTCCTCACTCTTGGCAAGAAGGCAGGAGACTTGAGTACTACAGCTTCACACTGCAAGGCAGGAGAGAGCAGAGACAATGAAGTCCTTCATGGCTTGTCATAAAACCATGTGAGTGTCTAGACCTGAGACTGGAACAAAAGGTGCAGATTTGAAAGCAGTCGGATACGTCACCAAAGAAGAGGGTAGACCCAAGACAGGTATCAGAAAACTTGGAGTAGAGGATGACACTAAGGGTATAAAGAGCCAGAGGGAGGGAAGCAGGCAATCAGGAAGTTCTAGCAAACTAGCCGATGAGATGGTGGTCTGAATAAACATCAGCAACAGGAGCTGGTGCCCAACACTGACTTTTTTGCATCTTCTGTGACCCCCAGTTGGTAAAAGGGCAAAGGGAAAAGATGACAGGAACAGGGAAATATCTCCTTATATCCTGGACCCTGAAATCAATAGCCACTCCTGGAGGTGGTGTATGCGTGCGCTCAGTAACTCGGTTGTGTCTAACTCCCTCCCTCTTTTGTGACCCCAAGAACTGTAGCGTGCCAGGCTCCTCTGTCCACAGGATTGTCCAGGCAAGAATACTGGAGTGGTACATGTAAGTTTTTCTGGAACCATACTCAGCCCCAAACAGGAAGAGGAAATGATACCTTTTTTTTTTTTCTGTTTCTGAATTTCACATCTCTGTTCTCATCAGGGGACAGAGTAAAGGTGTCATTTAAACAGCAACCTGGCAGGTCACTCTACTTACACATCTCTTCCCCCACCCCAGAGAGGGACAGTAATTACTAAAGAGTCCATTTGATTGAACGGCTCCCTCTTGATGAGCAGAAACCTCTGTGGCTTCTTCAAGTAGATGACATGCTCAGAATTAAAGCTGACCAGCTTCAAAGAGTAGCTTTCCCAGTGGCTCAGAGATGAACCTGTCTGTAATGCAGGAGACTCAGGTTCAATCCCTTGGTCGGGAAGATCCCTAGAGAAGGAAATGGCAACCCTCTCCAGTATTCTTACCTGGAGAATCCCATGGACAGAGGAGCCTGGTGGGCTACCGTCCATGGGTTTGCAAAGAGTCGAGCATGACTTGGTGACTAAACAACAACAACAGCATCTTCAAAGAGTACCCCTTCTGTTTCTTCTGGATTCTCACCTTGGATCCAATTTGAAAGTCAAGAAAAAATGACGGTCCATAAAAGTAACTGGCAAATTTCTAAATGTATTGTTGTGGAACTATTATCCCTCTGGCTTGTGAGGAACAGAAACTGCCACCTACTTACAGCAGAAAAAGTACCCCTCAAATCTCCAAGAACTCCAAATTAAAGAACTGGGAAGGTCACAGAGCAGCCTTCCTAGCAACTCTTGATGGCTGCACCAAGTGCCATTTCATCCTAAGCTGGCAGCTTACAGACATGCTTCTCTCTAGAACACACCATTAGAGAGGTTTGGACCATCTGTCTGCCCGACAGCCCATCTGTAGAAAGCACTAGCTCCTCTTCCAGAAAAGAGAAAAGGGACATATTCAGATCTTGACGAGGACGAGAAAGTGAGGACACTAGAGAGATGAGGCTTCGTGCCTTTGTTTCCAAGTCCTCTTTACAGTGATCACTGGCAGAAAAGGAAAGAAGTCCAGGAAAACAACTGAAGGTACAACATATTATAGCAAAACAGAAAAACCATATTCACCCATAAGAGCACAGACACCTTTAAAACAGAGAAAAACAGAAAGCACTGTATATGGCTTTAAGTGCTTGGCAGGATTAAGTTCAGGATGGGAGGAATCCAGGCACTCAGGCTCAGAGCCAGAAGCACCTAGACATGCGTCAAGTACTGCAGGTAATGACTCACTTCCTAGGGCACATCAAAGTCCTCTGAGTCTCAATTTCCTCCTCTGAATCCTGGAAATAATGATACTCCCTTGTCACAAGTGTGGAGCTCCCAGCAGACCTCTGTGGCAGCATGCTGATCAGTTCATGATAGCTCTTGTGCTAATTTTGTGATTTCCTTTCAAGGCCTTTCAGGGCGTTTATCCCATAACTTTTTCGTACCAACTGCAAGTTCAAGGGGAAAAAAATCCCACTGTGTACAACTCTGTTTTCCACATTGTAACTGTAATATAATAGTAAACTTACTAGGTGTTCAGTAAACACATTGAACAAATGGCGCAATTGAAATGATCACAGAAGCAAAGGATGCAGAATCCACAAAAGCATCCACTGAGAACTCTGATTTATTTAGGCAAAGGGATCTTGTCTTAGATCCAAGACTCAGTTCTTCGATTCAGAAGTAGATCCACATACACACACACACACACACACACACACTCGATGCTGTGCGATTTAGTCACTCAGTCATGTCCAACTCTTGTGACCCCATAGACTGCAGCGCACCAGGCTCCTCTGTCCACAGGATTTCCCAAGTAAGAATACTGGAGTGGGTTGCCATTTCCTCCTCCAGAGGATCTTCCTTACCCTGGGATCAAACCTGTATCTACTGTATTTGCAGGTGGATTCTTTACCAGTGAACCACTAGGAAAGCCCATATATACAATATATACACATACACACTCATATATATGTGTGTGTGTGTGTGTGTATACATATATATAGATACGTATGTGTGTGTATAAATTTCTGGTATTTATGTACATGTGTACATATGTGTTTGTGTATTTTTCCCTTCGGTCAAATGAGTCTTGGGAGAAAAACATATACCAGATAGGGAGAACAGAATTCCATTTAGTCTAAATTTGGGAAAAGTGTACCAGTGCCTATAGTGATGGGAGAGATGAGATGAAAACCAGACTTGAGACTGAAAATCAGACAGATCAAGGAAGCAAAAAGAGATAAAGGAAGTAGAATTGATCTGATGAACACAGGAAGAACTCAGCCACTTGTTCTTGAGAGACTCCAGGTCATGAGAATGACTGCAGTCCAGAGACATACACAAAAAAATTTAACCTGCATGCATATTTGCAGATGGGCACTGGAATCAGAACAGGTTGGTTGATAAAATGTTTAATGTGTAATAATAGTTCAGGTTTCTTGGCAGATGAAAGATCTTGAGCAAAAGTCACATATTAAACATGGCTTTCCTTCTGAAGAAGGGCAAGTAGAGTTTTATCCTTGCGTGTATTCATATTCAGTATGTTTATTTTCACTATACATAGTGAATGTCTCCAACAGGAAAAAAAAAAAAATAGCAAACCCACCATTCTTTGTGTTACTAATTATTTGCTTGTTTTCAGGTTTTTAGGAAAGAATTTGCCTTTACTAACATGATTGTTCCAAATGCTTGCACTTCACACATTTCTTGCTTTGCTATCCAAACATTTGTCTCAGTCTGTAAGGAAAACTTTTCTCTAATGAAACACGTGTTTCATATCAGGTATCTGCAAGATTCCGGGTATATACAAAGATTTTCATTCAAATCACTTTTCAAAAGAAGTACACCCTGAATCATTGTGTATTTACTTGGTCCTTCCTTTTGCGACTTGTTACCTACAACATGATTATAGTGCTAAAAACCTAAAGAACCTACATAAAGGATTTAAATCTCCCATACTGGAATAGTTCACTGTCAAACACTTAAAATGCAGACATTTTTGCTCATATATATTAAAAGAAAGGAACAGCCAGAAAACCATATACTGAAAAAAATAATCCCTGAAATATCTACATTAAATATAAAAGCTAGAGAAATTTTACAGGGATGAAAGAAAAGGCAGAGTTGAAATTTTCTTTTCTCTTTATCAGGATAAAGTCAAAGGAAAATGGTCTTCTTTTTATCAAAAAATCTTTCAAAATGTGACCCTTTCTCCTGTTTATAGCCAAGCATTGAACTGTATCCCCAAGCTCACAACATTTTAGGATCTGACTTAAGAAAGAATTCCTCAGCTCATGAAATTCTGACTTGGTCATCTTTGTTTCTCTAGTCTCTGCAACAAATCACTCTTTTTCCATCAATATGTTCCCCACTGACATCAGTGCTGCTGAAAGATAATTTTCCTCCTCTCTTTCATATTTTTATGGCCAGACAGACACGCATATTCGCTTTTCTGTTCATTGATGTGAGGTGGCGATTTGTATAACCTCTGGTACTGTGGAGTGGAGGAAGGTTTACGTGCAAACTGAGGTTGCTAAACTACTACCATAAGCGATACTATTAGCACTACGAATTATTATTATGTCGATGACTATAACTATTGTTATTATAAGACATCTTTTATTGAGCACTGACTAAATTGTAATCTCTATTCTAAGTCCTTTATAAATATTATTTTTCCTTACTCTTTTTATAATAATCCTACAAGGTGAGATAAGAAAATATGGGTATAAAGGTAATCTGCACAAAGTTACGTAACTAATGAGTAGAGAAACATGTTGAGAGATACTTCTCAAAAAGTACCTTCTGTAAATACAGCCCAATGCTACTTACTATTTAATGTTGCAGTGGAGACCTTTCATTTCTTCACTTTGTTCCTTGTCCTGTAACTTCAGTAGTTTAACATCATTGCCATTACTCCCCATGCCATCAAATATTCCAATATGACTTTGGCAATGGTCAAAGTTTAATGGAGATTTACCTCAAGCTATGCATGCCTCCAGAGGCCCCCCAAAATGTGGCACTGAATATACTTTATCAGGGACCCACTGGTTCAGGGAATTCGCCCTTCAGAGGTCCCTTGGAGACACTGAGACCACATCTTTCCATGGGAAGAGTGAGTTTTGTTATGGAAACAAGATTATTTGATTTGTATTTAGAGAAAGCTTGCTCTACACTGTCTGTATCTAGGGATTTATGTAAAGAAGCATTGGGTTTGCAACCTAAACAGCAACAAAACATGGGAGAGAAGAAAACACATGGGCTATGAAGTGAACTGGTATATGGAGGAAAAAAATGGATCACTTTTCACATCATCTGAAATATAAGAACAAGAATACCATTTTATCGATTTTTGAGAAATATCAGCAAAAATCTAATCTACTTAGCATACTGCCTGACACCTAGAATATATTCATTGGATATATGACAGAACTGACTATAATATAATGTATTTTCTAGATGTGTGCTGGCAATATAATCTGTGACATATCACACAAGAAATTTCCTTATTTCCTTGCAGTACTCTAATCATGAATCCTGATGCTTGAGGCCCTGGTAAAGGCCAGTGAACTTGTGTTTGTCATTTTGACCAATTGATACCCCTCTTTTCCTTCTCACTCTAATGAGATCTAGATTGTAAGGAACATGGCCTCAAAATACAGGAAGCCTGGATGTTGTCTTCCCTCTCAGCAAGCCATAAAATAGACTTCATCCATTCATTATAAGGATAGAAAGAACCCACAATCTGAAGGACAAAACCTTGCTCCCTTCACGCACAGGGAAAGGCTGACTTTGCAGAACAGAAATACCTGGGTCAAGTGGTACCAGCCATGCAGTTAGCAAAGCCGAATCGGACTCATCACTGACAGCTCAGCTCAGCTACATTAATAGGAACAAGGATTTTTACATCTTTTGCAATATGTTCTTGAACTAAATAAAGGTCATACACAATGACACAGCCCCACATAGGTCAGACTCCAACAGAGTACTCTTGATACTGTTTAACCATCAAGTCCAAACTCCAGGAGGCAGCCTTGAAGACTGCAGCATGCCCTGTCCAAATGCAGGAATTGCAGCCAAGAGCCAGAGCAGGAGAGTCCTTCTTCATCCCCCGCAGCAAAGACTGCAGTGCTTGTACCTGTTAGGTGTTTAATAAATACACAGCCTTTCACTGACTGTGAACAAAATGAGATGTTAGATAAAGGGCAATGTTAACACCACTTGCTGACATCTGAACTGTGTTTCTGCAACCACGTATGGATAGGTGTACATGCTTCTCGCTACTTATATGCAGTATCATTTTAGAAGTTGTAAGCATAAGTGAGGTGACACCTGGGAAGGGCACTCTGCTTGCTCTGAGAAAGAATCTGATGAAGCCATGGTCTATGAAATTAGGTAATTTACAGAAAACTAGCTTTTTCTCTCCAGTTTTGCTTACATCTCAGATTATATTTGGGACTTTTACCTCTGTGTCAATTAGATAAATACACTGAATTAAGAAGGCCTTTCTAATTTTTAAGCCAGACAAAGAGGAAAGAAACTTTATATACAAACTACCTGTAGAATTCCAATTTTGTGTCAAGGGTTTGACCAAGAATTGTGTATGGACAGAGGAGCCTGGTGGACTACAGTCCATGGGGTCACAAAAGAGTTGGAGATGACTTAGTGACTAAAGAAAAGCACGGTTTACAAAATCATTTATTCATTCATCACAAATGCCCTCTGAACAACTGGTCATTTCTGTCTTATAGATTGGATGGCTGAATATCTAGGAGATTAGGTGAAAAGAAAGTGAAAATGAAGTCACTCAGTCATCTCTGACTCTTTGCAACCCCGTGGACTGTAGCCCAGCAGGCTCCTCAGTCCATGGGATTCTCCAGGCAAGACAACTGGAGTGGGTTGCCATTTCCTTCTCCAAGGAGATTAGGTATCTGACCCCAAATCTCTCCATATCAAAAGCCAGTTCTCATCACTGCCACATTCTCCTGCCATCATGATTCAACTCCACCCTTTAGTCCTGGTCTATCTACCCACCAAATGTAACTCAGTGTGACAAACATCACGATCTATGCTGCTACTACAAATAAAGACCCTACTGATACAACTTTCCAGCTTAACTCAAATTCTAGTCAGTAGCATCATTGCGGACTAAAGTTTTCTGAAGCCTGCAGACTTTATAAGGACCCGTCTATCTCCAGAGACAAGGCTACTTAAGTTTTTCTTGTCCCTTCTGGATACCCACTGCCTAAGGATTCAGGTCATTACACATTTCCTAATTTTTTTATGAATTTAAAATTATATCTCCTATAAATTGGTCATTTACCTATACGTGTATGCATGCACATATGCACACACATGTACATACAAATACACAAAAAGCTAAGAATATACCACAAAAACTACTGAGAAGAGGTATATTCAACACACGTGAGAGACCCCCAGATTACCATAATGTAAATATTGGTCATCATCATGAAAAAAAAGATGAGCACTGCTAATCCATTTAACTTAAAATTATACTGTTCACCCTGTTTTGCAGCGTTTTGAATCATACATGAACTTATTGTTACTATAGTACCTTACATTTTTCAATAGCAGTGTATAATTACAGGTCATTTTCTTCTGAACTATTTCATCATATTCTTCACAACAGCTAGTTAAGAATGCTTTTTTCTTAACTATATAGAAGGAAATTGGGGTTCTTTGAGTGACTTACGTACCATTAAGCAGCCCTGTCAAGGCTTTAGTGACACCTTCGTTTTCTCAATCTGGGGTTTCCTTTCTCCTGATTCTAACTCGTTTCCACTCCTGCCCTCAACTTAGCCATGGTTACTGAATCCCAAACAGCAATGCAGGTAACTGAGCGAATTGACATGGACATTTGCAAAGCCCCTGTCCTTTTCACACTTCACTGAATCCATTTCTTCTTTTGGACCTTACTAGCAGACCCTCAGCAGTTGTTTTTAAGTATGAAAATAACAGAAGAACAGATAAACACGTCTGTCATCAGAGGGTGCGTCTCCTTCACCCCAAGAGTCAGCATGTTCTTCTTGGGCTGATGCTCTCACCTCTCAGCATTAGCCCCATAGCAGCATCAGTTCTTGGAGCCAACACACAGCTCCAGGCGGTTGTAATGACTCAGCAATCACAACTTCAAGTTTCAGAGGCTGGGTCCTCAACCACCTCCACGGCCAGAGCTCCAAGAGCTCCTTTCTGTTCTTCAACTTACTGGGTGATCTTTCTGGCTTCCTTTAAAGGTTCTCAGTAGCTGACTTTACAGCTGTCAGCTCTGTTTGTTGTGGAAGGAAAGAGCCATTCATGTGTTAAGTGCCCTGGGTTTCAAAAACACAGAAGCACTCTGGAGAATGTTGGGCCTGGCTGGTTCACTTGAGCAAAGACTCACAGAAAGGCTGGCCAACTGACTGCAACTAAATAGAAAAGGAACTGGAATTAACTCAAGGCAACCCTTTCCCAATTCATTCTTTTCAAAATAGGACCCTGCATCTATTTTCTCTAGGGGACTTCATCCTTTTCTTTGGCAACTCTGACATGCTACTTTGACAGAGATGGAAAGCTTCTTTGCTTTTCCTTTCTTTTCTGAACTCACTAAGCAAGAAAACCCACCCCGTTAAGCTGTGAAACACTCTCTAACACAACACAAAGCCGGAAAAGACAAAAGAAAGCCAGTGGATCTGGAGCCAGTTCTGAATGCAAGTTGTCCACCACTTGCTTGGACTGGAGCTGATAATGAAGACACAGAGTTACGGTTGCCCAGGTAGGATTAGGAAAGCTTAAGTTCTGGGGAGCCGCTTTGCTCACTGCTTGAGCTGTGATCAGAAACTCCTGAGTTGGCATGTACCCCACTTCAATTATTAGCCTAAAATCAGTAATAATGAAAGTGTTGCTATGGCTAGAAGTTTCCCTCATTACAATGATTAAATCTCACATACACAAAAGCCAAGATGGTATCCTTATTATTATTATTATTTTTTGGAAAGATGGTGTTGAGAATAATCTATGCAATTAATTTTTACCAACACCACAAGTCTAAATATACCCAAACTGGGTGAGAATGTGAATGGGAGGAGGAACAGTCAAAATGAAATACCCTCAATAAAAAGAGGCACGAATTTGAGAACTGCCAGAATGGCATTTTCAGAGGGCTTCTCTTTATGCAGAACTGCCCTGACACAAAATAGATGACGTCAAACACTGGCCTCTATACCTGGAACTGGTCATGTTAAGAGCTGCAGGCTAATGGAGAGCTGACCAACACGAAGAATGGTGATGGTCCAGGCTGACCTGGACAGTCTCCAGCCCCCTGACATAACCCACTGGCACTTGAAGCGTCAGGGCTTTGCTCTCTCCCTAGAATAGTAAACTTTGTGTTTCTTGCTTATACATGAAACTCTCCTTCGGGCTTCATGAGTCCCGGGCTATTCCTAGGCTATTTTCTTCACAAAGAAAATGAAATTTTGTTCAGGATTTGTCCTATATCCAAGTCATTTAAAAATGATAAAAAGCCCCATCTCTTGATAAGGAAAATGTAACTGGAGTCTATGAGTAACAGACGAAAATACCCTGAGCAGAAACAGTTGGCAAGAAAGACGCATCATAAACTAACCTGCAAGACTTTACCCATAGGCTTTTTTTTTTTTAAACCCAGAGTACAGTGTGGAGTAAGTATCAGTTACAGGATGAAAAGGGGACGAATATTTCAACAGATGCCCTTCTTTAACTGTTTCACAAATATTTTTATGCAAAAAAAACATCCAATAGATGACAGCCTATAGCAATACCTGAGTCCAATCTGTTTAAGTATAATTTAAAAATTTTTTAGCTTCAGGATTTTCAAAAAAACTTCTTTTAGGAAAAAGAAATAATATTGTTTCGAATATGATCTTTCACATCTCCCAACTCAGCTCTCATAAATCTGTGATCATCTCTGTCAGTTGTCTCTGAATAAAAATTCTTATGTTACAATTTGCAGCATATCTCTGTCCACAGACATCCTAAGAAACCCTTATGCCTGCCCACCCTGCCTGGCTGACATTCCTGTCATCTCTTCCATAAATAAGCTCACAGTAAGAGTTCAAGCTAGCTAACATTCCATAAAATATTACTACTCCTTTTAGAAGGAACCATCCATAGGCTTTGACTAAAGCTCTATTGCTTTCACTTTGAGTCTCAGCAATTTAGAAATATATTTATGAGAGATTCTCACTTCTTGAGAAAAGCTAAGTGATGCCAGTGCAGAGATAAAAATACTCATAGATACAGGAACACAGAGGCTATCACAGTGAAATGGTGTTTTGCTTTAATTAAATAACCTCAGAATGGAAACAGGTAAAATACTATCTACGTTTCACTTTGAAGGAAAGGAAAAACAGAAAATGCTAACCACGGGGAAAGACTAAAGGGACTGAGTTGGCAAGATGTTTGACTAAAGTCACCTGAATTCCTGATGCTGCCTGCTTGCTTTTACAGCCAAGAGTAGACAATTAAGAGCAATTTGCAGCCACACTCCCTTCTCTAGGGACCACGTAGGTAAGGGGAATGTTCCAAAATGATAGACACTAGTCTTAAACAGGGGACACTGCATACGGAAAGGTTAATGAGATGCAAAAGCAAGTGAATCAGTGCAAAAAAGAGAGGCTCAAAATACTAAACAATTTCCACTTTGTTCTCATTTGCTCCAATTAAGAGCTCTCGAAACAGCTTTCTTTAGTCCACACATTCTTTACTCCCAGAGCAGATTTAACTATTTAAGAAAAAAAAAATGCTATGGGGAAAAAAGTCCACTATTAAGTTATCATAAAAGTCCGGATTGTACCCCCAACCCCCAGCCCCCATCCTCTAAGCAGACACACTTTCACGTTTAACTCAGAGCCCCTGACAGTAGCCAGTAGCTTTTCTAAATTTTTCCCCTCAAATTTAAGGAGGATGTCAAAGAGGGAGAAGCCTAGAATTATTTTTTCTCCAGATTTCCTAAATGCAGAATTCACTGAAAATACTAGATGAATAAAAGGTGTAAACACAGGAAGAAGGATGTGGGGGGGGGGGTGCGGCGGTGGTGGTTATACAAACTGAAATAATCCCCTTGGCATGATAACAGCTCCCAAATGTCACACACTGAGTTCTTCTCTGGGCATTACCACCTTTAAAAATGCACTTCTAAACTGCCTCTGGATTTCCGCAAACAAACAGGGAAGCACAAACACTGCAGGAATCAAGGACCAGGACCCAAGCAGTCCCATGACTTACCTTCTTTATAGATCCTCAAAGTTCACCGTGAAAATTTAAAATCCTCTAGTTTATCTTGCACTACTCTCCTTTTCTTCTTCTTTTTCAAGTCACACAGGAGAAAAACAATCAGTTTTCAAAGGTTCCATTGATGAGATCTTCCAGCACCAGCCAAAAACGTGTCCAAGAGACTCCGCCAAAAAGTAAGCCCCAAACTCATCAAAGGCAACAAGAAGAAGGGGAGTAGGGAAGGAGAGGGACGCTGAAAGCTGCGGGGCGGGGGAGGGCTTGGGTCCCACCTACCCAGAGAATATATTCACGCTGGTGAAATCTACAGTACGATACACCTTCTTTGGCTGTCACACACACACACGCACACGCACACACACTCGCGGACACTCACACGTTCTCCTTTCACGCAGAAGCAGGCACCCACACTCCCAAACACACACACACTCACACAAACCCCGTGTGATGAAACTGTCAGTAGTAACCTCCAATCGCTGCTCTGTGCTGCAGATGGTATGGCTCACGGTTACCTTCCCCAGATCGGTGGAGGATCAAAAGAACATCCAAAAATCAAGGGGCAGCGGAGGGGGGCGGCCAGGACCAGGTCGACCCCGGATCCCTCTCCCCCAGACAGATTCCGCCAGCCGGGAGCGAGTCAGTCAGAAGGGGTGTCTGCTCGCAGGGTGCCCCGGATTATGGCAAGGTTATTCATCTTGATGCGCTACCTCCCCCGCCCCCAACACTCGGCAGCCTGCATTGAAATGATTACCAGAGCTGTATCTGTCCCCGCTCTACTGCATTTTGCTCAGCCCCGTGCTGCTGCAAGTGAGGCACGGTGGAGGCGAGAATACTAATAAGGTGGTTAGCTACAGTTTCTTCAAGGCAGTCAGCGTGCAGTTCAGCGTGTAGACTTCCCAGGGCTCTGTGTGTGTGCCTGCGTGTCTGCGGCGAGAGCCCGGAATCCATCTCCGGCCAGAAGGTGAGATGGTTTGTGTCCTGCCTGGGAGGACCGTATCATCGGAATCATCACTGTCCGGCCATGGCATTGTCTATGACAGTATTTTGTTTGCAATTTAAAAAAAAAGGAGGGGGTGTTCATGATTTGGAAGCCTAGAGCTAGCGATTGAATGAGAGAGAGCAAAAATAATGTCCAGGGAGACAAATTAGCTTTATAAATAAGCTCCAAGGAGACCAAGGCAAAATTTTAACATGCTGCTGCCCTGGCTGTTAAATGGAAATACAAAGCAATTTCAAAAACCAGCTCCAACCTATAAATCTTGGAGCTGGCAACAAGTATCTGAATCTGACTGATGGGACCCAGGATAAATGGATTCCTGGTAATAGAAAAAAGTTTGTTCATGCATTCTGCTTCCTACCCATGCACCCAGTGTATGCAGGGATCTAGGTGCAGTTCACTCACTTTGAATATGGATTTGGACTCTCTTCTTTCATGGTCTTCCTCTAATACACAGCTTTTATCACCTAAGTATCAAATTGTAGGGGATGTCTGAGAGGCATTATGTCACTATGGGGATTGTTTGACAATTGACAACAGTATTATCATATATAACACTTCCATGGAATGAGTTTGGAATTTTCCAGGAAAGAAAAATCTTATATCTGTTTTATTACTAAGCCCTGAAAGAAAATATATGCAAATAGGCTAAGTGAATAATTCCTCAGCCTCCAACAGGTTAACTTTTCCTCTTCTATAATTGAGTCTCATATTAAATTACCTCTCTTCTTTTGATAAGGATACTCACTGAGTTCCTTAAGGTGAATTAAAGGTAGTATCTGAATAAGTCAGCCTTGGACAGTTGGAGAAGGCAGGGAAGTGTGAATTATGGAGCAATGTAATACCAGGTGTTACCAGCAGATGTCACAAAAGCAGATGCAGGTAAAAGAATTCTACCAGTATTTACAAGCATTTAATTTAGTAAACACAGATTGTAATAAAATGTGCAACATTAATCTGAAGTATGATATTTTTATAAAATGCAAAGGTGCAAATAATAAATGGAAACACAGCTTGCCTTTTATTCTTTGCCAAATGTCCCTCTCAAACCACTAGTTTACATAACTCTATACTAACACCACTAACATTAGATTTGCATCTAAGATTATTTCTAGATTTATGACTTTTTATTCTATAAAATACAGTATTTAAATATTTTCTAGCTTATAACAGAGCAACTACTACATTAAACCTCAAAACAGATAAATGAGAGGAAGTATACTGGGTGACTAAAATTCAAACATGTGTTTATATAAAGTTTCTATTTTAAAGTAATAATTCCATTTCATCTTGATTATATATAAAAATGAGTTTAAAGGAATTATTCATGTTTGGGAGTTGAACATTATTAGTAAATAGTTTCACATAGGTAAAATATATAAAGAAATTTGATTGATCTTCAATTCCACTTATGTTAATATGTGAAAGATTTTTAAAATCTAGCATATCATCTTGGCCTTAACTTATCTAATGCAATTAATTAGTACCCACCAAATCCCAGCTCTAATTGTCCCAAATACCAGTGCTGCTGCTGCTGCTGCTAAGTCGCTTCAGTCGTGTCCAACTCTGTGCGACCCCATAGACGGCAGCCCACCAGGCTCCCCCGTCCCTGGGATTCTCCAGGCAAGAAACAGTTTTAAAAACATGAGCATTATAATCCAGACAGACCTGGGTTCAGATATCAATTCTGCCTTATATCAGGTACTTAGTCTCTGTAAGCCTTTTTTTTTTTCCTTTCACTTGCAATCAAGATATTAATACATAGCTAACAGGGTTATTGGGAGTGATGTAGGAAACAGAGGGGCTCCAGGTTAGACATTTACAACTGGCTTCCTGTTTGCATTTCATGGGGCACAAAGAAATGGGCTTCAGGGTGGATATTTACAACCTCTAGCATTTCTCGAGTCAAGAGTTAGGTGAGCTCCAGGTAAAGCATTTATAGTCAGCCTCTTGTTTGCCTTCCAAATCGGAAGTAACAACAGAACCAGGGTAAATAGCCAGTGTTTTTCTCTTGTAATCATGGCAATAGTCAAGGTAATAGTCATGGCAAGGATAAAGAGGGGTAAAATCCTGTTTGAGTAAAGGATTAAGGGATCTCTGCTTCCTTCTCTCTTGGAACAAGGGAGACACTACACACCCACAGAAAGACTCCTTGGGGGTCTTAAGTCAAGGGATAATGACAGGCATAATGAGTCTTGCTCTTCCCAGACCTTCACTTTGACATCCATCTTGGCTGAGGGATGCATGCACACCCAGGGGAGTGTCCCGGGGTAGGTCGGGTGTGGAAAAAGAACCAGATAATTGGCCTGAAGGAACACAAAGACCTGGAAGAGCCGCCCTATATAAATGACTTAGCACTCCTCCTTACTAGGGGAGACATCCACCCCCTTCTTCTCCAGGGGTGCCTCTCTGCCTTGCTTCTGTCTTAGCTAAACAAACCATTTATCTACGTGCTCTCCCACTTGTTTTGCTGTCTCTAACGAAAACCTTTCTACCTACATTTATAGTCTCTGCCTCTATGATAAATGCATTTTCACTGGGGGCAAAGATCCAGGGAAAAATAACTTTTAGCTTCTAAGTACTTGCTGGTCTGGTGTCAGGATTCCTGGTTCTCACTCAGGCTACCCAGGTTCAGTTTCTGGGGAGGGAACTGAGATCTCACTTCCCACCATTGCTCACTGCTTTCTCACCAAGATCAGCAGGACTGGAATGAACTAATATTTATTACATGCTTTGTGTATTTCCTGACACATTAATAAATGATCTATAAGCATTACATATGTCTTATAAATAAAGTATATGTTTGTTTCTTACTATGTTAGTTCTATCTTTCTGGGCTACAAGGTAATAAAACAGGTGGAATCATTTAATCAATCCTTTTGATGTTGCTGTATTTGTTTTTAAATTTTATTTTACAAATAGCTGTCTCAATATTGCTTTTGAAAACCTGGACCTGAGTAATATTGGATGACTTTTAACATTTACTATACACACATACATCCATGTGTCCAAGACTGACTAAACATAAAAATCACTTGATTAATTGTCTGCAATGACTTTGAATCAAACAGAATATTTAGAAAGAATATCTGGTGGCTGTTTATTACTTCCCTATCAAGACCTGCTTTGAAGCCAACAGAACCACCTAGTACTAAAATATAGACGCCTAACAATGCCCAAAAAGAGACCCCAGGAAATGAGGATAGTTCCTAAATCAACAATTTTGCAACTACAGATTATCATTTTAAAATAGGTGTCTGGATCCTGAATTTCAACAAATGATGATAATGTTATCAATGAATACTTTGCCAAGGAAAAAGAATACCAAGAATGTTACTACCATTGGCTCAAAATTTTAGGAGCTCCCTGGGTGTAACCTGAAACAGGTCCCAACATAGAAGGCAAGGGGAAGTCAAAAGAAAGGCAAATCATCACCCATTCGTAGGCGATGACTTTAATAAGTACCGGAACTTACATACTTAGGTCTGTCTAAGGCAGCTACAAGAGCAGATTTTCGCAGAGATGGTAGAATCTTGAAAATTTATATAGAGGTTATATAACTGGGTTCAATCACGTATCTGGTCCAGATTCTCTCAACAACAGCTTACTCTCTCAAGGCTCCATCCTCAAACTGACTGACTATGGTAACAGTGCTCAGAATGAACAGTCAGTCCCAGGACAGGAGCCAGGGTGAGGGGCTTCCAAATCTCCAGGTAAACCGATTATCATGACCTTTCAATAACCTTCTCTGATAACCAACGGGAATCAGTTACATATCCATTCCGCCTGGGTGTCTTGAAGAAACTTGTTAAATAAAAATGAGATATACAGATAAACAGATCACCAGAGTGCCCATGACACTTCCTCCAGCAGCCTAACAATCTATAGTAAGATGAATAATATTTTAAGAGTGTTTCCCTGATAGCTCAGATGGTAAAGAATCAGCCTCCAATACAGGAGACGAGGGTTCCATCCCTGGGTCAACAACATCCCTGGAGAAGGAAATGGCAACCCACTCCAGTATTCTTGCCTGGGAAATCCCACGGACAGCGAAGCCTGGCAGCTACAGTCCATAGGGTTGCAAAGAGTCAGATAGGATTGAGAAGAAACAGAGCACAACATTGCAAAACAGTTTCTTTGAACTCCGATTTTGGTTTAGAATTAACGTCTGCTCCCTCATGCGGACACAACTGAAGCCACTTCGCAGCAGCAGCAGCTCCCTCACGCAGGAAAAGCTGAGTATCAGTAATAGTCCCTTGTTCTAACCTGAAAACTGGTGTCTTACAGAGAACAGACCCTTAGGATCAATGTATATGAATTCCAGAAGAGCAGGGTACTTGTGAGCACTTCCCTTCCAATGACTAGAAAAGGCTTCTCTAGTAGTAGCCGACAGCACTAGAACACCTCAATTTTTAAAAATGTGCCCAGTAATTTGGGACTTCTGGACAGGATGTTTGGATTAAGGGGGAAGAAATGCACCTAAATCTTCCTTAGGGGAAAATTCTAAATTGCCAGAGTTGATCTGAGTAAGTCAACAGCTACCATGTACAGTAAGTAACTGTGTGACTTTAATATGCATAAATTTTATTTTTTTAGGAGTCAGTAAAGTGAAAGAGGAGAGTGAAAAAGTTGGCTTAAAGCTCAACATTCAGAAAACTAAGATCATGGCATCTGGTCCCATCACTTCATGGGAAATAGATGGGGAAACAGTGGAAACAATGGCTGACTTTATTTTGGGGGGCTCCAAAATTACTGCAGATGGTGATTGCAACCATAAAATTAAAAGACACTTACTCCTTGGAAGGAAAGTTATGACCAACCTAGATAGCATATTAAAAAGCAGAGACATTACTTTGCCAACAAAGGTCCGTCTAGTCAAGGCTATGGTTTTTCCAATGGTCATGTGTGGATGTGAGAGTTGGACTGTGAAGAAGGCTGAGCACTGAAGAATTGATGCTTTTGAACTGTGGTGTTGGAGAAGACTCTTGAGAGTCCTTTGGACTGCAAGGAGATCCAACCAGTCCATCCTAAAGGAGATCAGTCCTGAGTGTTCATCTGAAGGACTGATGCTGAAGCTGAAACTCCAATACTTTAGCCACCTCATGCAAAGAGTTGACTCACTGGAAAAGACCCTCATGCTGGGAGGGATTGGGGGCAGGAGGAGAAGGGGATGACAGAAGATGAGATGGCTGGATGGCATCACCGACTCGATGGACATCAGTTTGAGTAAACTCCGGGAGTTGGTGATGGACAGGGAAGCCTGGCGTCGGCAATACATGGAGTCGCAGAGTCGGACACAGCTGAGCGACTGAACTGAATTGAGTATGAAAGGATCTTGGGGGTGTTCCAGGGGACTCATGGTAAAGAATCCACCTGCCCATTCAGGAGATGCAGGAGACTTGGATTCGATCCTTGGTCAAGAGCTGGAGGAGGAAATGGCAACCCACTCCAGTGATTCTTGCCTGGGAAGTCCCATGGATGGAGGAGCCTGGCAGACTGGGATCCATGGGGTCGCAAAGAGTCAGATGTGACTGAGCGTGAGCACGCATGCATGAAAGGATCTCACCAGCATTACTGAGAGCAAATCCCTCTTAGAATTCCTATGTGAAAACGTCACTGTTCCTGCTTCTTTTAAGCACAGATTACTTACAGCCCATCACCGTGTTCTGTTTGCTCCCTACATCATATGCCATGACATAAGCATAAGAACAGGAACTTAGTTTAGGATGTCTTCCCTCCTTGGTAAAATTGGCTTGCTTGCAATCCAGATGTTCTGAATTAGCTTATGTGCCTAATACATTACGTTCTATTATTTGATTACATTCTATTATTTCATCTCTTGACATATTTACTGAGTTGGACATGACCAAAGCAACTTAGCACATACACACAAGAATTAGACATCATTTTATTTCTCAAACTATTTAACCTTCTTTTTTATATCCAGAAATTGCAAGCTTATAGAAACATAACATAAAAGCTGTGCTATTTGGATCAATTTCTCCCAGAGGTTTGCCAGGACGTTTATAATTACTCCATCTCCTCAATCCAGCAAATAGGTAATTGACCCATGTCACTTAACACTTAATACTTTACTATTTTACTTACATAGTATACAACTTCAAAGGAATTCTTTTTTGTCATTTTGTTCCTTAAAGAGAGCCTAACACAGCTCCCTCCGAACTTCAGGTACCAGATAATACTTTGCTGTCGTAGCAACACATAGCAATATGTAGACGTAACGATTCAGGAACTTAACATAAAACTGATTCTTGTTTTTCCTTTCAACTTCAGTCTTAAGTAAACTAAAGATAGTATGTATAGATCACTTTCTATTTGTGGTACAATTAAATTATTGCTTATTGCTATTGCTAAGTCACTTCAGTCGTGTCCGACTCTGTGTGACCCCATAGACAGCAGCCCACCAGGCTCCCCCGTCCCTGGGATTCTCCAGGCAAGAACACTGGAGTGGGTTGCCATTTCCTTCTCCAATGCATGAAAGTGAAAGTGAAGTCGCTCAGTCGTGTCCGACCCTCAGCGACCGCATGGACTGCAGCCTACCAGGCTCCTCCATCCATAGGATTTTCCAGGCAAGAGTACTGGAGTGGGGTGCCATTGCCTTCTAGTTTTCATTAATTTGTAATAATTCCTTATTATCCTTTTTAATATCTATGTGAGCTATAGTAATCCTCCCCTCTCTCAGTGCTTCCCTGGTGGCTCAACACGGTAAAGAATTTGCCTACAATGTGGGAAACCCAGCCTCTATCCCTGGGTCAGGAATATCTCCTGGAGGAGGGACTGGCAACCCACTCCCGTATTCTTGACTGGAGAATTCCACAGACATAGGAGCCTGGCAGGTCACAGTTCATGGGGTCTCACACATATCTGATACTGAAAATTTGTGTATTCACTCTTTTTTTTTTTTTATCAGTCTGGCTGAAGGTCTATCAATTTTATTGATCTTCTCAAAGAACCAGCTTTTCATTCAACTGATTTTTTACCTTACTGATTTCTGCTCTTTATTATATATATGCGTGTGTGTGTGTGTGTGTGTGTGTATTTTGGTTTCCATTGGCTCCTTTCTACTTTATTAAAATACAAGCATAGGCCATGGATTTAATATCATTCTTTTCTACTGCAAGCATTTACTGCAATAAATTGCCCTCTAAAATTGCCTTAGGCTGCATTTCACAAATTCTAATGTGTGTTTTCATTTTCATTCTGTTAAAAATAGCTTTTAATTTTGCTTTTCGTTTCTTCTTTAATGTTGGTTTATTTGTGTGCTATTTAGTTTACTACTATTTGAGGAATTTCCATATATCTTTCTGTTATCAATTTCTATTATTAACTCTACTGTGATCAGAAAACATTCTTTGTTTAATTTGCATTCTGTTACACTTGTAAACTTGTTTTATGGCCTAATTTGGCAAATGTTTTGTGTGCTTTTAAAAATACTGCAGGTTCTATTGTTGCTGAATGAATTATGAATAATTAGTGTGATGATGGTGTTCAGTTTATTTATACTTATACACATTTTGTCTACTTATTTTATTTTGTGTCTACTTATTACATCATTTTTGGAGAAGGCAATGGCACCCCACTCCAGTACTCTTGCCTGGAAAATCCCATGGACGGAGGAGCCTGGTGGGCTGCAATCCATGGGGTCATGAAGAGTTGGACACGACTAAGCGACTACACTTTCACTTTTCACTTTCCTGCACTGGAAAAGGAAATGGCAACCCACTCCAGTGTTCTTGCCTGGAGAATCCCAGGGATGGGGGAGCCTGGTGGGCTGCCATCTATGGGGTCGCACAGAGTCGGACTCGACTGAGGCGACTTAGCAGCAGCATTACATTATTTTAATTCTTCATTTTAAGTATGGGTTTATTTATCAAGTGAATCTGTTTTTACTTTGTATATTTTGAAACTTCATTACTAGGTACATAGATATTGAAGATTTAATAAGTCCTCTGATGTTTTAACCCTTTATACTTATGAAATGATCCCTTTGTTCCTGGTAATAGTCTCTCTCTCTCTCTCTCTTTTTTTTTTAATAGAATATACTTTAGCTGACATTAAGATATCACTACAGCTTTCTTTGGGTTAGTGTTAGTACCATATCTCTTTTTGCCTTCTTTACATGGGCTTGATAAAGGACAGAAATGGTATGGACCTAACAGAGGCAGAAGATATTAAGAAGAGGTGGCAAGAATACACAGAAGACCTGTACAAAAAAGATCTTCACGACCAAGATAATCACGATGATATGATTACTCACCTAGAGTCAGATGTTCTGGAATGTGAGGTCAAGTGGGCCTTAGAAAGCATCACTACCCACAAACCTCGTGGAGGTGATGGAATTCCAGTTGAGCTATTTCAAATCCTGAAAGATGATGTGAAAATGCTGCACTCAATATACCAGCAAATTTGGAAAACTCAGCAGTGGCCACAGGACTGGAAAAGGTCAGTTTTCATTCCAACCCCAAAGAAAGGCAATGCCAAAGAATGCTCAAACTATGGCACAATGGCACTCATCTCACACACTAGTAAAGTAATGCTCAAAATTCTCCAAGCCAGGCTTCAGCAATATGTGAACCGTGAACTTCCAGATGTTCAAGCTGGTTTTAGAAAAGGCAGAGGAACCAGAGATTAAATTGCCAACATCACCTGGATCATGAAAAAAGCAAAAGAGTTCCAGAAAAACATCTATTTCTGCTTTATTGACTATGCCAAAGCCTTTGACTGTGTGGATCACAACAAACTGTGGAAAAATCTTCAAGAGATGGGAATACCAGACCACCTAACCTGCCTCTTGAGAAACCTATATGCAGGTCAGGAAGCAACAGTTTGAAGTGGACATGGAACAACAGACTGGTTCCAAATAGGAAAAGGAGTATGTCAAGGCTGTATATTGTCACCCTGCTTATTTTAACTGATATGCAGAGTACATCATGAGAAACACTGGGCTGGAAGAAGCACAAGCTGGAATCAAGATTGCTGGGAGAAATATCAATAACCTCAGATATGCAGATGATACCACCCTTATGGCAGAAAGTGAAGAGGAACTAAAAAGCCTCTTGATGAAAGTGAAAGAGGAGAGTGAAAAAGTTGGCTTAAAGCTCAACATTCAGAAAACCAAGGTCATGGCATCTGGTCCCATCACTTCATGGGAAATAGATGGGGAAACAGTGGAAACAGTGTCAGACTTTATTTTGGGGGCTCCAAAATCACTACAGATGGTGATTGCAGCCATGAAATTAAAAGACGCTTACTCCTTGGAAGAAAAGTTATGACCAACCTAGATAGCATATTCAAAAGCAGAGATATTACTTTCCCAACAAAGTTCCATCTAGTCAAGGCTATTGTTTTTCCAGTGGTCATGTATGGATATCAGAGTTGGACTGTGAAGAAAGCTGAGCGCCGAAGAATTGATGCTTTTGAACTGTGGTGTTGAAGAAGACTCTTGAGAGTCCCTTGGACTGCAAGGAGATCCAACCAGTCCATTCTGAAGGAGATCAGCCCTGGGATTTCTTTGGAAGGAATGATGCTAAAGCTGAAACTCCAGTCCTTTGGCCACCTCATGTGAAGAGTTGACTCATTGGAAAAGACTCTGATGCTGGGAGGGATTGGGGGCAGGAGGAGAAGGGGACGACAGAGGATGAGATGGTTGGATGGCATCACCGACCCGATGGATGTGAGTCTGAGTGAACACTGGGAGATGGTGATGAACAGGGAGGCCTGGCTTGCTGCAATTCATGGGGCTGCAAAGAGTCGGGACACAACTGAGCAACTGAACTGAACTGAACTGATCATTTGACCTATTTGTATCTTTATACTTAATGCAGTTTTCTTTTAGAGGCAAGATATAGCTAAGTCTTGCTTTTGTTCACCCAATCTTACAATATCTGACTTTTAATCAGGAATTATTGAACTATTGAAAGTTATTGGGATTATGAATAAAATCTAATTAAAATCAACTACAGCATGCCACTTCTGCTTTTCAGATTTCTTCTGTTCTTTGTGTCCATTTATTTCTTTTTTTTAACTTTGGATTAAATACTTTTAATAATTTCATTTTTGTACCATTTGTTGTTTAACTTTCTATATTTTGTTTTATTGTTTCTTTTGGGGGTGGCACAGTGCTTTAGGTTCTATAGTGTTGCAGCTACTGTTAAGTTGCTTCAGTCGTGTTCAACTATGTGCGACCCCATAAATAGCAGCCCACCAGGCTCCCCGGCCCTGGGATTCTCCAGGCAAGAACACTGGAGTGGGTTGCCATTTCCTCCTCCAATGCATGAAAGTGAAAAGTGAAAGTGAAGTTGCTCAGTCGTGTCCGACTCCTAGCGACCCCATAGACTGCAGCCCACCAGGCTCCTCCACCCATGGGATTTGCCAGGCAATAGTACTGGAGTGGGGTGCCATCGCCTTCTCCAGGTTTTATAGTATATACCTTTAATTATCAGAGCCTGCCATCAAGTAATATTATCTCACTTCAGATATACCATAAATATATAACATTTTATATAACTTCCTCTCTCCTGGACTTTATAGTATTACATCATAGTTTTTGCTCTTATATTGCTATAAACTCAACAATACAGTGATATTATTATTTCAAAAGAGTAAAATGATCTTTTAATAGAACTTAAAAATAAGAGAAACATTTATATTTGCCTACATGCAATTACCATTCCCAGTGCTCTTCATTCATGTGTGTAGTTACAGATTTCCATCTGGTATTATTTTCCTCCTGCTGGAAGAACTTCCTTTAACATCTTTGGGAGCTGCTGGGGATGAAGTTTTTCAGCTTTTGTATATCTGATAAAGAATTTGGCCCACTGTCATCTTGCCTTCATTGTTCAAAAAAAAAAAAAATTAACTATTGTTATCCCTCTATACATAACGGTTCTTTTTACTCTGGATACATTAAGGTTTTCTGTTTTTTTTTTTTTTTAATTTTTCAGATTTCTATGACTTAGGTTTCACTAGACTTCTTGAATTTTGAATTTATTATTTTCATCAGAATGGAAAAAACTTATCATTTCTTACATTTCTTTGCACTTTTTTTTGTCCCCAACCCCTGCATTTTGGTACCCTCAATTTACATGATTATTAGGCAGGTTGCCTAATGAAATTAAAAGATGCTTGCTCCTTGGAAGGAAAGTTATGACCTACCTAGACAGCATATTTAAAAGTAGATACATTACTTTGCCAACAAAGGTCCATCTAGTCAAGGCTATGGTTTTTCCAGTGGTCATATATGGATGTGAGAGTTGGACTATAAAGAAAGATGAGCACAGAATTGATGCTTTTGAACTATGGTGTCGGAGAAGACTCTTGAGAGTCCCTTGGACTGCAAGGAGATCCAAGGAGCCTACCAGGCTCCTCCCTCCATGGGATTCTCCAGGCAAGAGTACTGGAGTGGGTTGTCCACCCTAAAAGAGATCAGTCCTGGGTGTTAATTGGAAGGACTGATGTTGAAGCTGAAACTCCAATACTTTGGCCACCTGATGCAAAGAGCTGACTCATTGGAAAAGACCCTGATGCTGGGAAAGGTTGAGGGCAGGAGGAGAAGGGGACGACAGAAGATGAGATGGTTGGATGGCATCCCCGACTTGATGGACATGGGTTTGGGTGAACTCCGGGAGTTGGTGATGGACAGGGAGGCCTGGCGTGCTGTGTTTCTTGGGGTTGCAAAGAGTTGGACACGACTGAGAGACTGAGCTGAACCGATCTAGGCAGCTTGCCCCTTTAATGTTGTCTTGCATCTCGCTGATATCCTTTTGTCTTTCCAGATTTTTTCCGTTTCATTTAGATTATTTCTATTGCTAAGTCTCCAAGTACCATCTGCCCTCAGTATCCACAAGTTACACACCTGCAGATGCAACCAAGCGCTGACCCAGGGTTTCTATGGTTGGTTGAATCTGTGAATGTCAAACCCTTGAATACAGAGGGCCAACTGTATTCACAGCTAGATTTCACTTCAAATAAGGGACTTGAGCACTGCAGATTTTGTATCTGTGGGGGCTCCTGGAAACAGTTCCCTGCAGGAACTGAGGGATGACTGCATTAACATTTTCTTCTGTAACATCACATGCGCTATTAAATCCCATCTAGTGTCTTATCTCACATACTATAATTTTCACCCATAGAAGTTCATTTTGAGTCCTTTTTTGTGTGTGTGTCACTCTTAGCACCCCCTATCATGGTTATGTTTTTATCAACTTTCTTGAAAATACAAAATATGTATTTTAATACTGTCTACTATGTCTTTCATCTTCATTATTTCTAGATTGGTTTTAATTGATTGTTTTTCCTCTTGCTGTGTGTTGTAGATTACTGCTTCTGTGTGATGGCAATTTTGATGGTATGTCAGGAATTTTTAGCTGTTATCTTGTTGGATGTGTTTTTTTAACTATTCTTGACATTTGTTCTGGAACACAGTTATTTGGAAGAAGTTTGAGCTTTTTTGGTTCCTTGCTTTTAAGCTTTCTTAGAATCAGAAGAATCTTTAGTCTAAGGATCATTTTCCCCCATACATTTTTTGCAGGTTGGCAAATGGGCATTACACTGTAATAATCAGGGTCCCAGCTCCCAAAAACTTTACCTTGATTTCAAATGATCAAGAAATTATCACAAGTAATGCCCTGTCTTCAAAAGCTTCCACCAAGAAGTGACCCATATTACTTCTCATGCTAAGTCACTTCAGTCATGTCCAATTCTTTGTGGCCCCACGGTCTATAGCCCACCAGGCTTCTCTGACCATGGGATTTCCCAGCTAAGAATACTGGAGTGGGTACCCATTCCCTTCTCCAGGGGATCTTCCCCATTTGAGTCTATAAATAATGCATATTCTATTTATAAAAAAAAAAAAAGGTACATTTCCTCACCTAAGTTTAAAGAGATGGAAAAGTGAAGTGAAGTGAAGTTGCTCAGTTGTGTCTGACTTCGCGACTCCATGGACTGTAGCCTACCAGGCTCCTCCTTCCATGGGATTCTCCAGGCAGGAGTACTGGAGTGGGTTGCCAGTTCCTTCTCCAGGGGATCTTCCCGTCCCAGGGATCAAACCCAGGTCTCCCACATTCCAGGCTGACGCTTTAACCTCTGAGCCACCAGGGAAGCAAGGTTATCTTTCAAGCAAAGAGATGGAAAAGCACTCTCCTAAATGTTCATAAAGAGCAGAAAGCCAGAAACATTTGGCTACTTTATTAATGACGACCACACCCTCTACAAAGGAATGTGTATATAATATCTCTATTGAAACTAGAAATTTGCCTTTATCAGATTCAGCTTGAATCCACCATTCACCGAGTAGAAGACTAAGCATTAAGCATTTACTCATGTATATTCTGAATTTCCTCTACTCCCTTCAAATTCTAATTGCTAAACTATTTTAATAGTTTTCTTCCTATAAGAAAGAAAGGGGGTATAAAGGTGATGGCTTACTCTAAGAAGGGCTCCAGAAGCTTTGAGAACACATTTCTAGTTTTAAAAAGCTGTTTTCAAATTCTAAGATTAAGAAAAAACAAACAAACAAAAAAAACCCCAAGTTTCTTTGGGAGGCAACAGTTTTAAGAAAGTAGATTAAAGTATTTCAGGATTCTCAGTTCAGTTGCTCAGTCGTGTCCAACTCTTTGTGACCCCTTGAATCGCAGCATGCCAAGCCTCCCTGTCCATCACCAACTCCCAGAGTCCACCCAAACCCATGCCATTGAGTTGGTGAATGCCATCCAACCATCTCATTCTCTGTCGTCCCCTTCTCCTCCCGCCTTCAATCATTCCTACCATCAGGGTCCTTTCAAATGAGTCAGCTCTTAGCATGAGGTGGCCAAAATATTGGAGCTTCAGCTTCAACATCAGACCTTCCAATGAACACCCAGGACTGATTTCATTTAGGATAGACTGGTTGGATCTCCTTGCAGTCCAAGGGACTCTCAAGAGACTTCTCCAACACCACAGTTCAAAAGCATCAATTCTTTGGTGCTCAGCTTTCTTTATAGTCCAACTCTCACATCCATACATGACTATGGGAAAAACCATAGCCTTGACTAGACAGACCTTCAGGATTCTATTGTAAATTAAATTTATTCCATAAGAATACACATCTAAGAACAAAGAGACACACTGGCTCTATGGAATAATTAAGTATTGAAGTAGAAAAAAATATGAAATAATAATAATGCCTCTAACTAGTAGAGTCCAGGGTGTCTTTGCTTTTATTTCTCAAGAGAAAAAATATATGTGTACCTGAATCTAGGTAACTAGGGATTGAGCTTTTAAACAATACAGAAAACTTCTTAAAATTTCTGGTCTTTACATTCCTTTTCCTTTTTAGATTTTCTTTTGGAGTCAAGTTTATTTCTCACTTGAATTTTTAAAAATTAATTTATTTACTTTAATTGGAGGCTAATTATTTTATAATATTGTAGTGGTTTTTGCCATACATTGACATGAATAAGCCATGGGTGTATATTTCTCACTTGATGATGGGTGTCTTTCTCTTCAGTTGATTGTCTTAAGTTAGCTATTTCAAGGCATTAGGGAAAAATGCTCACTTTTTCTTGACACTTTTTTTAATGGAGTTTTTTTTTTTTTTTTTTGTAGCTTCTCCTCACCATAAAGAAGGGGGGAAGTAAACCACTTAACTTTATTTAATTTAGGCCTTTGGCCAAAGGAACGGCAGTAGATAATGGGGCTGACGCATATTCATTGGAGGGACTAATCCTGAAACTGAATTCAGTACTTCAGCCACCTGATGTGAAGAGCCAACTCATTGGAAAAGACCCTGATGCTGGGAAAGACTGAAGGAAAAAGAAGGGGATGGCAGATAGTTAGATAGCATCACTGACTCAATGAACACAAATTTGAGCAAACTCTGGGAGATGTGAAGGTTAGGGAAGCCTGGCAAGCTACAGTCCTTGGGATCACAAAGAGCCGGACATGACTTAGTGACTGAACAACAGCAACAAAAATCCATGGTCTCACCCTTCCAGTCATACTTACCAAACCTTAGGAGTTTTCCCAAGAGTTTGGCATCAAAAGCTAAAAATTATAGCCACGCTTTTGGAGATTCTTGTAAACTTACTTCTGACTCAGCATAGGTTGGTATTGTGGCAAACAAGATAAGTGGCAAGATTTTTGGTCTTTAGTATTATTAATAATATTTTCACTGTTTCAGTATGTTTCCATGAAAAATACATCTTACAATTTACATATGCTTCTGACTCTTTCCTTAATAATTTAAATAGCATGGTCCTACTGACTGATCAAAATACAAAAGCTAATACTTTAGGAGAAACTTTAGGAAGGACATACTTTTCTCAAAAGTAAGAAGGTTGAATTATGTCTCTGCACACACATACACAAACTCTTGCACTCACCTATATAAATATAGACTCTTGTGAAAAACTGTGACCACCCATTTTGGGTGATCACCCAGGATCTTCATCATTTTTGTCATTTTTATTCACTAACCCTCCTTCAAAAGCAGTTTCCAGAAGAACAGGTATATTATATTATTCTGTCCATTCTTTTCAGCTTAAAAACTAGTGCTTGCAAAAAGACACTGATGGTTTGAATGGCTCAAAGTCTATACTCAGTTACCTCAAAAGAAGTGCATTTTGGTCGTGATGGGGCCAAAAGTCCTCCTGTATTTGGTGTCCTTGTGTATCCTGTGGTGTGGCTGTGGAGAAGAGTTTGGAAAATCCTTTACCTGCCTATCTTTTGTCCACATAATTAGCTAGGCAACTGTTTGTCCTCAGCTTATTCTGAAAGATCCATCTAACTACTAAATCCGCTAAAGCTGATTATTGCCAAAATATCTTCTTCCAATATCTATCTTTGGTGCTATGGTTGTCACTTTTTTATTATTCTTAAGAGCCAGAGGGTAGATTTTTCTCATCAACATTTTATTCCATATTGCCCACTAAGAGTATAAGGCATTTTGAATTGTCCCCCAAAATTCTAAGGGCATTATTGTTTCTGGGAACATTTTAGACTGAAGAGGAATAAGAAAGAGTGTTACAGGTGAGAATATGAGATTTTCACACAGTTTGGGTTTTAATTTTTAGAAAATATGAGGGAAGACTCACGACATTCCCCACTCTCATCAGGTATAGATAACTAAGCCTCTATTTGTTATGAATAACATCATTTATCTAAGTTATGGTATATTTTTTATGCCAGAACAATCTGCAACTGACTTGTTAACTATATAGCTTTTTAAAAGTACAAGTAGAAGCCATCTGGGTCATTATATTGATATAATCATTGAATTAGAAGTCAAGTCTCCTAGAGTTCCTCTGATCCTAGTGAGGCATTAGACTCACTTTCTCTCTTTCTCATTTTCTTATCAAGAGCCAAATGAACTATTTGCATCACAGGCTTACAATGGAATCAAATATGCTGATGCATATAAAAGTTTTGTAACTACAATTATAAATACTACCAAATAACATTAAAAATATTACTATTAATATTACATCAAAGAATGAAATACAAATTATTTTACTGGGTCATTTTCACATTGAAGTAAGCCGTAAAGATAAAGCTAAAGGAAGTCCAATTCAGAAATCTGAAAGAAATAGTCAATAAATACCATAGTGTATGAGCTTCTTGGGTGGCTCAATGATAAAAAAAATCTCCCTGCCAATGCAGTAGCCACAGGAGACAGAGGTTCAATCCCTAGGTTGGGAAGATCCCCTGGAGGATAAAACGGCTACCTCCTCCAGTATTCTTGCCTGGAAAATCCCATGGACACGGAAGCTTGGTGGGCTACGGTCCATCCACTGCAAGGAGGCAGGCACGACTCAAGAGACAGAGCGTGCGTGCGCCACAGTGAATAGCTGGGGTAAGGACCGGGCTTAGACACAGCCAGGCTACTCCAATGTATTGAGAAAACCAAGAAGGCTATTTGAACAATTCGTGGAACATTTTTTCAACTAATGTGGTAAACATTAAAAAAAAAAACAACCCTCAATATTATAATAGTTCTATATTATTTAAGTTAGCAGAATCCTTTTGCTGGATTCTATTCTGATTCAGTGTTCAAAATTCTGTCTATATGGGAATAGCTGAGCTCAATAGTTCAATTCAGTTTAATTTCTATGTATGTTTTTATGTCTTATATGGTTTATAACACAGTTTAAAGTATAAATCTTGATCCCATATTGCAAGTCATTGCAAACTTTATTGGAGGTTATAATATATGTATATGTATAGACTCTTGCCTGGAAAATCCCATGGATGGAGGAGCCTGGAAGGCTGCAGTCCATGGGGTCGCTAAGAGGCGGACACGACTGAGTGACTTCACTTTCACTTTGCACTTTCATGAATTGGAGAAGGCAATGGTAGTGTTCTTGCCTGGAGAATCCCAGGGACGGGGGAGCCTGGTGGGCTGCCGTCTATGGGGTCACACAGAGTCGAAGATGACTGAAGTGACTTAGCAGCACCATTTATATATATATATAGTGTCAGACTCTTTTAATCATACTTAGATCACATCAACTGAAATTAACTCTTCTTTCCTATTTCAAAAAGAGAGGTAGTTTGACAAAGTTTTATTTTTCCTGTTTGGGACTGACATGTACACACTGCTATATTTAAAAATAAGGATCAGCTATATAGCACAGGAAATTCTACTCCAAATTCTGTAATAATCTAAACAGGAAAATAATTTGAAGAGGAACAGATACATGTATATGTATAACTGGATCAGTTTGCTATACACCTGCAACTCATATAATTGTTAATCAATTATACCCCAGTATAGTTTTTTAATTAAATATTTAATTGGATATCTACTATGTCTCAGGTATTATGTAAAGTGATGAAGATGCAAAGCAGAATATGATAGAATGTCTGCATTTAATGGCATTCAAATCAAGGAGGAAACAGTAGTTATACCAAATAATTATTGACAGGAAGATAGGTGATTACACTTCCAAGTTGGTCAATGATTTCTGGTTTTCATTAGTGACGACGTTAGATTGTTTACATTTTCCATCTTTAAGAGTGATTAAATGCAGGTCTTGCAGAAAGTAAAAAGGAACCAAAGAGTCTCTTGATGAGGGTGAAAGGGGAGGGATGATTTGAGAGAATAGCACTGAAACATGTATATTACCACATGTGAAATAGATGATCAGTCCAAGTTCGATGCATGCAACAGGGCACTCAAAGCCGGTGCTTGGGGACAACCCAGAGGGATGGGATGGGGAGGGAGGTAGGAGGGGAGTTTGGGATGGGGGGACACATGTACACCCGTGGCTGATTCATGTCAATGTATGGCAAAAACCACCACAATATTGTAAAATAATTAGCCTCCAATTAAAATAAATAAATTTTTAAAAATTTAAAAAAAAACCTCAACATTCAAAGACCTTAGATCATGGCATCCAGTCCCATCACTTCATGGCAAATAGAAAGGTAAAATATGGAAAGAGTAACAGACTTCATTTTCTTGGGCTCCAAAATCACTGAGGATGGTGACTGCAGCCATGAAATGAAAAGACACTTGCTCCTTAGAAGAAAAGCTATGACAAACCAAACAATGTATTAGAAAGCAGAGACATCACTTTGCCAACAAAGGTTTGTCTAGTCAAAGCTATGGTTTTACCAGTAGTCATCTATGGATATGAGAGATGGACCATAAAGAAGGCTGAGTGCTGAAGAATTGATGCTTTCAAACTTCGGTGCAAGAGAAGACTCTTGAGAGTCCCTTGGACAGCACGGAGATCAAACCAGTCAATCCTAAAGGAAATAAACTCTGAATATTCATTGGAAGGACTGATGCTAGAGCTGAAGCTCCAATACTTTTTGGCCCCCATGGGAAGAGCCAACTCATTGGGAAAGACCCAACTCATTGGGAAAGACCCTGATGTTGGGAAAGATAGGAGGCAGGAGGAGAAGGGAGCGATGGAGGAAGAGATGGTTGGATGGCATCCACTGACTCACTGGACATGGGTTTGAGAAAACTCTGAGAGATGGTGAAGGACAGGGAAACCTGGCATGCAGACCATGGGGTTGCAAAGAGTCAGACATGACTTAACAACTGAAGAGCAACAACCAAAATTATTAAAAAAATTTTTTTTTCTTGGGGTGATTTGACAATTAGAAAAAAACTGTCTGAGGACTTTTTCCCTTTGTGTCTAAGGGAAGGCAGGAACAATGGATAACTCCAAGAACAGAGAAAGGGAAACATTTACTATCTTTTTTCTTCTTCACTTTTATGTATTTGTATTTCTGCCTCACTCTTTCTCTTGCTGTTTATGATCTACTCTCTCCTCTCTCATTTACCCATCCACCAAACTTGTACTGTTCTGTGGGGAAACAGTGATGGATTAGGCAGAAAGGCCTTCAACCTTGTGGTAAACTCTTAGAGTACAACGTAGAAGCAGCTATTATCTGGGATCATAACCTCTAGGGTAAGACTTCACTTCTGGCTCTCAGCAGCAATGTAAATTTGGGCAAGTTGCTTAGCCTCTCTCTGTGCTTCAGTTTCCTTGTCTAGAATGTGGAGTTACCATAGGATCTACTTAAAAGAGCTGTAACAATGTTGACCTTCACCTGAGCCCTGACCTTCTGGAAAGCAGCGGTTGTTAAGAACCCCTGCACCCCCATCCCATTCTTTCATGTTCTGGGGCAATGGCTAATTTCAACGGACCACGCCACCAGGCACATTCTGAGTGAGATAAGGCTCAACACTATTCTTCCTCATGATTCCCATAAATTTCCTGGATGATTTACCTTTCTATTTGTTCTGACCATCTACTGATCACTATAAATGGATTGATGGTTTACAGACATCTTGTCTCTGTTGGGTAAAAGAGGACAGAGAATCTGGTAAATTTTTCTTTTCTGTTTCTGTATCTTGAGCTCAAATAAAGTGAGAAAGCATACCCACTGAGAGGAGATCAGGTATTTTAAATAGACCTGTGGACTTTGCTGATGCTTATGACTGAATTTTCGAATTAAAACTACAGTATAAGCTTTTTGTCTGTTTGCTTACATGTCTATAAGTCAGAAAAGCCTTTACCTCTATTTATGTAAATATGTAATATTTTCATACCTCTGGATAATACCAATCAATTAAATTTTAAATCCCTTATATTAAAGAAGCTCTATTGTAATTGGCTTAGAGATAAATATTCATATAATTGATCATTCCCCATGCTTCAGAAATTAGAGAAATTGAATCTCAATTTCAATGTGGAAAAAGAGATATTCTTATAGGAACTAATTTAGAAACATTTTAAGAATCCATGCTTGCCTACTTTGTCAAACAAAACTAGTTTAGTGATTTGGGTTTAATACAAAAAATTGCTTCATCTGAGTTAATAGTGTTATCGGTAAAATGCAAGTACACATTTTTATTCCACTTGAGCATGTTCTTTCTAAACAAAGATTTACTAATCAAAATGAGCTAGCTTTATTTCTACTTACTGTTTAAGATTACGAAAATTTAAATTTGGGCTTAACCAAATTGAATCATTATTCTGGTGAACTTTATTTCAACAGTAATTATATTTTGTAGTATGTAATTTTGAAGATAATTTCTAAGATCTTTAAGTAATTTAAAATCTTGGACTGCTACTAAATTGAGCTACTTAATGGATATTCATTAGATAACTGGATAATTTTGAAATAAGAAAGAACACTGTAACATTAGTTACAGAGCATAAATTTACATTTATGTACATTTAGTCTCCTGTATTTATATGGTACAGAGAGGTTGTATATGTTTGCATTTGCTAATGAATATGTTCATTTTTGCCATTTTGAGAAATTGTACTGTAAGATATGTGTCTTTGGTAAAGTGAAAAAGAAAGGAGCATTGTCTTAAACTTAAAAGACTTATTCTTCCAGAATGAAAAGAAGGAATGTTTAAGAAAAAACCTGAATGGATATAGAAAGTTGTAGAAGGTACATGAAAGGGAAATGTTATTTTTATTGGTTTATATAATGAGTTTAGCTAAGATTTATTTATATGATTTTCTAAAAAGTCTCTGTTTACATTTTCTTAGAGTTTTTGCCTCTTTAAGAGGTTCTAAAATGTTTTCCTTTACCTTCTGAGCCTTGGCAGCAAAACTTTCTGTATAAATAAAAGTCGCTGTGCTCTTTGTTGACTATATTTCCCTTGATTTTTGAAGATAATTAGAGCGACTTCACTTTGACTTTTCACTTTCATGCATTGGAGAAGGAAATGGCAACCCACTCCAGTATTCTTGCCTAGAGAATCCCAGGGATGGGGGAGCCTGGTGGGCTGCCGTCTATGGGGTTGCACAGAGTCGGACACGACTGAAGCGACTTAGCAGCAGCAGCAGCAGCAAGACGTCTCAATTAAGAGTACTAAGATTCCTTACAATCATGTTGCCTCTTATGTTTACCTTTAAAATCTTCTATTGCCACTTTAATTAAATAGGAAGTCAAGTATCATTTCTCAGTAACCCAAATTCCCACCTTTATCAAATCTGACAATTTTTGATATTTCCCCTTTTCCAAATATCAAATTTCAAAGTGGCATCCTTTGCACTTAAAACTTTGTTGAAATTTGTTTTGACATGTACACACTGCTATATTTACTTATCCGTTTACTTTTGGCTACACTGGGTCTTCTGTGGCCACAGACGGGCTTTCTCTAGTTGTGGACAGCAGGGGCTAATTTCTAGTTGCGCTGCACGGGCTTCTCATTGCAGAGGCTTCTCTTGCTGCAGAGCGCAGGCGCTAGGGTGAGTGGGCCTCAGCAGTTGCTCAATAGCTGCGGCTCTCGGGCCCTAGAGACAGTAGGCTTCAGTGGCTGCAACACGCAGGCTCAGCAGTCGTGGTGTACGGGCTTAGTTGCTCCGCAGCGTGTGGAATCTCCGCAAGTGTTCGTGCACCCGGCTCCTCCCTCCATCTCACCAAATCAGTATGTTGAAATACTCACCCCTGATGTAATAGTATTTGAAGGTGAGGCCTCTGGGAGGTCATTAGATCATGAAGGTGAAGCTGTCATGAGTAGAGTTAGTTCCCTGATGGAAAATGCCCCTCAGAGCCCTCTGACCACTTCTATGTGAGGACACAGAAGATAGCCATCCAGTAACGAAGAAGTGGACTCTCACCAGACACTGAATCTCCCAGGGCCTGATCTTAGACTTCCCAGCCTAAAGAACTATGATAAATAAACATTTTTAGTTTATAAGCATAAAGGGAAAAATACTTGTGTATTTCTCCTATACTACTTTCACAGAACTTTTCACTTCTGACTCCTCTGTCACCCACACAGGAGATTTCCATACATCAATCCCACAACAACAGCTGGATGTCCTACAGTTAAACACAGCTCTACACTATCAAGCTGAAGATAGCATCAGATTCCACAAGTTAAGGGTTCCGTTCTACAAGACTGCCTCCCACCCTCCCACCCTCACACACACACACACACACACACACGCACGCACGCACGCACGCACGCCTCAGGCAACAATTCTAAGTCCAGGTTGTTACCTGGACTTAAATTGGAAGTCTTCCTTGAGTTTAATTGATTGATTGATCGGCTTGAGTGGCTCACAAAACTCAGGAAAACATCTTACTAGGTTATCAGTTTATGATAAAAAGTTGTAAGTCAGAAACAGCAAGATGGAAAAGACGTGCAGGTCAAGGTATGTGGGAAGGGGCGCCTGGCTTTGCACGGGGGCTGGCCATTCTTCTAGCACCTCCACCTGTTCGCCAACTTGGGAGCTGTCCAAATCCCAGGCTATTGGGCTTTTAGGAGGTTTCACCACATTGACTATTACTCTATTTCCAGTCCCTCGCCCTTCTCTGTAGAATGGTGGTGGGGCTGAAAGTTCCAAGCTTCTAGTCATGGCTTAGCTCTCTGGTCATCAGCCCACAAAGAGTTGCCTCATTAGAACAAGACACTCCAATACCCAGGAATCCCAAAGCATTTAGAAGCCCTGTATAGAAACAGGGTCAAAGGCCAAATATTAGGGTAACGGATGCTCCTGGTATTCTCATTGCGGGGAGGGGGTGGGTGGGAGGTCCAACAGGGAGGGAATATATGTATATACAACAGCTGACTCATTTTGTTGTTCAGCAGAAACTAACACAACATTGTAAAGCATTTATACTCCAATAAAAAGAAAATTATAAGGATTTTAGGATCTCTAAGCCAGGAATGCCTAGTAGAGACACTATATATATATATATATGTATGTAATATATATATATTTCTATTATTTTACAATAAGCCACTCAATCTATGGTGTTAGCAGTCCAACTGGATAAGACACTTTCATTTGCTTGTTAAATATTTCCTATGTAGATACCACTTTGCTAAGCTTTGGGGGAGTGGGGTGGGAGAGGATGAAATCTACCCTTGATTTCACGGAATAGTGAGAGAAACAGAAAGAAGGTGAGTATTTATAATTTAGTGATAAGAACTGTAATAGACTGTAACAAAGAGTGCATTTTACTATCATAACAGTGCCCTCCTGAAGGAGAGCCTGACTTCAGGAAATTGTCTTGAGAAGATGCCCAGAGTAGAGGGAAGATGATGAGGACTTGGGTAACAGCAAGAACCAAAATAACAAAATTAATGGACAAGGTGCTTTTTTTTTTTTTAATGAGATCAGAAAAGAAACTGATTATATTCCTGAGAGAGGTGTGGGAAGAGAGAAAAGAGGATGGGCTTTGAGAGTACAGAAGAGATATCAGCCAGGAGATTTGTGGGTGGCTGTAGTTCACCTCTGATATGGGCCATCGAAGCATCTAACTATGTGGATGAATAACATCTAATTTGCAATATGAGTGTTTCTTCCTTCCCACTTGACTTAGAGATGCTTCATGTGGGTGCGTATGGCTGAGAAACAAAGAATAGGTCACCTGAAGAGGGGTTCGACTTTATATCTCAGGACAGAACTTCGTATCTCAGGCTGGTGATAGCAGGAGCTTGGGGAACACAAGGATATAACCTTGTCCTGGAAAATGACAAGGTTTAGGACTGTCATGGGACTTAAAAGTACGATGGAGAACTTAAATCAATTTCAAGGAGAGAGAAGTCACCAGTTGATTTCTAGGTTACAAGAGATGTTCAGTTATTGTGACAGCAAGTCTGGAAGGCCAAACAAGACCTGATTTAGGCCTACAACACAACAGCAGGAAATAAGACAGCAGGATGGAACTGAGGCACAGCAAGGATGTCCTAAAGAAAGCAGCTTACCAAGTTTCCAGGAGGGGAGGTAGGGAGAGGGCAAAGCACTCTCAAGAAAGAAAACGTGATCTAAATAGGTTGGGAATCCAAGGAAGAGGGAATGTATATATATATGTGTGGCTGATTCACTGCTGTACAGCAGAAGCTTAATACTGCAAAACAACTATATATCAACTTAAAAACTGTAAATATTTTAAATTAGCAAACAAATAACAACAACAATAAATGCAAGCACTTTAGGCATGAGAGAAGAAGACAGGAACTAACATTATGTCCCAAACTCATGCCATGTGTGATAATAGGTACCAGGTTGCTATTTTATTTGTTGAATTGTCTTCATTTACATATGGCCAGCTTCAATATCTTTCTGTACAGTTCTCCAAAGTCTGACACAGGGTCACCACTGCCACAATCAAGATATACACCCACTTGATGACACCAACATTACCCTGTGCCCCACTGTGGCCCACCCCTCCCACCACCTACAACATATACAACCCTGACTTGATTTCTACTGTTATTTCTCAAACTTCTTCTCTGCAGAATGTCATAGTAATGGGGTCACACAGTATGCTGTCTTTGGAATCTGGTATCTTTCATTTAGCGTAATGCATATGAGTCTCATCTACATTGCTGTGTACATCAAAAGTTCACTACATTTTACTGCTGAATAATAGTCCACTGTATAGTTCTGGCCTCCAAAATCACTGCAGATGGTGATTGCAGCCATGAAATTAAAAGATGCTTACTCCTTAGAAGGAAAGTTATGACCAACCGAGACAGCATATTGAAAAGCAGAGATATTACTTTGCCAACAAAGGTCCGTCTAGTCAAGGCCATGATTTTTCCAGTGGTCATGTATGGATATGAGAGTTGGACTATGAAGAAGGCTGAGTGCCGAAGAATTGATGCTTCTGAACTGTGGTGTTGGAGAAGACTCTTGAGAGTCCCTTGGACTGCAAGGAGATCCAACCAGTCCATCCTAAAGGTGATCAGTCCTGGGTGTTCATTGGTAGGACTGATGTTGAAGCTGAAACTCCAGTACTTTGGCCACCTGATGCGAAGAGCTGACTCATTGGAAAAGACCCTGATGCTGGGAAAGGTTGAGGGCAGGAGGAGAAGGGGACAGCAGAGGATGAAATGGTTGGATGGCATCACTGACTTGATGGACATGGGTTTGGGTGGACTCTGGGAGTTGGTGATGGACAGGGAGGCCTGGCATGCTGCGGTTCATGGGGTCTCAAAGAGTCACACAACAGAGTGACTGAACTGAACTGAATAATCCACTGTATAGATAAAACATAGTTTGTTCATCCACCAGTCACTAGAAGCACAGTTGGGTTGTTTCTGCTTTGGGACAGTTATGAATAATGTTCATTTGCAAATAATGTTCATTTGTGTAGAGGTTTTTGTATTAGCACAAATTTTCATTTTTCTTGGGTAAATATGCAGGAGTGAGATAGACAGTAAATATACGGTCATCTATATGAAATGCTGTCAGATTACTTTCCACATGGCTGTATCATTTGTACCATCATCCATCCAGCCAATGTACAGGAGTCTGAGTATTTCTGTATCCTCACAGAAACTTGGTACTATCAGTGTTAAAAAGGTGACAATGATGATGTCATGGCTAAGGATTTCCAGCAATCATAAGAAGGTAGGACAGTCAATGAAAGACTCTTCCCTAGCACCTTCAATGGGAGCAAGGTTCTGCTGATACTTGGACTTTGTACTTAAAGCCTCCAGGACTGGGACAGTAAATTTCTGTTGTTTTAAGCCACTCTGCTGCTACTGTTTAGTTGCTAAATCATGTGCAACTCTTTGCAAACCCATGGACTGTAGCTTGCCAGGCTCCTCTGTCCATGGGATTTCCCAGGCAGGAATACTAGAGTGGGTTGTCATTTCCTTCTCCAGGGGAGCTCCCGACCCAGGGATCTTATGTGTCTTATGCTTGGCAGGTGGATTCTTTACCACTGAATGACCTGGGAAGCCACCCAGAATGTGTGTTAATTCACACTGGCAGCCCTAGGAAATGAAAACATCTACTAATGATGCTGAGCATCTTTGAACTTGCTCATTTACCAAAAACCATCTTCTTTGGTGAAGTACTCAAATAGTTTCTCTGTCTATTTTGTAAACTTGTGTTGTTGTTTTCTTATTATGGGATTTTGAGTATTCTATATATGTTTTAGATACAATTTTATTTTTCAGATATGCAATTTCAAAACATTTTCTCCTGGTCTACAGCTTGGCTTTTCACTCTCTTCATTCACAGAGCATACATTTTAATTTCAATACAGTTGTATTATTTTTTGTTCTTTAATAGGCAATGATATTGGTGACCTAAGAACCGTCGCTAATTTACATTCGGAGGTCAGGACTAGCATGGATTCAAACACACATTAGGGGTATCATTCTCCATATTCCTTCTTACTGATAAACACTCATATTCTTCAGGTTTTAGGAACTACTTGTCTTATGCCTCTGGCAAAAAAAAAAGGAGACTTTTTTCCAAACTTTTACTGCTTTCATCACTACTACCATAATTCCAATTGAGAAAAAAAATTTGGAAAAAACATGAGGGAAGTTCACCCATTTTCAGAGCGTTTCTTCAATTTTTGACCTTCTTCCCCAATCTGCCTTCCTCTGTTTAATTTTCAGAGTATGCACATTTTTAAAGTTTTATTTTTGTTTTGTCCAGAATTGGGGTTATAATCAGCAAGAAAAAATGACTGGTGAGAGTTTACACTATATTGATAAGAACATCTGATTTTTTAATTTATTTCACATATTTATTTTTATTTTTGCTTAGGGAAAAGCTAAACCCACTTTGGCAAAAATATGATGTGTTCATGAAGGTTGCTGTGAGAATGTAAAAGGTAATTCGGTGCTAGATTGAACAGAGGCTGACATGCCAACCTAAAAATTCCGTATTTCTATTTAGTAGGTCATAGAAAGCTATAGAGGAATTTTCATTCAAATGCCTCAATGTGGTTGGCAGTCCTTGAAAATAGTCTTACTGCCTTTTCCTTTTTTTTTTTTTTTGTCAACCATTCTGAAATAGCAGTGAAATAGTTTCAAGTTTGCTTCCATATTCTAGTCCTGGCACCAATCTTATTTCCCCAGAAGGCGTTTCTATTACTGCAAGTGGCATTCAGGCACTGACGACCACACATTCCCTCATTATACATTGCATAACACAAGAGGAAAGACCAATAAAATCATGGGCTCTACTTATAGTGAACCAACAGCATTTGGGCAGGGCTGGGTTTCCGCTACTTGCATATGCATCATATACCGTGGATAAGACCACTAAAGATGAATTGATGAGGCAAGACATACAGGCAGGTGACTATGTATACCGAGCAATGCGGTAAGCATCCCCATAAGAAGGCAACACCTTAACATTTCTTTTTTTTTTTCTTTTGCTTAATTGACTCTGTAGAATGACCCATGTTGTCTCTGGTAAATACCTGTCATATCAGTCACTTAACTGACACTCTCTTCTGGGTGCCTGCCTTTGACTAGGGTCTCCAGAAGCATACCATGAGACACAGATTTGTATGAATGTTTACTGAGGAGTACTCTTGATCAATACCCATGCTGGGAATGGAAACAAAATTGGGCAAAGGGAGGAGTTAAACAGGACAGTGATTACAACAAAGACCCTTCTAATCCCTTGGGGAATTTTGGAGCCAAGGCAGCCTTTCAGTGATGCCCCAAATCCGCTGGGGGAGGAGCAGATCATTATGGTCTCCCACCAAGGAGTCAGAGAAAGATGACTGATCTGTGGGAATGTGGGGTAAACTGTGGCAAGGAGGCTTTCTTTGGGGGAAGGGACTCAGGAGGCTCCCAGTGGCACAGCCACAGTATCTGCCGCAGTGAAGTAAAGCGGTGCCAGTTTTCTCATCTGCAAACTGGAGCTAATACCCCATCTGAACCTCATAGCAGGTAGAGTGGTTTATGATTTTTGAGGGTTGCATGCATGCTCAGTTGCTCAGTCATGTCCAGTTCTTTGCGACCCCATGGACTGTATGTAGCCCACCAGGCACACCTGTCCATGGGATTTTCCAAGCAAGAATACTGAAGGGGGTTGCCAAATACCCACTAAATAAATCCACTTTGAGTTTGGCCTGGGAGTTGTATGTGTCTGTGTTCATATTCTAAGAATATTGAGTAACTGTTACTGTCATTATTTTTCATGCAGTATATATTGCATGTAAGTATCAATAATTGAGAAACCAGTTCTGTTTTTTTTGTTTTTTTTTTGGTCATACCACATGGCATGTGGGGATCTTAGTTCCCCAACCAGGGATCAAACCTGTGTCCCTTGCATTGGGAGTGCAGAGTCTTAACCGTTGGACCACAAGGGAAGTCCCGAGAAACCATTTTAATATCTTCCAGGAAACTGATGTAAAGGGAAGTTGATGCTTTGCCTAATAATTTCCAGATAAGAAGATTCTATTTCTTGTCCTAATTCCTTTGTGCTACAGCTCTTCATATGAAATCTCGAGAGATTTCAACTCAAATAAATTCAGCCAGACTTCTACGTTTTATTTTTTTGTTGTTGTTTTTGCTTGTTTGCTTAATTATGTGTTTGTTTCCCTACAGGTTGGCTTTTACCTCTGAAGATCTCGGGTCTGTATATTCCGTTCTGTAGGAAGGGGGAAAAAAGACTGCGTGTTCTATCAAGTCTTTTTAAATTAAAAAGAGCGAGTTTAAAATAGAAAATGTAATTTTAACACATGCAGATATCCCCATGCTGGGAAGACAATTCTATTGTATTTTTCAAACATTAAAAAAAGAGAAAGAGCCAGAGACAGTGAGGAAAATAAAATTAGGCCATATTGGCATGAACACAAGTGGGCCCTTGGCAAAGCTGTAACAGCCGTTCCTGCCAGTGTGCAGCAGAGCAAAAAGGGTCCGCTTTTGCTGATTATCACGTATCACGGACACCTCTAAATATGATATTTCAAATCAGAATGAGTAAAATGGCAATTTTTCTTTCACAAGGGAGTCAATACAATCTGACACATTCCATTAAGTGGAAATTTTGGAGGTATTTTCATTTCTGTTGGATGGAAGCTGGCATATTTATTTTTTTGTTTCATCAGTTGTATGATGGTTTGGCCTATTTAAAAGAGAAAGAGAGAGAGAGAGAGAGAGAAAGAACGACTCCAGGAGAAAGAGTAGAAAAATTCATAGCTGAGTGCACAGTCCTCGCATATGACAACAGAGCCTGGGGTGACTCTTTCTTTCATTTACTTCCTGACTCATTTCCAACAGACCTCTGTTGCAACGATTGTCACAGCAACAATATTTTCTGTATAGCAAAGAGATTTCCCAATTCACCTATTTCAAGAAAGTCTGATTTCTAGGCTAATGAAAAATGAGTATAGTCACGTGGCTGGTTGTAATAGACTCATGGAACAGTCTTATTTAACAATAAGCATAATGGAGAAAAGACTATTTTACCAAGACTCAGCATCGCCATTGCTGCTAAACAACCTGTCTACCTTGGTTCATCTCTCCACTCACCTATGGAACAATACATGTATGGAGATGTTCTGTCTGCTCTGTATAGATGCTGTTCTTTCTGAAACATCCCTCACACATCTTAGTCCTTCATTTAACCTGGGCTTTGACCCAGTTCTGATAGGGGTGGAGGGGTGTGCATGATCGATCATGCCTAGACAAAAAAGTACGTATTTATTTTACTTCCCTGGTCTATATTATCCAGTGCATTCAATCCAAGCCTTTCACTAGAATTGTTGGGAAAGCAAAGCTCTCTTTTCATCAGGATAGCTGAGCTTGTCAGATAGTTACGAGATGCTGATGGCCATCTTAATATCAGACCACAAACAAGGAAAGATTCTGCCTGAGACTGGAATTGAGAGAGAGGAAAGCAGAGACAAAGACAGACCCACTGCTATGGTGCCAAGTATCTGGACTCAGCTGCATGCAAAGAAAATTCCATCCATGCTTTTCATTTGTGTGAGCTACTCAGTTCTATTCTGTGGCTGCTGCTACTAAGTCGCTTCAGTCGTGTCCGACTCTGTGCGACCCCAGAGACGGCAGCCCACCAGGATCCCCTGTCCCTGGGATTCTCCAGGCAAGAATACTGGAGTGGGTTGCCATTTCTATGGAGGTGCTTTTTTCCTTTCCACTTAAAGTTGAAAAACTCCTGAGGAATTCACCTCACAGTTGACATATATTCATTATTCACTTAAAATATGCAGTTTGGAGGAGCTCCACTTTCAAGCCACTCTTGGCCTCTCTCTGCTGTGTCACTAACTCCCTATTGGAGAGCAAGAGCCCCTCAACTTGTTGCAGTTTGCAGGGGAAGAATGGGCCTCTGTCCTTTCTCTTCTCATTGGGGCATTAGCCTGCCCTAGGAGAGCTTGTCTTCTCTATCTGGGCCATACAGTAAGATGACTGTGTGATGAAGCTTCAGTTTTCTCAAACTGTCTTTGATTGGAAGATTATATAAGTCTGTCTATTTGAGAGTTTCGGGAGGACCACTTGCCTTACAGAATAAACGGCATATTCTAATATATAAACATCGTCAGGGTGAAGGTGACATCTGCTCCCTACCTGTCTTACTTTGTGTCTATCCCTATGTCGAAGCTGAACTCTGGCAGGCAAGAAGATTGTAATTTATTGGATCTCCTCACTGAATTCCAAAAAGATGATACATACAAAGACACTTAGATAAGCAAAGCCACTGCATGACTAGGGAATACTAAAGCATTTGCTGTATCTGGAGTATAAGATACAAGTGAGAGAGTGAAGAAATTAAGGCTAGACATATAGGCAGGGATCAGGTTACAAAGGACCTTCTGAGACATCAATGGTATTGGGATTCTACTGTATATGCAATGTGGAGCCACTGAAGAACAAAAGTTTGCCATTTGCAGCCACATCGAACTCCTTTCTTACCTTGGAAGCATTTGGTAACTGAGAAATAGTGGAGCTAATCACATAATAATCTCTGTGCCTCATCTTCCTTATTTGTTAAATGAGGTCCTAATAGGAATACCTCACAAGTGAAGGTAGTTCCGGTGGTAAAGAACCTGCCTGCCAATGCAAGAGACGTAAGAGATGAGGGTTTGATCCCTGAGTCAAGAAGATCCCATGGAGGAGGGCATGGCAACCCATTCCAGTATTCTTGCCTGGAAAATCCCATGGACAGAGGAACCTCGCAGGCTACAGTCCATAAGGTCACAAAGAATCAGACATGACTGAAATGACTTAGCATACACACAAGTGAACAGGTGATTGTGAAGATTAAGTTAATGTGTGTAAAACATTCAGAGCACCACCCAGTCTCAATAAGTAGTCTGAATGTTCACTGGAAGGACTGATGCTGAAGCTGAAACTCCAACACTTTGGCCACCTGATGGGAAGAACTGACTCATTGGAAAAGACCCTGATGCTGGAAAAGGTTGAGGGCAGGAGGAGAAGGGGACGACAGAGGATGAGATGGCTGGATGGCATCACTGACTCAGTGCACTTGAGTCTGAGCAAGCTCTGGGAGTTGGTGATAGACAGGGAAGACTGGTGTGCTGCAGTCCATGGGGTCACAGAGTCGGATGCTGAGTGAATGAACTGAACTGACTGAAGTATTAACTACTGCTGTTATTATTATTTAAAATCATTGTGATGTTAACACACAGATGCTTTCCTGGGAATAATGAATAATTTCCATTTCCAAAGTTCTCAACCATATTGTTTATATTTTATATTTTGTTACAAATGATAGAAGGATACATTTTATAAAAAACTGAGGTGCTTTGACATAGACTCGTCATTTTTTAAAGAATATAATTACATTTGAGAATATTATTTTTTTAAATGCATAGTATTTAGAGAAATTTTTAGTCCTAATGCAGGAAGGTAGAATTATATAATAAGCCAGAACATACATAATTAATATAGGGCCTTTTATAGTGTACCCTAAGCATTATAGATTCTAACTATAAAAACCTGTAATTTTCCCATTTTACATTTCATTAATTCAGAGAATGACAGATTGAGGGGGTAGAACACATAATGGATCTGACATGAATCTAATTGATGTGTTATTATTTGGAGGAATCAGAAGAAATATTATACAAATTATTTTAAATGATTTCTGTTGGCAGTGCACTCTTAGCTTGCAAACCCCATCTCTGCAACCAACTAGCTCTGTGACCTTGAGAAAGTTACATGTTTTCTTTGGATTTATTAGGAAGTTTGAGACCTTATTGGATCATCAACTCATCAAATCTCTTTCAGGAGTCCATTAAGAAAAAAAAAAGAAACTGTAATAACAGGTGCACATTACCAGTCCACTGACGATATCAGATATATTCTGTCTGCAGACCAGGGACAAAATCCCACCAAGTGGCATTTGATCCAGTTCAAACATACACAGTAGCTCAGTCAGTGCTAATATTGAAAGATTTTAGTAATTCCAAAAGCCTCCAACACCTCCTACGTCTTTTGAATGCTGATCTCTCCTTAATTTTATCTTTACTGAGAGTATGTATGAATAATGAATCTCAGAGATTATTCCTTAATCTTGAACTGAGCATCCTGCCTTTGGCAGTCTACATGGACACATACGGATACAGTACCTTGTAAATACCTACAACTACTTGGCAGCCATGGTGAAGTGGTAGAAACACAGTGCCTGGGACTTAACAGGATCTCCTTAAATGCATGTTTAAAGGGTGAATACCTCTAGACGTGGAATGATACAGAGACAAGGAAGATCACAGCATTTTAAGCTATTCCAGCCTCAGATCAAATAACCAGCCCTAACTAATCTAAGTAGACTGTTTTGGGAAAATTGTTTCCCCTCTCTGGGGCTGTGAGCTCAAGATGGGAATGATAATATCCGCTTTTGGATACGTTGTGAAAATAAGAGATAACATGTTCTTGTGGATGTAGGTATGCATGTACAAACTTTATTTATGCCATATAATAGCCAGGATCCTAAATTCTAACTTTCAAAAACCAATTAGCAATTCTAGCTAGCTTAAGCAAAGAGGGTAGCCTTAGAATTCAGGGGTTTGAAACTGGGTTTTAAATAAAAACAGATACTGGGGATAAACATCAAAGTTTTACTTTTGATCTGTTTGCCTTTTTCTGAACTTGCTTCACATTGCTTTCCCTTTTTCTAGAGACTCACAATTCTGGAGTTGGCATGTTACTCTTCTAGTTACCAACAGAGACTTATTAACAGTCTTAACTTCATTTACAAAGTCACGGGAGCAAAAATCAAAATGCTCCCATTTCAGTAAGATGTCACACTGGCTCAATTTTCAGTGACCAGAAGACAGGCTCCTGGGCTCCTGTTTTATAAAGTGACTGCTGAGGAGACTGTAGATCCGGCTGAGGATGGCTTTTCCAGACAGAGTCATTGCTTCTAGTCAATTTCTAAGTTTTTCTCCAAAAGATATACAAGACAGAAATAAGGTGTGTAAAACACCTCATGCAAAGACAGGAAAACACCAAGCATTAGATCAGAGGTTACAATAATTATGAAGATGAAATATAAAGATAGCCTAGCACAGGGGGGAAAAAAAAAGGTACAATCTGTTTGTAGGACTTAACCTTAAAAATGCATTCCAATATACATTGCTACTGCTATTGCTAAGTTGCTTCAGTCGTGTTCGACTCTGTGCGACCCCATAGACAGCAGCCCACCAGGCTCCCCCGTCCCTGGGATTCTCCAGGCAAGAACACTGGAGTGGGTTGCCATTTCTTTCTCCAATGCATGAAAGTGAAAAGTGAAAGTGAAGTCACTCAGTCGTGTCCGACCCTCAGCAAGCCCATGGACTGCAGCCTACCAGGCTCCTCCATCCATGCGGTTTTCCAGGCAAGAGTACTGGAATGGGGTGCCATACATTAGGTGTAGACAAATACTGTTTGATTACACTTATATGAGGCACATAGAATAATCAAGTTCATAGAATCAGAAAGCATACTGGTCGATGGCAGGGGCCAGGGGGTTGGGGTGTGGGGGGGAAGGGGGAATGAGGAATTTGTACTTAATGAGGACAGAGTTTCAGTTCAGGAAGGTGAAAAATTCAGCAAATGGATGATGGTGAGAACTGCACAATATGAATGTACTTAGCGCCACTGAACTGTGCAGCTGCTGCTGCTGCTGCTGAGTCGCTTCAGTCGTGTCCGACTCTGTGCGACCCCATAGACGGCAGCCCACCAGGTTCCCCCGTCCCTGGGATTCTCCAGGCAAGATCACTGGAGTGGGCTGCCATTTCCTTCTCCAATGCATAAAAGTGAAAATGAAGTCGCTCAGTCGTGTCTGACTCGTAGCGACCCCATGGACTGCAGCCTACCAGGCTCCTCTGTCCATGGGATTTTCCAGGCAAGAGTACTGGAGTGGGGTGCCATTGCAAATAGAATGTTTATATTATGTGACTTTTATCACAATGAAAATAATTCTTAAAAAATTAAAAAAATGATAACCTACATCTACACCTTCACTGAGTCAGCTTTCACTGAGCTCCAAGTTACAGTTTAAATGTTGGCCTTGTACTGTGAAGAACAAAATTACTCTGGCCCCAACCATTGGGAAGCTAATTAACACAAAGAAGAGGATGACCTTCTTGTTCCTCTCCCCTTAACTCCCCCAAACTTAGCCCTTTACAAAAAGATTTCTCTCTCCAAGAAATGGTAATTCTGATACATTTTGCAACTCAAAAGAGATGTTCTTTCTTTGTAATTCACAAAGTAAATTAAACTCATCTTTCCAAGCTAGTAACCATCCTGATTTGAAGCAATTCCATGCTCATAGTCCTTTTCATAAACTTATTTCAAAATGCTTTTCAAAGGGGCATTAGTGTTTTGAGTTTACATCCCACACCTGGGAAAATTGAATCAAAGAGGGCCTCAAAAGTTGCCCTAACTGACAAGAGAAAGGGACTGGGTTAGCTGATACTGCATTCCCTTCTTGACCTAAAAAGGACTCTCAGGCTACGTCCAAAATAACTGGAAATTTCCATGTAGTGACTGAACTGAACTAGCCATAAAGTAAAAATCAGCCACACTTTATAATTTTAATAAGTTGTCATACATAAAATACAAATACCCAAGATGAAAGGGAAAAGCCCCTCATCTTAAAGTCTCATAAATACTGATTTCTGGACTGGCTTCATTATCTTCCAAGCATATGGCCTTGTATAAGCCTCTGCACCCTCCCTTGTCTTCAGTTTTCTCATATGAAGAAAGAAGAACTTTAAACATTCTACTATTCCTTTCAATTCTAAATCAGACATTGTAATTACACTGGCTATAGAATGATTTTGTGGGTATCAACTTCTAGGTTTTTTTGGATAAATTATACATATGTATTGTGGAGAATTCAGAAAGTACAGGTATATGAACATAATATGTATATTTAAAAAACACATCAAATTCTATTTGCCAGCGTCTCCCACATCCAATATTACTATCTTGAGTTTTATTCTTTAATCTTTTTCTCTGCATGCATATATAATTTGCTTTGCAAAAAGGGATTTCATAGTGCATATAAAGCTTTGCACACATTGTGTATTTATAATATAAGCATGTTGGGAATGTATGTCGTATTTACTGCCATCCAGCATCTTCTCAGCATCATAACTGTAGTTGAGGCAATCCCCACATCACGAGTCCTACCACTCCAAGCCAAGGTAGAAGTCAACTCAATTTTCCAGCCTACGTCATGTCCTAGGTGTTCCAGGCTGCATCAACAACCCGTACCTACAGCGTCAGGCTTCTCAGATGGTAAAGAATCTTCCTGCAATGTGAGAGACCAGGGTTCGATCCCCGGGTCAGGAAGATCCTCTGGAGAAGGGCATGGCTACCCACTCCAGTATTCTTGTCTGGAGAATTCCATGGACACAGGAGCCTGGCGGGCTACAGTCCATGGGGTCACAGACATGACTGAGTGACTAACACTTTTGCAGCTTCAGGCTTCCATTGAGAATAAGATGGCATAAGGAAAGAAACTCCACAGGGAACTCATTTCTTGGCATAGTCTGACCTAGAGGCATGGTGCTCTCAGGAGCTGCCACTGGTGGTGGCTCGAAGGTAGTGAAATTGCAGAAAGCCCTCTTGAGAGCTCTGAGGAGATTCGGTTCTTTCTGTTTCAGCACAGGTAGAATTCAGTCAGAGGTTAAGTGATAGATAAGAAGTGATTTATTAGAATAGGACCCTTGTGAGGCTTACACATGGGTGGGCAAGAAGATGCCAGGTGAAGAACTTAGTTAGCTACAGTTTTATAATCAAAGGAAAAGCAGGGAGGAGGAGGAGCCCACTTTCTTTCTCTTTCTTGAGTAGATATCAAGCTTCCATCATCAGTTCCTCCTCCATGTCAGGTGGGGGAGTTTTCTTGTCCCAGTCAGGACACAAAAGAAATAAGCATAAAGGTGGTAATATATGCTAAAAATGGTAACAGCTTGGGTTTTAGCATAACATCATCTTTTCCTTATATTTTTGCTTTATTGCATGCAGAGGAGTGTGTCCTACCCTGGACAAGGAAATGGTAATCCATTCCAGTGTTCTTGCCTGGGAAATGCCATGGACAGAGGAGCCTGGTGGGCTACAGTCCATGGGGTCTCAAAGAGTCACACACAACTAAGCATCTGAGCATATTCTTATGAATAGCAATGTGTTTTGAGTAAGTAATGTTTCTTGCTGTAAAATCTTTTAGTTGTTTTGGGTTGGGAATGTCTGCTGCTGCTGCTGCTGCTGCTAAGTCACTTCAGTCGTGTCCGACTCTGTGTGACCCCATAGACGGTAGCCCACCAGGCTCCCCCGTCCATGGGATTCTCTAGGCAAGAACACTGGAGTGGGTTGCCATTTCCTTCTCTGGGAATATCTAAGAAACAAATTCTCAACATTAATAACTCAGGATTGGCTGAAAAATAAGAGTCTGGATTGTCACTCTTCAACTCTGCTGCTGCTGCTGCTAAGTCACTTCAGTCGTGTCCGACTCTGTGCGACCCCATAGACGGCAGCCCACCAGGCTCCCCCATCCCTGGGATTCTCCAGGCAAAACACTGGAGTATGTTGTCATTTCCTTCTCCAATGCATGAAGTGAAAAGTGAAAGTGAAGTCGCTCAGTCGTGCCCGACTCTTAGCAACCCCATGGACTGCAGCCCACCAGGCTCCTCCATCCATGGGATTTTCCAGGCAAGAGTACCAGAGTGGGGTGCCATTGCCTTCAACTCTGGGGACCCCTGACTTATACAACCTAAGATGAAAATGTACAAACTGCAGCTGACATCACAAATGCTTGGCTGCTCTCATCTTCAGTTATTTGTTCCTCTTTTCTCTTCATGCCAACTGGGCTTCCCCTCCCATGTTCTTTTCATTCTGTTTAGCTAACCTTTTCCAACCGCAGGAAGCCCTGAGATGCGTGAGACTGCCCTCAGCACTAGATCTTTCAGCCAGTTGATCTCGGCTGACTGTGACCCTCCCCATCACAGCAAGCTGTCCTCTGGCTGCCTTGTATTGACCAACAAAAACCTCTGTTTTCATGTTGCATTTTAACAGGAAATCTTTTGCCAAGTCATGACACTTCTGGCTGGGTGTAAGATTGTACCGATAACTTCAAACATTGCCTTTCAAATGCACAGCAAACTGGTATTCAACCCACACCACGTCTGAAAATCAAAATGGCATTTCCCTACCTTTAAAAATTATGCTTTATTTTTTGAATATGGGGGAAAATGAGTTCAAGTGCAATACAGTCTCTAATAGAAGTGAGACTTCTAGCCTCAGGCTTTTTCTATAATCAAAGGTTCTCACCTCCCGGGGGTTCTACTTTAAACATCTGATTAATTATCTCAGGAATTATAATGACCTCAGATTTTAGTCTCAGCAATCATTTGTGGCACCATTTAATTATTTGTTTAGTAGTTGTGACATGTAGAACTGGCACTAGAAGAATAGGATTGAATAAAATAACAGAAGGAAATCTCCATCTCAAAAGCAAGCTGTTGAAAAAAATCTCAAAGGTTCTGATAACTCCCATCTTTTTACAAAACTTTACAGATATGACTTTCTCATGTAGAACTGAGAGAAATAGTAAACTCTGTGTATCCACTAAAAATAAAATTTAAAAATGCACTCTCTAGTTTATACTGTTACTTGAATTTCTTGGAGAAGCCAGAAGAGGGCAGAAGATGCTGTATGTAGAACTACATTTGCATTTAAAAAGTTCTTTTAAACAAAGACCCCAAAATCTATTGAAAAGAATGTGAAGACATTCTAGGGTAACCAGCTTGAAGAGGGCCCATCTTAGTGAGAATAAGGCACTTTACACAAAAGCGTGGACAAAAGAGTGGCTGTGTTTTATTTTCACTTCAGCCAGACCTCCTGAATTCTTTCCTTCTGAACATCCTAGTTTACATGAAAAGAATAAGATTTCAACATGAAAAATAAGTCAGTCACTATACCTGCTACTTTACACTGGTAATTTGCTCAAGTCTACACAGTTGAGAGTCCACTATTGATTCCACTTTATAGATGCAGAAATGGAGGCTTGAAGAGATTAAGGTCATGGGCACAAAGGCAGGTAGCTATAAAATGCACTGAAATCCTAACCCCTTACTATGGTACCAGGAGGTGGGGGTCTTTGGTGGTGATTAGTCTTTGAGAGTAGAACTCTCACGAATGCGATTAGTGATCTTATAAAAGAGAGGGTGTTTCTTTGCCCCTTCTACCACGTGAGAAGGTGCTGGCTTGGAACCAGGGAGAAGGCTGTCACCGAACCAAGCCAGCACCTTCATCTCAGATGTCTAGACTCCAGAACTGAAATATGTTTCCGGTTTTGATAAGCTACCCAGTCTGTGGAATTTTGTCCTGACAACCCAAACAGACTAAGACATCTTTCTACCTAATGATGACATGATCATCCCAATGCTACCAGGAAAAATGATCTACAACAAACTCTGGAAAATTCTTAAAGAGATGGGAATACCAGAGCACCTGACCTGCCTCCTGAGAAATCTGTATGCAGGTCAAGAAGCAACAGTTAGAAACTAGACATGGAACAACAGACTGGTTCCAAATAGGAAAAGGAATACGTCAAGGCTGTATATTGTCACCCTGCTTATTTAACTTATATGCAGAGTACATCAGGAGAATTGCTGGGCTGGATGAGGCACAAGCTGGAATCAAGATTTCCAGGAGAAATATCAATAATCTCAGATATGAAGATGACACTACCCTTATGGCAGAAAGTGAAGAACTAAAGAGCCTCTTGATGAAGTGAAAGAGGAGAGTGAAAAAGTTGGCTTAAAACTCAACATTCAGAAAACTAAGATCATCTGGTCTCATCACTTCATAGCAAATAGATGGGGAAACAGTGGAAACAGTGATAGACTTTATTTTAGGGGGTTCCCAAATCACTGCAGATGGTGACTGCAGCCATGAAATTAAAGGACGCTTGCACGTTGGAAGAAAAGCTATGACCAAACTAGACAGCATATTAAAAAGCAGAGACATTATTTTGCCAACACAGGTCTGTCTAGTTGAAGCTATGGTTTTTCCAGTAGTTATGGGTGGATGTGACAGTTGGACTATAAAGAAAGCTGAGAGCCAAAGAATTGATGCTTTTGAACTGTGGTGTTGGAGAAGACTCTTGAGAGTCCCTTGGACAACAAGGAGATCCAACCAGTCCATCCTAAAGGAGATCAGTCCTGAATATTCATTGGAAGGACTGATGCTGAAGCTGAAACTTCAATACTTTGGCCACCTGATGTGAAGAACTGACTCATTGGCAAAGACCCTGATGCTGGGAAAGATTGAAGGCGGGAGGAAAAGGGAACCAAAGAGGATGAGATGGTTGGATGGCATCACTTATTCGATAGACCCGAGTTTGGGTAAACTCTGCTAGTTGGTGATGGACAGGGAGGCCTGGCGTGGTGCAGTCCATGGGGTCGCAAAGAGTCAGACACAACTGAGCAACTGAACTGAACTGAATGAACTTTCAGGGCTTCAATCTTAGACCTACAAATGAATTAATTCCCTCTTTTCTAGGTCTGATGTGATTCTTTGGGGGGAAAAAATGTTAAAAAGCAAATAAAAACCCAGCTCAAGTAACCCTGGACCCAGAGCCTTTTGTGATCACCTGGGACATTTGCTGACTCCCTGGAGAGCTTCATCTTCGTCTCAGCAATGCTGCGTCACCACCCTGGAGCTGGCATCACACCATTCTCCTGTTCTCCCCCTACTTCCTTGTCTTGGAAATGACTCTCAGTTAGCACTGAGCCAACTTGCCTGGGCTTGATGTATTAATTCTCAGTTTTTGATGTCATTCATCTTTGGTATATTTGTATTTGATGAAAGACCAATCTCTATACAGCCAAGGGCAAACAAACTTATCTGATGGTAGAATTTTAGTTGGGGATGGCATGGGGGTCAATATTCTAATCAATGTTGATTTTTATTAAAAAAAAAAAGGAGAGTATAGTTGCCTTATATTGTTGTGTTAGTTTCTGCAGTACAAAGAAGCAAGTCACCCGTATGTTTACATATATTCCCTCTCTCTTGGACCTCCCTCCCCACTTCCCTTCTCACCTCTCTAGGTCATCACAGATCACCAAGCTGTGCTATACAGCAGCTTCCCACTAGCTATCTCTTTTACACATGGAAGTGTGTATTTGTCAATCCCAATCTCCCCATATACCCCCATGCCCTGTGTCCATTCCTGCTCTGCAAATTGGTTCATCTGTACCATTTTTCTAGATTCCACATATATGCATTAATATATGATGCTTGCTTTTCTCTTTCTGATCATTGTAAGTCTGGTCCTGATGAAACTACATGTTCAGATCAGAGCCTTATTTTCACTGTCCTAAGACAGAGAAGAAGATCTTTGCTAGAGGATGTAGGATTGGGACCAAAAGATGAGAAACCATCTATCTGCTATCAGTTACTTGTAAGAAGATAAAATTTGACCTGGATATCACAGGTTGAAAAGGAAAAGTCAAGGTTGTTCATGAAACTCTGCCAGATTGGACTCTGCATTTGTGTTCTGTATCCAAAATAGCTCCAATCATCTTCAGTCAATACCCCTTAGACTGCAGCATTATAGTTACTTTATCTAATGCTCTGTGTGATAAACATTATAGAAAGACCTGTTGAGTGATCCATAAAGCAGTGTGGTTACTCCGAGAGGTCAAACCAGCAATGGTGAGGATGGGACAGAGAGAATGAAAAGAAGAACAAAGAGAAGTGGTAGTAGTGACAGCAGAGGAAGGGGAGAGGATCAGAGACAGAGAGAAGGAGAGAAAGGGGAATAAACAAATGAGAACCCTCCTGGGGGTTCATCTGCACTTTGCTGTTGGTCAGTTGTGTCCAACTCTTTATGATCCCACGGATTGTAGCCTGCCAGGCTCCTCTGTCCATGGAATTTTCCAGGCAAGAATACTGGAGTGGGGTTGCCATTTCCTTCCCCAGGAGATCATTCTGACTCAGGGATCGAACCCAAATCTTTGTGTCTCTTGCATTGGCAGGTGGATTCTTTATCCTTGAGCCCCCAGGGAAGCCCTCTATATGGTGAAAGTCAAAGGAACTTAAGTGGGCTATTGATTCTCTCTCATTGTTAACTGTGCCTTTTAAATATTTCACTATAACTTTCCATTTAATTATTTCACCATAAATAGTCTATGCCATTGCATGTTGTTACTGTTCATCTTAACTGAGGAGGAGGAGAGAAAGAAGAAACTCTTTGAATAGAGAAGAAGAGAGGAGAGGGAGAATGAGGCAATGGGAGATAAAGTGGAGGAGGAATAAGAGGCGGAGGAGGAAGAAAAGCATAAAGCAGAAACAGTCCTCGGACATCATGAAATAAAGCAACCTAAACTGGAAGCTGAGCTCATGGGTTTGAGTGTCCTCTTCTTTAAAATGGGGATTGGAATGTATCTACCTCTCAGAGTGGCTGAAAAAATTACATGAGAAAACGTATGCAATACAATTATTAAAAAAAAAAAACTGGGAATAACTAACTTACTGGCACACAGTAAGCACTTAATGAATGGTAGTGACATTACCACTATTCTTATTAGCTCCTATAAACCTTAATAATAGTCAAAGCTCTATGGAAATCTATTTCCCTTTGCACCACAATAGGAAAACCAAGTAATTTTGCTGAACTGTAAATGCACCAAATTAAATGCCCAGGCATATGAATTAGCATAAGCAATATCTCTCCACAAAATTGGCACTCAATATCTCTCAGCACATAATCTTTACCATCAAAGGAATGAGCTATCTAAAATAAGCACATTAGTCAGCTACCAGACACAAGCAATGTTAATATCTACAACGAGCTACAAATTATCCAACAACCACAACACATGTTTTTAGAGGAAAATATCAGAGTACAGAAAATCAGACTTTAGTAGTACAAGGTTCACGATGCAATCAGCTTCCAGGGAGGAAATCAGGAAAAGAATGAACTTAGCTCTGGGAAAGGAGCTGGAAATGGGGAGACATGTGTTCTTCCTACCTGTGTGTGCATGCACGCTAAGTCACTTACTTCAGTTGTGTTCGACTCTATGAGAGCTCATGGACTGTAGCCTGCCAGGCTCTTCTGTTCATGGGATTAATCAGCAAGAATGCTGAAATGGGATGCCAAGCCCTTCTCCAGGGGATCTTCCTGACCCAGGGATCAAATCCATGTCTCTTAAGTCCCCTGCATGGGCAGGTGGGTTCTTTACCACTAGCACCACTGAGAAGCCCCTTCCTACCTGTAATTGTACGTACAGTGATAAAGTTTATTTAATAAGTATAACATATTTTAAGTCTGATATTTTCTCAGGTCTCATACTCACTTAATAAAAATCTAAAATATCAGCCAACATTTTTCAGGACCAAACAATCGATCATCCTCTTCTAGGTCATTATTATCCACTTTCCCCATAACCAGCGTAAAATATTTGTTAGAAAATCTTATAATCTTAGAAAGTTGAAGGTGAGAAATAATACAGAGAACATAGCTTCTAATATTCTCATTTTGAACATGGGAAAACCTGAAGTTAAACAACTTCCACAAAACACTACTTTTAGTAACCAGCCAAATCAGAATTTGAAATTATAACAGGCATTGGGTCCCACAGTAATTTTAGTTCCATTTTTTCACTCTTCTGCTCTGTTCACACGCCCCTGTGAACAGAGTTTTTCTCTTATTTCCTCTTTCCTAAATCTTGCAGCTTTCCTGATGGCTCAGACAGTAAAGCGTCTGCCTACAATGCGGGAGACCCGGGTTAGATTCCTGGGTCGGGAAGATCCCCTGGAGAAGGAAATGGCAATCCACTCCAGCACTCTTGCCTGGAAAATCCCATAGACGGAGGAGCCGGATAGGCTACAGTCCATGGGGTCACAAAGAGTCGGACACGACTGAGCGACTTCACTTTCAAAGCTTGCAGCCCAGTCATATCTTAACTTCCTGCAAGCCATTGAACCCTTTCTCCAGGTTCTACCCAAAAGTCCATAAACACTGCCTTAAGTGCACATCTAATCTTGACTTTGGCTGGTGGCAGAGTGACCACCCCAAAGCACTCAGTATATAATCGGAATCATTTCACATGACTTTCAAGGCCTTGTGCAATACATACCTGCTAACTTTACATATCTGCTAACTTTACATATCTGCTAACTTTACATATGGTCATTATATATCTGCTATGTAACTACGTATCCTCACAAGCATTCTCCCTTTCCTCTCACCCTCTGGGTTTTCTAAACTACCTGTGGTTCTCCCAGGGTCAGACCACATGCTCCTGAGCCCCTTCACCTGGGACTTTTCTCCATCTGCCTGGGTACCTCCTCCCCATTAAGCCCAAGTCTTCATCTGCAAGGTCATAAGTCTCTTCTTTCTCGCCCAGGATTAGACAGGTTCTTCCTTTGTGCTCCCATGTATTTCTTTCATAATAATAATCACAACTGGATGCAAAAGCCTCTTTGATTCTTTTTCCCTCTCAATTTTCAGCTCCTTGAAGGTGGACACTGTGTCTCATTCATCATGATATTCCCAAGGCCTAGAACAAAGCCTGGGACCCGGTAAAAGTTCAATAACCCTCTTTAATCAAATGCCTCAACTCCCAAGCCTGATATATTTTTGGTATTCTACCATGTTACCCTAGCACTTAATTATCTACTATTTTCTTCACATGGATTAGTCATGGCTCATCAGTTATATGAAAAGCAACTTGAGGGCAGAGATAGTGTGTTACTCATCATTCTTATCTCCTTTGAAACCAAATCTATAGGGAAGCTTGTAATGGCTAAAGGAGTTATTTATTTATTTATTTATTTATTTATTTTCCTGTTTTAAATCTAAGGAACACTTTATATAAAATCGTATGTAGAACAGAATAAAATATTTTTTAAAAATCCACAGAAAGAGAGAAGCAGAAGGAGAGCTGCTTAGCAAGCTGCTCTGGTTTAAATGGGGGTCTATGAAAGACCACCTACAAGCCCTGAGGCCGTATCTCTGCTGCTGTTGCTAAGTCGCTTCAGTCGTGTCCGACTCTGTGTGAGCCCATAGACAGCAGCCCACCAGGCTCCCCTGTCCCTGGGATTCTCCAGGCAAGAACACTGGAGTGGGTTGCCATTTCCTTCTCCAACGCATGAAAGTGAAAAGTGAAAGTGAAGTCGCTCAGTCGTGTCCGACCCTCAGTGACCCCATGAACTGCAGCCTTCCAGGCTCCTCTGTCCATGGGATTTTCCAGGCAAGAGTACAGGAGTGGGGTGCCATTGCTTTCTCTGGGCCGTACCTCTAAAGGTGTCTATTTCAAAATGTGAGTCATGGTCCATTACTGGTGAGTGACATTAATTTATTGAGACACAATTTGCATTTACAAAATGCAAACAGAAAAGATTAGCTTTCATCATATGTAGTAAAGACAAGCAGTGTTATGGCAAATGCCTATTCTATTATTATTTACTTACACAAGGATCTTAACTTCTTATCATGTTTGTCAGTCAAAGAATTAATTCAGGAAATCTGCAGTACAACACCATGTCTATGATTAACAGTACTCTATTATAGACTTAAACCTTTGTGAAGAGGGTAGAATCTCAGGTTAGGTATTCTTACTACAAAAATAAAAAAAGTTTAAAACATTTGAAATCCACCACTTAATCACAGGTGAAAACACCTGGAGGAGTAAATTTGTTCCCAACTTTGGTTCACGTGGGGAAGGCCTCCATATTTGATGAAAATACAGAGGTCCAGGCACCACTGCTGCAGACGGTATGTCATGTGGTATAGGTGGGGCCAGGCATTGCTTTTAAAAAACATTTACTGTAATTTAGTGCTTTACAATGTTGTCCTATTTTCTACTGTATAGCAAAGTGAATTAGCTAAACGTAAGCCTTCCTCAGTGATCAATGCAAAGAAATAGAGGAAAACAACAGGATGTGAAAGACAAGAGATTTCTTCAAGAAAATTAGAGATACCAAGGGAACATTTCAGGCAAAGATGGGCACAAATAAAGGAGAAAAATGGTATGGATCTAACAGAAGCAGAAGATATTAAGAAGAGGTGGCAAGAATACACAGAAGAACTGTACAAAAAAGATCTTCATGAACCAGATAACCACGACGGTGTGATCACTCCCCTAGATCCAGACATCCTGGAATACAAAGTCAAGTGGGACTTAGGAAGCATCACCACGAACAAAGCTAGTGGAGGTGATGGAATTCCAGTTGAGCTGTTTCAAATCCTGAAAGATGATGCTGTAAAAGTGCTGCACTCAGTATGCCAGCAAATTTGGAAAACTCAGCAGTGGCCACAGGACTAGAAAAGGTCAGTTTTCATTCCAATCCCAAAGAAAGGCAATGCCAAAGAATGCTCAAACTACCGTACAATTGCGCTCATCTCACACACTAGTAAAGTAACGCTCAAAATTCTCCAAGCCAGGCTTCAACATTATGTGAACCATGAACTTCCAGATGTTCAAGCTGGTTTTAAAAAGGCCGAGGAACCAGAGATCAAATTGCCAACATCCCTTGAATCAAGAGAGTTCCAGAAAAATATCTACTTCTGCTTCATTGACTATGCCAAAGCCTTTGACTGCATGTACTACATCAAACTCTGGAAAATTCTTAAAGAGATGGGAATACCAGACCACCTGACCTATCTCCTGAAAAATCTGAATGCAGGTCAAGAGGCAACAGTTAGAACTGGACATGGGACAACAGACTGGTTCCAAATCAGGAAAGGAGTACGTCAAGGCTGTATATTGTCACCCTGCTTATTTAACTTATATGCAGAGTACGTCCTGAGAAATGCTGGGCTGGATGCAGCACAAGCTGGAATCAAGATTGCTGGAAGAAATATCAATAACCTCAGATGTGCAGATGACACCAGCCTTGTGGCAGAAACTAAAGAAGAACTAAAGACCCTCTTGATGAAAGTGAAAAAGTTGGCTTAAAACTCAACATTCAGAAAACTAAGATCATGGCATGTGGTCCCATCCCTTCATGGCAAATAGATGGGGAAACAGTGGCAGACTTTATTTTAGGGGGCTCTAAAATCACTGCAGATGGTGATCACAGCAACAAAATTAAAAGACACTTGCTCCTTGGAAGAATTTATGACCAACCCAGACAGCATAATAAAAAACAGAGATATTACTTTGCCAACATAGTTCTGTCTAGTCAAAGCTATGGTTTTTCCAATAGTCATGGGTGGATGTGAGAGTTGGACTATAAAGAAAGCTGAGCAATGAAGAAGTGATGCTTTTAAACCATGGTGTTGGAGAAGACTCCTGAAAGTCCCTTGGACTGCAAGGAGATCCAACCAGTCCATCCTAAAGGAAATCGGTCCTGAATATTCATTGGAAGGACTGATGCTGAGGCTGAAACTCCAGTACTTTGGCCACCTGATGTGAAGAACTGACTCACTGGAAAAGACCCTGACACTGGGAAAGATTGAAGGCAGTAGGAGAAGGGGACGACAGAGGGTGAGATGCTTAGATGGCATCATAGACTCAATGGACATGAGTTTGAGTAAACTCTGGGAGTTGGTGATGCTCAGGGAGGCCTGACATGCTGAAGTCCATGGGGTCACAAAGAGTCGACACAACTGAGCAACTGAACTGAACACATATAATCCCTCTTTTTTGGATTTCCTTTCCATTTAGGTCACCACAGAGCACTGACTAGAGAGTTTTTGAAGGTCCTCATTAGTTACCTACTTATTGTTGTTTAGTTGTTAAGTCACATCAGACTCTTTGCAATCCCATGGACTGTAACCTGCCAGGCTTCTTTGTCCATGGGATTTTCCAGGCAAGAATATTGGAATGGGTTTCAATTTCCTCCTCCAGCAGCTCTTCCTGACCCAGGGATCAAACCCAGCTCTCCTGTTTGGCAGACTGATTCTGTAATATTGTGTCACTTGGGAAGCTCTAGATATTTTATACATAGAATCAATAGTAAACATCAGTTCAGTTCAGTCGCTCGGTTGTTTCCGACTCTTTGCGACCCCATGAATCGCAGCATACCAGGCCTCCCTGTCCATCACCAACTCCTGGAGTTGACCCAAACTCATGTCCATTGAGTCGGTGATGCCATCCAGCCATCTCATCCTCTGTCGTCACCTTCTCCTCCTGCCCTCAATCCCTCCCAGCATCAGGGGTCTTTTCTAATGAGTCAACTCTTCACAGGAGATGGCCAAAGTATTGGACTTTTAGCCACAGCATCAGTCCTTCCAATGAACACCTAGGACTGATCGCCTTTAGGATGGACTGGTTGGATCTCCTTGTTGTCCAAGGGACTCTCAAGAGTCTTCTCCAACACCACAGTTCAAAAGCATCAATTCTTCTGCACTCAGCTTTCTTTATAGTCCAACTCTCACATCCATACAGGACCACTGGAAAAACCATGGCCTTGACTAGATGGACCTTTGTTGGCAAAGTAATATCTCTGCTTTTCAATATGCCGTCTGGGTTGGTCATAACTATCCTTCCAAGGAGTAAGCGTCTTTTAATTTCATGACTGCAATCACCATTTGCAGTGATTTTGGAGCCCCCCCCCAAAAATAAAGTTTGACACTGTTTCCACTGTTTCCCCATCTATTTTGTATGAAGGGATGGGACCAGATGCCATGGTCTTCATTTTCTGAATGTTGAGCTTTAAGCCAACGTTTTCACTCTCCTCTTTCACTTTCATCAAGAGGCTTTTTAGTTCCTCTTCACTTTCTTCCATAAGGGTGGTGTCATCTGTATATCTGAGGTTATTGATATTTTTCCCAGCAATCTTGATTCCAGCTTGTGCTTCTTCCAGCCCAGCATTTCTCATGATGTACTTTGCATGTAAGTTAAATAAGCAGGGTGACAATATACAGCCTTGATGCACTCCTTTTCCTATGTCCAGTTCTAACTGTTGCTTCCTGACCTGCATCTATATCAAGCCTAATTTCCCAATTCATCTCACTGCCTCCCTTTCCCCTTTGGTATCTAAACATCTGTTCTCTACATCTGTGCCTCTGTTTGTGCTTTGTAATGGAATCTATACCATTTTTTTTTTCAGATTTCCCATATGTATTAGGTCCGTATAATCAAAGCCATGTTTTATCCGGTAGTCATATGTGGATGTGAGAGTTGGTTCATAAAGAAGGCCGAGTGCCAAGAATTGATGCTTTCCAAATGTGGTGCTGGAGAAGACTCTTGAGAGTCTCTTGGACAACAAAGAGATCAAACCAGTCAATCCTAAATGAAAGTCGCTCAGTCATGTCTGACTCTTTGCAACCCCATGGACTAAACAGTTCACAGAATTCTCAAGGCCAGAATACTAGAGTGGGTAGCCTTTCCCTTCTCCAGGGGATCTTCCCAACCCAGGGATCAAACCGAGGTCTCCCACATTGCAGGCAGATTCTTTACCAGCTGGGCCATCAGGGAAACCCAAGAATACTGGGCTGGGTGACCTATCCCTTTTCCAGTGGATCTTCCTGACCCAGGAATCGAACTGAGGTCTCCTGCATTGTAGGCGGATTCTTCTCTTTATTTATTGCACACATCACCTCAATTTTCTCATCTCTCAGGGTACTTGAGTGAGGTTCACAGAATACCAAGATCAGACATAAATCAATACGCATAAAATGTAACCTATAATGTCATGAACAGTTTATCACTATTGTAGGAGTTCAGGACTGTTTTTTCATTAGCTGAGAGCTGATAAAGATGTGTGCTTCTTACATTCCAAGCTAAGCACTGTCCTCCTTTTTCCTTCTAAATTAACTACTCAATTAAGGTTTGAAAAACAAGAATCCTTGGGACTTCCATGGTGGTCCAGTGGTTAAGACTTTGCCTTTCAATGCAGGGGATGTGGATTCTATCTCCAGTCAGGGAGCTAAGATTGTCCATGAACATTGTAACAACTTCAATAAAGACTTTTAAAAAAAATGGTCCATATTAAAAAAAATGTTTTTTAAGAAAATAAAACAAAAACAGGGACTGTGTTGCTCTCTGAATAGCCTTAGTGCTCAGCACAGTGCCTGCCATTAAGAAAATGTCTGTAGATTGAATGAACCCACAAGGTAGAATCAAAATTCCTCTAAATGTGGTATATGTAGTTGAACTCTGTCTCCATCAACCTTTCTTGGTTTCTCAGCCCAGTGTTCACTCCTTTAGGCTTGTACTCCAGTTACTTTCCTCAAAAGGTACGCATATTGTGGACGCAGCAATTGTAAGATGGATGGAGCTCTAAAGTTTTTCACAAGTCTGCAACTTCCCAGCAATTTTTAATGGTTGCAATAGAAATGACATGAAATGGCTTTCTTATTCACAATTGTCCAAGCAGCTCTAAAAATAAACCAAATGTCTCAACTGAATATTGAGACAAGCAAAGGCATTAATGTGGACACGCTTCTCCCAAATACTGGTTAAATTTGGAGAGTCCAGCCTGATTTTATTGGTTGTAAAAAAAAATTGAAATAAACATGCTCTTTAAACAAACAATCAAATCAAGGTGAATTCCCATCCTATGCTCTTATACCGATTATCATGTAAATCATTATTGCAGGAATCATTACTACTGCGGGAATATTTATTTTGAAAACCGATTAAGTATTTTAGTCCAGTTTGCTGACCGTGATGCAATAGTGAGAAAATGCAAAAGTTAAATACCATAGCTTTGATTTATCCTCTTTATAAAAACTTGGTCTATTTGGTCAGAGAAATTGACAGAGAAAGACTTGTTCATCTGTCAGTGATCTTTAAGAGTTTTGCTGCACTTGCCGCTGCTGCTAAGTCATGTCACTTGTGTCTGACTCTGTGTGACCCCATAGACAGCAGCCCACCAGGCTCCTCTGTCCCTGGGAATCTCCAGGCAAGAATATTGCAGTGGGTTGCTACTCAAGACCCCATTATTATAGGTATTGCTATCCATGCCATTTTGCAAACAAATATACTTAAGCAGCACTTAAGCAACTTTTTAAAGATTGTACAGCTTAGTTGAGAATCATTATGTCAGGAGAACCAATGCTGTATATGTACGTGTGTCTGTAAACCTGCCTGTGAGTTCAGTTCAGCTCAGTAGCTCAGTCGTGTCCGACTATTTCTGACCCCATGAACCACAGCACGCCGGTCCTGCCTGTCTGTCACCAACTCCCAGAGTTTACTCAAACACGTCCATTAAGCAGGTGATGCCATTCAACCATCTCATCCTGTGTCATCTCCTTCTCCTGCTGCCTTCAATCTTTTCCAGCATCAGGGTCTTTTCAAAAGAGTCAGTTCTTCACATCAGGTGGCCAAAGTACTGGAGTTTCAGCTTCAGCATCAGTCCTTCCAATGAATATTCAGGACTGATCTCCTTTAGGATGGACTGGTTGGATCTCCTTGCAGTCCAAGGGACTCTCAAGCATCTTCTCCAACACCACAGCTCAAAAGCATCAATTCTTCAGTGCTCAGCTTTCTTCACAGTCCAATTCTCACATCCATACATGACCACTGGAAAAAAGATAGCTTTGACTAGACAGACCTTTGTTGGCAAAATAATGTCTCTGCTTTTTAATATGCTGTCTATGTTGCTCATAACTTTTCTTCCAAGGAGTAAGCATCTTTTAATTTCATGGCTGCAATCACCATCTGCAGTGATTTTGGAGCCCCCTAAAATAAAGTCTGTCACTGTTTCCACTGTTTCCCCATCTATTTGCCATGAAGTGATGGGACCAGATGCCATGATCTTCGTTTTCTGAATGTTGAGCTTTAAGCCAACATTTTCACTCTCCTCTTTCACTTTCATCAAGAGGCTCTTTAGTTCCTCTTCACTTTCTTCCATAAGGGTGGTGTCATCTGCATATCTGAGGTTACTGATATTTCTCCCAGCAATCTTGATTCTAGCTTGTGCTTCCTCCAGCCCAGCATTTCTCATGATGTACTCTGCATGTAAGTTAAATAAGCAGGGTGATAATATACAACCTTGAGGTACTCCTCTTCCGATTTCGAACCAGTCTGTTGTTCCATGTTCAGTTCTAACTGTTGCTTCTTGACCTGCATACAGATTCCTCAGGCAGCAGGTAAGGTGGTCTGGTACTCCCATCTCTTGAAGATTTCTCCAGTTTGTTGTGATCCCCACAGTCAAAGGCTTTAGTGTAGTCAATAAAGCAAAAGTAGATGTTTTTTCTGGAACTCTCTTGCTTTTTCTATGGTCCCTTGGATGTTGGCAATTTGATCTCTGGTTCCTCTGCCTTTTCTAAATTCAGCTTGAACATACCACTGAAGCCTGGCTTGGAGAATTTTGAGCATGACTTTATTAGTATGTGAAATGAGTGCACTTGTGCAGTAGTTTGAACATTCTTTGGCATTCCCTTTCTTTGTGATTAGAATGAAAACTGACCTTTTCCAGTCCTGTGGCCACTGCTGAGTCTTCCAAATTTGCTGCCATATTGAGTGCAGCACTTTCAGAGCATCATCTTTTAGGATTTGCAATAGCTCAACTGGAATTCCATCACTTCCACTAACTTTGCTCTTAGTGATGCTTCCTAAGGCCCACTTGACTTCACATTTCAGGATGTCTGGCTCTAGGTGAGTGATCACACCATCCTGATTATCTGGGTCATGAAGATCTTTTTCATATAGTTCTGTGTATTCTTGCCACCTCTTCTTTATATCTTCTGCTTCTGTTAGGTCCATACTATTCCTGTCCTTTATTGTGCCCATCTTTGCCTGAAATGTTCCCTTGGTATCTCTAATTTTCTTGAAGAGATCTATAATATTTCCATTTTCATTGTTTTTCTCTATTTCTTTGCACTGATCACTGAGGAAGGCTTTCTTATCTCTCCATGCTCAGTAAATCTTTAATTCAATTCCTATTGATTGGGGGAGGAGGGATTTCCTTCCCTGTTATTTGACCTGAGGCTAAACTATGGTGGAGGTAATGAAGATAATGCCTGGAATATCATATGATAAAGCAGAAGCCAGAGTTATGCTTCTAGATAAGCCTGCTGCTTGCCCTCTGCCAACTTCCCATTAAAATACTTAAATCAGATCCTGGACCAACTATATAATCTGATGGGATCCAGTGAAAAAGGAAAATATGGAGCTGGCTGTCCAAATTTTACTAATAATTTCAAACTGGTGGCTTTAGAGCATTAAACCAAGAAGCCATTTATGACTGCATAGATCACACATCCAAAAAGCTGGCCCTGAATGCAGGGCAGATTTAGTGTGGGCGCACTGACAGAGGTTGTAAGAGTACAGAGATTTGACTTGACATATTAATCAGATTGCGCTGCACCAGCAAACGACCCTCAAATCTCAATGCCCTTAAAACAATAGTCATTCCTCACTCCCCAGTCAATGAGTCCACAAAGGTGTCCTGAGCTTGGGTTCAAGTCGGCTCTCTGTGTCTTTTGTTCTGAAGCCAAGCCTGAAACAGCAGCAGCTACCTGGGGCACAGTTGCTGGCAAGAGTACAGGTCAGCCACACAAGTGCATCAAAGCCTCTGCTCAGCCACCTCTATTCACATCCTATTGGCACAAAAAAAATGACATGACCAAGCTTCAGGCTGGTGTGGTGAGGATGAGAAAGCACCTTCCATGGAGGTGGGAAGGAAGAGTATTTGCTGAACAATCATGTCATCTCCTATGGTTGAGAGGGTGTTCTCTTGAGCACCTAATTCAAGCAGTATTTGGAGAAGGTTTGCCTCAGCTGCAAAGACATCAAATAGGTTTGTCTGCATAGTCTTTCTTTATAGGCATCCACAGTGGTGCCAGTGGTAAAGAAGCCACCTGCCAATGCAGGAGATGAAGGTTTCATTCCTGGGTCAGGAAGATCCACTGGAGAAGGAAATGGCCACCCACTCCAGTATTCATGCCTGGAAAATTCCATGGACAGACGAGCCTGGTGGGCTGACAGTCCACAGGGTCACAAAGAGATGGCAACAACTGAGTGACTGAACACACACACACACAGCTTATTTACAAGGTTGTGTTGTTCCCAATGTATAGCAAAATGAGTCAGTTGTACATATAGCCACGCTTTTTTAGATTCCCTTCCCATAGAAGGCATTACGGAGTATTGAGGAGACTCCCTTGTGCTATACAGTAGGTTCTTATTAGCTATCTATTTTGTATATTAGTGTTCATATGCCAACTCCAATCTCCAAATTTATCCCTCCCCCTAAATTTGTTTTCTACGTTCGTGGCTCTTTTTCTGTATATAGGTTCGTGTGTACCATTCTTTATAGATTCGACCTATAAGTGATATCATATGATATCTGTCATTCTGTCTGACTGACTTCACTCAGTATGACAATCTCTAGGTCCATTCATTTGTCTGTATGTTCTAAGGACTGTTAAAAAGTGCTACCAGGGAGTCAAGAAAATTGACTCATGCAGAAAAGTGTAATCCTAAGACATACAGCTTGTTTCCCCTCTCTGAAGTTGAGGAGAGGAGGATATTAAGAGACAGGTGAATTAAGTATGGGGCATCTTAAAGGAAGGAAAACCTGGGATTTCATTCACTGACGCAATGCCCATTGAACCATTGTGGACCTTCCACATACAACTGGAGCAGACAGAAACGCACGAATGGGACATGACAAAGTCAGAAAGACTGCTTTAGAACCAACCTGCATTTCCACCATTAGGGGGACAAGTAACCACTAGCTGCAGCTAGTCAGGATTTGCCCTGCATTGCCCACACTCAGGGGCATCTTCTGGACTAGAAAGCTATAACAATAAAACAGTTGAGGAAATACAAACTGGAATCAAGGCTGAGAATTAGCGATAAAGAAGCTGAGTCCCAGTCAAGTATTTCATGCCAAGAGACTCAGTAGGAGGGGACCACAAGAACTATTCGAAAGAATCAACAAATATATATCCAAGAAGGAACCAGAAGTTGAGCCTTATTTTGCACAAAAGCCAAGGAAGGTAGCCATTTGCAACAGACTTCAAAGAGCAAACAGGCACAGAGGTGATTCGCAATTACCACTGAGAAAGGAGACAGCTAACCTGCCACAACGTAAGGTCATCTTTTCCTCTGCCTCTTCTTTATTTTGATGTCAGAGAAGTAAACGGAGTAATGAAGGTGAGGTCATGGATGGCAGAAAGAACAAATGGGATGTATATAGCTGTTCCCTACTAAGTCCTGGACAAGAACCATCAATCTAACCTACACCTGGAGGAATATGGGAGCTTTGGGTAACATATGAAGAGAAAAGTTTTAAATGGACCAGACTGTCAGTTGTGATAGATGAAATGAGTCTGTTTTAATATCTGGAAGTAATATTGGTATGAGATGTTACAAGAAGTTCACTGTCCAACAGGAAAGGGGACCTGACAGGCGTTAGTGGGAGTTTCACATGTTTTCCTTTACAAAAATCCAACAAGTTATGAGAGGATACAACAGATAAGTTTCAGGGGTCAAAAATCAGTGCTTTTCACTAAAATGTAGAAAGACAGAAGTTATACTGCCTTTATTTTTAGAAGACTGCTAAAAAAGTGATTGGAATTACTGAGTGTATACTATATATGCTTGGTACAGTTGAGATATAATACATGGTTTCAACTCTTGAGGTAGAAATAATAGGTTTGCATAAAATGAGAGAGGAACAATGTTTCTACTTATTCCTTTAGTATAGTTCTCTGCTATATTGGCACATGTGTGCTTGCTAAAGTCGATTCAGTTGGTCCGACTCTATGCGACCCTATGGACTGTGGCCCAGCCCACAAGGCTCCTCTGTCCAGGGGGATTCTCCAGGTAAGAACACTAGAGTTGGTTGCCATGCCCTCTTCCAGGGAATCTTCCAGATCCAGGGACTGAACCCACATCCCTTATGTCTCCTGCATTGGCAAGGGTGCTCTTTACCCCTGGTGCCACCTGGGAAGCCCCTTGACACATAGTTCTGTCATATTAGCTGTTAGGCAAATGAATATTGAAATATTGATGTTCAGAACAATTATTTTGGATGCATCTTAAAGCAGATTCAACAGTATCTCTGTAAAAAACATCACTCTCACTTTTACCTCTATGACAAGATGCTGTCTTGAATTAGAAAAAAAAGGACTGGGAGAGTTACAGCCAGCTTGTCAAGCATTCCCAGAGACCCTCAGAGAAATGTGACATTCCTATAAACACCATCCATCATGCTTTTCTCATGGAAGACAGCTGGGAAGTGCCGAGCGTGTAACCACCTCCTTGCTCCACCACGTAACAGACCATGGCTCGCTCACTGTTTCTGCAACACAAGGCAGCTGGAAACAGCAACAGAGAGAAGGGATTGATGCAGGCTCCCTACAGAAGGCATTTTCCCTAGTGGCTTTTCAAACAAGATTGGGAGTAATTTCTAAGAGTCAGCCACACAATAACGCTGCATAACAAATCACCATAAAACCTGAGTGGCTCACGACAAGCACTTAATTCTCTCCCTCAAAAAGACTGTGCATTGCCTCATTGCTTGAGATGACTTTGCTTCAGGCTGCAGGTGAGTTTGTGCTGAATGATACTCTATTATCTACCACAGATAGTACAGTGGTTTGGTAAGTAAAAGAAAGCCTGCTCTCTGGTACGAAACTTGGGGGGAAACACCTTAGAATAACTTGACAAAGAAGAATTAAATGAATCAGGAACTGAATAAGTAAACTGAGGATTTTTTTATGTTGTTCGTTTGTAGAGTTGAGATAAATTATTATTATTTAAAATGATTAGTAGCTTCTACTGTACCAAGAGAATAACACAGCAGCAGTCTATGAAATATTAAGCATTTAGTGTCTCATTCAATTATTGATTTCCCACTAAATATTATTCACATATTTAGATCAATGCATACTGACTAGAGGCCATATAGTTTAGAGAATGGTTATTTATGCTGGATGTGAATGTTATGATTATTATATAAATATTAGATAACATCATTACATTCTTAATGGTGGTCATCAAGATGAAAAAGCAAAACTGAACACTGGAGTAAAAAGTAAACCACAATTTAAATCTGGTTGGATACTTTCTTTAAACGTAACCTGGAGAAAGATACTTAACTACACTGACTCTTACTCTCATCTACAGGGACTGGTTAAGAATTTGCGTGAGGGAAGGAAAATAAATAATAGTCTTTTCTTCCTCATCCACAATTTAGATGAAAAGATTGACTATATTTGGAGAACATAATGCTAAGCAAAATTAGCCAGTCTCAAAAAGACAAATACTGTATGACTGCACTCATGAAAGTCACTCAGTTGTGTCTGACTCTTTGTGACCCCATAGACTGTAGTCCATGGAATTCTCTAGGCCAGAATACTTGAGTGGGTATCCTTTCCCTTCTCCAGGGGATTGCATTTAGGAGGCATCTAAAAGGGTCAGTCTTGTAGAAGTCAAGACTAGAATGGTGGATGTCAAGGACCAGGAAGAGGGGGATATAGGGAGATGATTCTCAGTGAATATAAAGTTTCAGTTATGCAAGATAAGTAAGTTCTAGAGATCTGCTGTACAACATTGTAGTCAACAACATAGTATGCACACTTAGAATTTTGCTATAAGGATAGATCTTATGTTACGTGTAGTTATCACAGCAAAAAAAAAAAAAAAAACAGGAGGGAGCACATGCAAACTTTAGAGGTAATGGGTATATTTATTAGCCTGACTATACTGAGAAGTATCACAGGCATATGTCCAAACTCATCACATTGTACATATTTAACATATGTAGTCTTTTGCATATACATTATACTCTAATAAACCTGTTTTAAGAAATGAAAGAATATAAAATTTTGAAGGTGAAGACAAAAATGTTGCTTTAATACTGATAAAGCTGAGTGGAGGATGTCACTTTAATAAGAAGCAATAATTCACCCGTTCACCTCCAATGAGACAGACTTACCTCCTTGTGATGTCAAACCATTTTAAATTTCTCCTAATAAAAACTACTGTACCTCTAGTGATTCTTCCTGATATCACCAGTGGGCCACGGTTTGTCCCTGCCTGCCAATGAAAAGCTCAGAAATGTTTCAGAATAGCACATTATCTCCAAGGTACTGCTGTAGACTAGGCTGAAAATTAATACTTGAGATTCCACTTCTCATTTCAGAATATGCACAGGTAAGCTATCTAATATATTGTGTCAGATGTTAGATAGTGATTTTAAGTGACAGTATAAACTCCAGTAAAACAATGCCTGCAAAACAAAGATTCCTCCAATTTAACATAACCTCCCTCCCTTATCAGCTTTCTGTGCTAAGTCGTTCAGTCGTGTTTGACTCTTTGCGACCCCATGTACTGTAGCCCACAAGGCTCCTCTGCCCATGGGAATTCTCCAGGCAAGAATACTGGAGTGGCTTGCCATTTCCTTTTCTAGAGAATCTTCCCAACCCAGGGATCAAACCCAGGTCTCACACAATTCAGGTGGATTCTTTACCGTCTGAACCACCAGGGAAACCCTATCATATTTCCAGTGGAGATTAAAACAAAACAAAACAAAATCACAAGTATATGGTAAGATCCAAATAAATTAAACCTCACGTGGGTGGGTTTCATGGTGGTGGGTTAGTCACTCAGTTGTGTGACTCTTGCGACCCCATGGACTATAAACTGCCAAGCTCCTCTGTCTTTCCCAGTTTCCATTTTGCCCAGTCAGGTAGGATGCTGACTCAAATTTCTAGGTAGAAGGATGTCCCCCACTTTTTTTTTAAATTGTGATAGATGCAAGTCCTTTAAAACTGTCAAACTTTTGATTCCTTTTGTATACCTTACTTTTTAAATTTTATTAATTTTTTTTTTTTTTTTTTACTTTACAATACTGCATTGGTTTTGCCATACATTGACATGAATCCGCCACAGGTGTACATGAGTTCCCAATCCTGAACCCGCCCCCACCAACCTCCCTATATCATCTCTCTGGGTCATCCCCGTGCACCAGCCCCAAGCATCCTATATCCTGTATCAAACCTAGACTGGCGATTCGTTTCTTACATGATAGTATACATGTTTCAATGCCATTCTCCCAAATCATCCCACCCTCTCCCTCTCCCACAGAATCCAAAAGTCTGTTCTATACATCTGTGTCTCTTTTGCTGTCTCGTATACAGGGTTATCATTACCTTACTTTTTTTTTTTTTTGCCACACGACAGAATGGTTTATTAGCACGTGTTCCATGGCAAACCATATAAAATAACCATTTTCTGAAAGACATCCATAAGACCACCTGAGGACAAACGCACAGAGGCGCCTCCGAGAAGCCAGGCAAATAAGTTACCGATCCCAGGGGGAAGGCGGGCGGGCAGAGGAGCATGGACCGTGAAGAGAGACACTGTGGTCAGCACGGGGGGTGGGGGGGTGGGCGGCCACTGCCCGCTTCCGGGGGGACAGCCGTGTGGGCATGCGGGGGGTGGGGCACCAGGACTAGCGCCTCCTCCGTGCGGACACAGCGGGCTCGTGGCGGGGCCGGGCGGGGCCCCACTGCACCCACACAGGGTTATCATTACCTTACTTTTAAAAAACTTTTTCTTTTGAAAGAATTGTGGATTTACAAGAAGGCTGCAAAAATGGCACAAAGAAATGCTATAGTAAGGTTGTCAGAAAACACACTGGCCATCCAGTTAAATTTGAATTTCATGTAAATAATTATTTTAATATAAATGTTCCAAATATTAACAATAAAAGATATTCAGATATGTTAGAATTTTAAAAACAGCAATTTTAAATATAAATCTATCCCATGCGCTAGTTGGATAAATCTCTAACAAAAATACCCTTTAGTTATCTGAAATTCAAATCTAACCAGGTGTTCTGTTTGCAAAATCTGGCAATGTTACCTGTATACCCTTCACTCAGATTCTCCAAATGTTAACATTTTATCACACTTCTTTTCTGATTCCCTCTTTCTCAAGGGAGAAAAAGTTGAAAATATAATATGATGTCTCTATACTTGTATAAATAGAATATCCTCTTACATAACCATGGTATAATTTTTCCAATCAGGATATTTATGGTGATTCAAAGTGTTATCTAATCTAGGACCTTATTCAGACTTCACCAGTTAAATACCCTTTTTCCCGGATGGCATCCAGCATCAGGCACTTGCTTTCCCTGTCCTGTGTCTTTCGTCTCCTTCAGCCTAATAGAGTTTCTCTTTGTCCTTCATGTTGTTGTGACTTTAATGTTTTTTTTTTTTTTCTTTCAACGTTTTTCCTTGTCTTTCATAACCTTGGTAGTTTTGAAGATTACAAGCCAGTGATTTTGCAGACTCTCCCTCAATTTGAGTTTGTCTGACATTTTCCCATGATTAGATTCAGATTATACATTTTTGGCAGAAATCCTGTAAAAGCGAGGTCATATGTGTCTAGGTGCCTCATATCAGGGTGCCTCACTTAGAAGTACAAAATGATAAAAGCAAACACTAGTTTATCACAGCACAGTCTATCCTTATCATATTTAAAAACATAACCTGGTACCTGTCCCCTGGTACAGCTCTTCAAACAAAATGATATATTATTTATATAATTCAGACCCATCTTTTGCTCGAGACCAAGCAAAGATTCCTTTCAATCTGAGGCAAGTTGGGCAGATGAAGTAAACTTTGATTTCTCTCTAAGATGATAATCAAGCTGTGTCATCCATCCCCAATTTGTGAGTTTAAACTTAGTTTGCAGAGACTTCTATTCAAGAGATCCATGGTGGTTCTACATGTGGTCTAGGTCAAGTCAAGGTCTAGGTCATAGTCAAGGTATAGGTCATAGTCAAGATGATGGTCTTCCCAGCTTCACATACAGTTGTGAGAGCCAGACTGTACAGAAGGCAGAATGCTGAAGAATTGATCGCTTTTGAACTGTGGTGCTAGAGAAGACTCCTGAGAGCCCCTTGTACAGCAAGGAGATCAAACAGTCAATCTTAAGGGAAGGTAACCCTGAACACTTGTTCAAGGACTGTTGCTGAAGCTGAAACTCCAGTATTTTGGTCATCTGATGCAAACAGCTGACTCTTTGGAAAAGTTTCTGATATTGGGAAAGACAGAGGGCATAAGGAGAAGAGGGTGTCAGAGGATGAGATGGCTAGATGGCATCACCAATGCAATGGATACGAACTTGGCAAACTTCGGGAGATGAGGAGGGACAGAGAGGCCTGGTGTACTGCACTCTATGGGGTCTCAAAGAGTTGGACATGCCTGGCTGACTGAATAACAGCAATAACACATGTGGTCTATAAGGGAAAAACCACACACAAAACTGCATTCTACTTTTATACTTGGTCCATTGTCTCCTTACACATTTTAAAGACTTGTAATGGTGGCATTCACAACTTGATCTTCTTAGAGTTGCCTGTCTTTTTTATCTGCTGCTGCTGCTGCTGCTGTTTAGTCGCTTCAGTCGTGTCTGACTCTGTGAGACCCCATAGACAGAAGCCCACCATATTCCCCCGTCCCTGGGATTCTTCAGGCAAGAACACTGGAGTGGGTTGCCATTTCCTTCTCCAATGCATGAAAGTGAAAAGTGAAAGGGAAGTCGCTCAGTCGTATCCAACTCTTTGCGACCCTATGGACTACAGCCTTCCAGGCTCCTCCGTCCATGGAATTTTCCAGGCAAGAGTACTGGAGTGGGGTGCCATTGCCTTCTGCGGTCTTTTTTATCTAGGACACCCAAAACCCTTAAATATCCCTTTCACCTGCTAGCCTTAAGTTTCTGATACATGAGTGCCAAATAGGAGGATCACGGCTTATCATTTTTAAGCAGACGATTTTAGTCTGATGCGAAAGTAACTACTGCAGCTATTTCCTGCCACAGCATCACCTGAGATTATAAAATCTCCATCACAGGAAAGGTTTCCACTTCATTCTTAATTTAGATTTTGCCAATGGATCACCCTCAACAGATTCTGTTAATGCTTCTGATATTAAATTCCTAGTGGTATCACCAGAATCAATATCTTTGCCATGTTTTCTTTATTGACACCTCACCCTTCCCTGACTTCTAAAATTTACAGACTTGAATAACTTATGTTACTTCAATGGCTGCTAAAATATTTTCAACAATTCCGTTCATGGTAGTAGAATATAGATATGTTTCTAATACTCTTTTCTGTCAATCCTCTGTCACTTTGGGGAAACTTCTGTTGAGATTCTCACATATTATCCTGTCCCTTTCCTTATTTCCTGGTTGGAGCTGGAGAAATTGCTGGATATGAGGACTTCTGTTCTCTCTGAGTTTATATTGCCTTCTGGCACCTCTTTTCAAGTTATTTTTATTTGGGGGAGCTTATTTCACTATATTTTGTACTGTTTCATCCTCTCTTTTGAAGAGATAAGATAACAGTCATCTGGGGTCTCCTACAAGGATTCATGTTTAAGCAAATATCATCCACACTCACCTTTCTGTGGTGGAGAAACTCAGACAGGAATTTGCTTTATTCTTTTCTGGCCTGGCTCCCCTGACGTATGTTTTATTTTTGAAGTTAATTTTTATTGGAATATAGCTGCTTTACAATGTTGTGTTAGTTTCAGCTGCATAGCAAAGTCAATTGGTTGTATGTATACATATCTATGCTCTCCTTTTTGGATTTCTTTCACATTTAGGTCATTTCAGAGGACTATATTTTATTCTTCTTCCTTTCCATGGAATCCTAACTCCATAAATTACTTCAACTTATTCCCTCAGGGCACAGAGAGTATCTTTATCTTTTTCTTTGGTAGCTATGTCAATGTGGTGGTCATCTCCCAGAGCTTAAAATCATCCACAAGGAATGTTTCCAACTGTTTTTTCGCTTCTATCTACAACTTGAAGAGGGACTTCTGAATGGTTTCTCTAGGACTCTTGGGGGGATGACACTTCAGTCTCTCATTGAGATAATCTTTTCTTGTGCTAGACTAATTTAAATCCTAGATATCCTTCCCATCTAATAACAGTTAAAATGTCTGACCTTTTCCAAGTCCCTCTGTTAAAAGCAGTTCAACCTGGGTACAACTTTTTTCCCTTTTGAATGTATCTAGCCTGACTTCCAGTATCTAATTTCCTGTATATATCTAATCTACTTGTCAATCTTTCTCAATGAAATTTCTCTCTTTCAGCTTAATCATGTCATGTGTCTTTATTTTTCTTTTATTACCTCATTGCTCTGATTCTTGTAGAGTAAAAAAAAAATTTTTTTATAAGTAATACAGTTCCTCCTGAGCAAAACTGGTTCTTTGAGAGAGTGTTCCAACTACAGGCTTTTCTGATCTTTATTGACTTATTAACCATTGGGGTTGAAATAAAAATATAGGAAGTTGCTTTTCTAGGTTATAAAAAAAAATCTATAGCCTGTGTATAATAAGGGCACTCATTCCTTTTTATAAAAATTTTCCCCTTCCAGTAAATAATAGCACAGTCATGAACTTCAATATTTTCAACAGTATTCAAAGGCTATGTAATTAAACTATCTGGAGCCAGCTTGGACCATTTGGTAAGGATTTAAAACTTTAGCCGTGACAAAGCCCATGAGGCAAAGAGCCTTGCCCCAGTCTAGTTCTTCCTGTTGGCTCTAAACACTGCTCAAAATAACACAGAAAGGAACCGAGCTTGGACGTTGGGTCTAGTTTTGTCTACTAGGCTTGGCAGGCATCACACACTTGGTTTTGTGGAAGCCAGCTGTCTTTGAAGTGTCACGTCCCACATTGCAGACACAGCTGAATCACCAAATAAAAGCAGTCAAATACTGTTTGAGATCCCCATAGCAAGACTCCAACCCAGGAGGCTAGGTACTAAAGTTCTACTAGTTTGAAATAACTTTTGACTAGTAATAAGAGCCTTGCTCTTCATCCCAACATCGAGTTTCATTTGCTCAGGTAAAATGTGTTTCTGCTCAAGTCAACCAGCATTACCTGCAACAGCTGAGCCTCCAAAGCCCAAGGAAGGCCCAAGAAGCCTGGTTTCCTATTAAATATTCTCTCTGCATCTGAAAAATTAGACACAAGGAGCAGCTCTTACCTGTCAAAGTGGGTGGTCGTGGGTCTTCATGCCTAAATGCCAAGTCTGAAGTCGCCATTTTCAGTTATATCAGCAGCCTTAAGTCTGTGCCAACTTGCTACCAAATGCCAGTGTTTCAAAACTGCAGGCTAAAGTCCAAGATTTTGGTAGGTTCAGGGAACCAAGAAACAGCGCTCTCTTTTCCTTCTCCTGGGTTAGAATCAACTGAAAGCTAAGCACTCCAGTTAGAGTGATATAAACATGCTAATGCTGCTAGCTTAATTCTGGACAAAGCTGAATGGAGATGCGCTTAGCTCTGTGGTCATAAGAGGCTTTTGAAAGTTCACTCCTGGATTGATGAGCCCAACCTACCAAGTTCTGAGTGGAGAAGGAAGCCTCAGGCCTACCTAAGTTTGTTTTCATGACGAACACCTCTGAAGGCCCGCAGATCCACATGAAAAAGCCAGAGGAGGTTAAACCAAGCTTGTTCCATTCACGCTCTTAAATATGCCAATTAGATAGGTCACCTGTCTTCCTTTGGGGAAGAACTGGGGAGCTGGAGGGAATAAGAAAAGCCATAAATATTCTAATAATTTTCTCTCCCAGAGCATGAGGTAGAAAAATCTCTTCCATGTATGGAAATGTAGATCTTGGAAAATATACATTTTTGCCTTCAACAGACATTTCACGATGATTGTGAACAGTGAAATAGAGGAAAATCTTAGCAAGGAATGATGTTTCCTCACTTCACTTTTCCATGGGGAAGGCCTTCCAATTGGGCACCGCCACTGATTCTTTTCCCACTGATTCTCTTCTTATTTCCCCCACCTGAGAATCGTTCTTCTGATATAAGATTCAGCTGTGTTTGAAGAGTCTTTCCTCTCTCTCTCCTCTGAATATTCACAGCCCTATTCCATTCCTCCGTGGAAGGGCCGGCAGTTTGGAGTAAGTTGCGGTATATTTGCAGGTATACATGGTTGCGTCTGAATCACATTATCCAACAGCTTCAAAAGTCATAAAGCTGATCTTTTCACCTCCATCTGCCAATACCCTTTGTTTGCCTCTCAACTGCTTCTGAGCGTAAGTGAAAAGAGCGGGTATAGTTTATCAGGTTTCCTTAGCCCCATTAAGAATGCAGAGAAAATATGCAATAGTGCCTAGCATGAGACAAGCAGTTAATAAATCTAAGTTTTCTTCCCTTTGAAGCTAAAACATCTACCATACAGCTTCAAAGGCCATTTTTTCCCAGACCCCCCACCCCTTAGCTTGCATATGATTTAACGACTATTCAACTGGATAAAATTCAAGCTCTTCTCCACTCCTTCAACTATATTTTACTTTATTGGGCTAAAATAACACATCAATTATCTTCTGGCAAAATTCTTGAATGTTCTTTCTCATATCTCTCTATTCATCTACATACTCTGGGCCCAAGGGATGATCAGCTTTTTGTCAACTCTCACCTCTCTAAACAGGCCTTGCTGAAAAAGAAGGTTAGGAATAATCAGGCAGTATGGTGCAGTTAATATCTGTGAGCCCAAAGACAGCTAATGGGACCACAGAGGCTCTGAGGGGAGAGGTTCTTTGTTGTAAAATGGGTCAGATTTGTTTTCCATTATGAGTCTGCATTGTGCAAGTCGGCGCTATTGTATTTCTCTATTCTGTTTAGAAAGCTTCTCTCATTCCTGCTGTGATGAAACAGGAATGTCTGTTTTCCCTGAAAACAGCCTGGCTTCTCAGCCTAGAGACAGACACAATGCATATCCCAATTGTGGTTGTCCCAATTTGCAGCTTCCATCCTTCTCTGGACAATTCCCAGGGCCATTCTTGAATAACCACCTTCACATATAAGAAGAGTTATTGTATGGCAAATCTACTTCTGAAGAGAGCTGAACAAGAGGAAATAGCTTGAAATTATACCAACTCTATGCAGGTTGAACATTAGTAAGAACCCTCAAATAACAAAGCTCCTGTTGAACATGGGTAAAGGTTATAACAGTATAAGATTATCCAGGTCATCCTTAGGAACACATTGACAGAAAGTCACTATGTAGAAAGCTGTAGGCCTGAACCGGGTAACTAGCTGGCCTAGCTGCCACTGTTTCCCAGTTCCTCATCATGACAGACTTCACTAATTGATCTTCGAACACCCACTGAGCCCAAACATGGCCATAGAATTACTCTCAATATTGTGTTTCAATAGGCTATTATTGATAGATTGAAGGAGGCACACGAGATAAAAATGTTGCTATTACTATTTTATGCATGTTTAAGAAGTCTCTGAAGTCTCAGATATCAATACTGGCTTTCAGGATTTCATTTTCAAACATGCTTTCCTTTGACATAGCAAAGTGCATTCGTGAAAATCCATTGTCCTTTTAGTATATTATATTCTGAGGAAACTGGACTAATAATAATGAAGTTTCTGAAGATGCTGAGCCCAAAGATCTCTAGCCTAATCCTGCCACATATTATATGCCAGATGGAGTGAAAAAAAAAAACAAAACAGCATGGATACTTAAAGAAAGATACCCTCAGGAGATGGAAAAATCACTATATAATGCATGAAAATATTCTTATGTGCTGTTCTTTTAAGTATTTAGTAAAAAAGTGCTGCAACCATTTTAAAAGGAGGTGTTAGATAAAAATGCAAACCAATAAACACGAGGTAACTTCGAGCAGACATACACCAATCATTAATTTGCATGGTTGAGAAGTCACCATGAATTTAAGAAAACTTAACAGAGAAAATGTAAAATCAACCAATGTGATTCTCATATATTTTTAATTTTATATTAGAGTATATCAATTAACAGTATTGTGAGAGTTTCAGGTGAACAGTAAAGGGACTCAACCATACATAAATATGTATCCAATCTCTCTCAAACTCCCCTTCCATCCAGGCTACACATAACAGTGAGCAGAGTTCCCTGGGCTATTCAATAGGACCTCCTTGGTTATCCATGTTAAATACAGCAGTGTGTACATGTCTGTCCTGAGAGATGCTCCCGTCTGGACAGTTAAGAGACTGCCCCAGCAGGGATACTGGAGTTGTTATATTTTGTGACTCTCCATTTCATTCTCTTTGAAAGTAATCACTGCATAAACGGGATTCATGACATAATATAACCCAGCAATAGTCAAAGGATAGCTCACTTCCTCATTACTGTCAGGTTCCTGGGAATATAAGCCACAGAATGCAGAAGTCCTAATAAATCAGAACACATAAATATTTTTGTATATGGAATACATGGGACAAGAAGGTACACACAATGGACACCCTTAATGTTGTAACTGCCCTGTAGCTTTAAAGCTGAAAGTGAAGTCACTCAATCATGTTTGACTCTTTGCAACCCCATGAACTGTAGCCTGCCACGTTCCTCCGTCCGTGGGATTTTCCAGGCAAGAACACTGGAATGGGCTGCCATTTCCTTCTCCAGGGGATCTTCCCAAGCCAGGGATTGAACCTGGGTCTCCCAGCACTCCAGGCAGACTCTTTACTGTCTGAGCCACCAGGGAAGCCCATTGCCTTAAAGCTGAAGCAGTTATGAAAAGGAATATTGAAAGAAGAAAAATATTTGTTGTGCTCTTATGGTATTCAGTTCAGTTCAGTCGCTCAGTCATGTCTGACTCTTTGCGACTCCATGAATTGCAGCACACCAACCATCCATCACCAACTCCCGGAGTCGACTCAAACTCACCTCCATCAAGTCAGTGATGCTATCCAGCCGTCTCATCCTCAGTCGTCCCCTTCTCCTCCTGCCCTCAATCCCTCCCAGCATCAGAGCCTTTTCCAATGAGTCAACTCTTCGCATGAAGTGGCCAAAGTATTGGAGTTTCAGCTTTAGCGTCATTCCTTCCAACGAACACCCAGGACTGATCTCCTTTAGGATGGACTGGTTGGATCTCCTTGCAGTCCAAGGGACTCGCAAGAGTCTTCTCCAACACCACAGTTCAAAAGCATCAATTCTTTGACACTCAGCTTTCTTCACAGTCCAACTGTCACATCCATACATGACCACTGGAAAAATCATTGCCTTGAGTAGATGGACCTTTGTTGGCAAAGTAATATCTCTGCCTTTTAATATGCTGTCTAGGTTGTTCATAACTTTCCTTCCAAGGAGTAAGCATCTTTTAATTTCCATCACCATCTGCAGTGATTTTGGAGCCCCCAAAATAAAGTCTGACACTGTTTCCCCACCTATTCCCCATGAAGTGATGGGACCAGATGTCATGATCTTCATTTTCTGAATGTTGAGCTTTAAGCCAACTTTTTCACTCTCCTCTTTTGCTTTCATCAAGAGGCTTTTTAGTTCCTCTTCACTTTCTGCCATAAGGGTGGTGTCATCTGCATATCTAAGGTTATTGATATTTCTCCCAGCAATCTTGATTCCAGCTTGTGTTTCTTCCAGCCCAGTATTTCTCATGATGTACTCTGCATAGAAGTTAAATAAGCAGGGTGACAATATACAGCCTTGACGTACTCCTTTTCCTATTTGGAACCAGTGTGTTGTTCCATGTCCAGTTCTAACTGATACTTTCTGACCTGCATATAGGTTTCTCAAGAGGCAGGTTAGGTGATCTGGTATTCCTGTCTCTTTCAGAATCTTCCACAGTTATTGTGATCCACACAGTCAAAGGCTTTGGCATAGTCAATAAAGCAGAAATCGACCCAGAGACAGCCCACATAGGAGTTACATAAGCTTCAGTATTACATTGTTTTACATGTTGCCCTGTGTTTTAATATTCATTATATTAACATCCTCATGCACACATATGTAGCTCTGTGTAGTTTTCTACTTATAGCATCACATATTGTAAGTAATACAACCTTGGGGTTAAAAAGACATGGTTTTGAGTGTCATTTCTGTAGTTTTATTTGGTGGGTGACTTTGGGAAAGTTAAACTTGATGTATATTACTTTGAAATCTTTTATGACCAAAAAAACAAAAACAAGACTCCACCTGCAATGCAGGGCACACAGGAGATGCGTGTTTGATCCTGGGTCAGGAATATCCTCTAGAGAAGGAAATGACAACCCACTGCAGTATTCCTGCCTGGGAAATCATGGGCAGGGAAGCCTGGTGAGCTACAGTCCAGAGGGTTGCACAAAGAGTCAGACAGGACTGAGCGACTACACACACGTGACCATTCTACTCAACACTTTCATGAAGTTCTCAAGCAGAGTGTCTGACCTAGGGTAGTGACTTAGCAAAAGTATTTCCACTGCTTTATCATAAACAAACAAACTCAAACAAGTTCAGTTCAGTTCAGTTCAGTCGCTCAGTCGTGTCTGACTCTTTGCAACCCCATGAATCAGAGCATGCCAGGCCTCCCTGTCCATCACCATCTCCCGGAGTTCACTCAGATTCATGTCCATCGAGTCAGTGATGCCATCCAGCCATCTCATCCTCTGTTGTCCCCTTCTCCTCCTGCCCCCAATCCCTCCCAGCATCAGAGTCTTTTCCAATGAGTCAACTCTTTGCATGAGGGGGCCAAAGTACTGGAGTTTCAGCTTGAGCATCAGTCCTTCCAAAGAAATCCCAGGGCTGATCTCCTTCAGAATGGACTGGTTGGACCTCCTTGCAGTCCAAGGGACTCTCAAGAGTCTTCTCCAACACCACAGTTCAAATCATCAATTCTTCAGCGCTCAGCCTTCTTCACAGTCCAACTCTCACATCCATACATGACCACAGGAAAAACCATACCCTTGACTAGACGGACATTTATTGGCATTACTTAATGTCTCTGCTTTTGAATATGCTATCTAGGTTGGTCATAAATTTTCTTCCAAGGAGTAAGCGTCTTTTAATTTCATGGCTGCAGTCACCATCTGCAGTGATTTTGGAGCCCCCAAAAATAAAGTCTGACACTGTTTCCACTGTTTCCCCATCTATTTCCCATGAAGTGATGGGACCAGATGCCATGATCTTTGTTTTCTGAATGTTGAGCTTTAAGCCAACTTTTTCACTCTGCTCTTTCACTTTCATCAAGAAGCTTTTAGCTCCTCTTGACTTTCTGCCATAAGGGTGGTGTCATCTGCGTATCTGCGTAGACTGACTTAAATTTCATCAGTAGTTCATTTCCCTGAGAAACCTAGGAGGGATCATGCCAAAGGGTTGCTGCCCGACACTCCAGGCTTTACCTAGTGAAAACCCCTGGGGCCTAAGGTCTCCTTAAAGGCATCCTGCTATCTACTGGGCTGACCTTTGAGACAGCAGTTAGGAGTTTATCTGCCAGCATCTTTGTATGTCATAAGTCGTACAGCACAGTGAATGGGAGACAGATCGCCTGAGTTCAAATCCCAGCTCTGTCTCTTACTAGATGCATACCCTTGGACAAGTTTCTTCACTACTTGGTACCACCATTTCTTTCATCTGTAAATCAGAAATAATGATAAGTCTCCACCGAATACGGTTGTCCAGAGGATTAAATGATTTACTGAATGAAAGTATTTAAACATTCTCTGATATATAGTTGTGTGTGTGTGGCATTATATGTTGTTGTTTTTTAATCACTCAGTTGCATCTAACTCTTCTGAGACCTCATGGACTGTAGCCCACCAGGCTCCTCCGTCCATGGGATTTTCCGGGCAAGAATACTGGAGTGGATTGCTATTTCCTTCTCCAGGGTATTTTCCCAACCCAGGGATTGAATCCATGCTTCCTGCATTGGAAGGTGGGTTCTTTACCACTGAGCCAACAGGGAAGCCTGATATTGCATAAATGCCAGACATACTAATGTTACGTCTACCAGGCTTGCTCATCTGATGCCCATAAAATCCATTCATGGTAAATGCATCCCATTCCTTACAATACAGTGTATGTACAACTCCTTAGCAGTGGATTTACTCAGCAGATTAGGATGTGTAAAGGGTTAAGTTCCCTGACATCTATTTCCTCTGAATAGGAGTACCCATACTGAGAGGCAGACACAACATTTTCTTCCCACTCCAAAGAGGAGGCTGAATTTCAGTGTATTGGAAAAAAGAAAAAAAAAAGAAAAAGGGAAAATAATCCTAGCAAATGGACCTGAAATGAAAATTCTGTCTTATTTAGCAATACTATTCATAAGGACAAAGATGTGGCCTTGTTTTCCATTGCCTGGCCCCTGTTCTCTTTCCGCCTCTTCATTCAATTATGAAGAGCACATTTCCAAGTAGCCCTACATATAAAAGGAATGTTTTTCTGATTAAACATTGAACATTAAGATGGTCGGGCCTATGTACAAACAACGGAGGCCTGAGTCAGTGTGAAATCTCGGTGACAAGGAAGGGTCCCAAGGAGGCTATCTATCCCAGAAAAGTGACAAAGACATTTATAAAACTGTCTGCAGATTATAAATCAGATTGAGAGCCCAACGAAATTACTGTATATTGGATATATAAATATATATAATCACGTATACACAATAATGATTCATGGCACTGAGGGACACAGGAAAGCAAAGTTTCAGGCATAAATAATTCTGAGTTTCTCAGACATGCTTTTGCCAGGAGACAGGGAGCAAGGATGGAGCTCACTGCTCATTGGTCAAACAAGCATAAAATAAATGAGCGGAACTTGAGAATTGCAGGTGTTAGGCTATGTAAAATTATGGCGTGGCACGAAGCAGCACCCTGCTTAGCAAACTTGACCGATAAATCTCTCTAATAGCCCCTAGGAGGCAGATTTTGGCATTATCCCATTTTATGGATAAGGACTCTATAAAATGTAGGCTTATGAGTCTGCCCAAGGCTAGAGGAAAATTTGTTTTGGTTCTCCTTGTCGGGCTTAAGCAGTGGAGCTGTAGTAGAAAGTAGGGTGGACTTGGAGCCCATTTAGGTTCTGGACTTGGTCAAATATCTTACTTCAGCCTTAATATCCTCAGTTTTTAACTTGAAATTGGATTTAATATTTCAGTTATGCCTTTAGAGAGCACATCACTGTGGAGAAAAGACTGCATGTGTGAATGGTAAGTCACTTCAGTCGTGTCTGACTCTTTGCTACCCCATGGACTTTAGCCCACCAGGCTCCTCAGTCCATGGGGATTCTCCAGGCGAGAATACTGGAGTGGGTTGCCATGCCCTCCTCCAGGGGGATCTTCTGGACTCAGGGGTCAACGCTGCATCTCTTTATGTCTCCTGAATTGGCAGGTAGGTTCTTTACCACTAGTGCTACCTGGGAAGTCATATAATTGAGGGACCGAGTCACTGGGAAAGACCCTATGCTGGGAAAGATTGAGGGCAGGGGAGAAGGGAGCCACAGAGGATGGGATGGCTGGATGGCATCACTGACTCAATGGATATCAGTTTGAACATACTCTGGGAGACAGTGAAGGATAGGGAAGGCTGGCATGCTTCAGTCCATGGGGTCTCAAAGAGTTGGACAACGACTGAGCGACTGAACAACAAATGTCTAAAATTGTAGCTAGCTTTTCCCATGGTCATTTCAGTTCTCTGTTTCCTACATTATACATGTAGGAAGCTACTGTGCCTGGGCTATCAAAACAATCTAGAGCTCTATTGAGACCTTCAGAGGCCCACAGAAATGATACATTCAATAAGCAAATACTTATGTTCTCTGCTGTGTGGTATAGAAAGGTTATAGCAACAAAGTGAACATCGATTCACTGACTGGTTCATTCGTTCATTTAAGCAACAATTATTTACTGAATGCTCACTATATGCTAGGCACTTTCTGGGCACTGAGGATGCAACAGTGAAAAAAGCAGACACAAAGTTACTACTCATGGAGCTATGTTCTAGTGGAGTAGACAGATAATATACAGATAAAGATGTAAAATATATAATGTGTTACTGTGAAAGGACTAATGAGAAACGACAATGTAGAAAAGGAAGATAGGCAGTCATCAGAGGATGGATAAAATTTTAGAAAGTTAGCCAAGGGCAACCTCAAGAAAAAGATAACATCTAAAGAAAAGGCCTAAGGGTGAATAGCTATTTTGTACTGTTCTCTTTGGGCTTCCCAGGGGGCACTAGTGGCAAAGAACCCGCCTGCCAATGCAGACAACATAAGTGATACGGGTTGGATCCCTGGGTCAGGAAGATTCCCTGGAGGAGGGCATGGCAACCCACTCCCGTATTCTTGCCTGCAGAATCCCATGGACAGAGGAGCCTGGTAGGCTACAGTTCACAGGGTCGCACAGAGTCAGACAGGACTGAAGCTGCTTAGCATGGACACATGGTTTTCTTTATACAAACAACCCTGTGAAGTCAGTGTGTTTTCCCGATTTATAGATGAGGAAGCTGAGTCTGGTTAAATCTAGGATTTCCAGAATTATCAAGTACCAATACAGAACTCCCAGTTAAATTTAAATTTCAGACAGGTAAATTCCATGCAACATTTTGGATTCTTAAACTAAAACAGTGTTGTTTAGCTGAAGTGTCTGGCCTGGTAAATGACTGTGAATTGCCTAAAGAGATTCTCAGTAGTACTAATACTAATATGAAATACTTATGTAGCATTTACTATATATATTTACCACATTTTCTACATTAATATATTTAATATTCACATAGTCACATAATTCTTTGAGGTAAGTACTATTTTTGTCTCCAACTTAAGAATGGAAAAAAAAAAAAAAACAAAAAAAAACACAGAGTAGTTAACCTGTGATTATGACTCCAGGAACTGAGTCTGGCATTGAAAAAAGACTTTATTACTTTCCTAAGATCTAATATTAGAGAATTGTTTTAGAAAAGATTTTTATTCTCTTTCTAAATTGTTTCTTATGTACCAGCCAAAGAGAATTTTGTATTTTATGTTTATTTTGTGCATTTGAGCAGTTGCCAATTATTGAGCTATTATATTCCAGATTTCTTATACCCTTATCTTTCAGTTCAGTTCAGTTCAGTCGCTCAGTCGTGTCCGACTCTTTGCGACCCCATGAATCACAGCACGCCAGGCCTCCCTGTCCATCACCAATTCCTGGAGTTCACTCAAACTCACGTCCATCGAGTTGGTGATGCAATCCAGCCATCTCATCCTCTGTCGTCCCCTTCTCCTCCTACCCCCAATCCCTCCCAGCATCAGAGTCTTTTCCAATGAGTCAGCTCTTTGCATGAGGTGGCCAAAGTACTGGAGTTTCAGCTTGAGCATCATTCCTTCCAATGAACACCCAGGACTGATCTCCTTAGTCCTTTAAAACAATTTTGCAAAAAATATTATTTTTCTCAGTTCAAGAGGTGGCTGAGCTCAGCTGGTAGCTTTGTTTGAGTTTTTTCGTGTAGCTGCAGTTGGTGACAACTGATGCGATTATCTGAGGGCCTCTTCATTCACATCTAGCACCTGGACTGAATGGCAAGAACTGTTGGATTATGGTCAAACATCTCTCTCCACCTGGCTTCTAACTATGACTAGCTTGAGCTTCCTTGCAACCTGGCAGTCTAGGAGAAACCCGTTGCTTTAAAGAGAGTCTGACTTCCCTCAAAGCTAGCATTCCAAGCACAGAATCTATTATTTACAAGAATGGAGGAAGATGATTAAAATACTTTCTCTAGACAAGAAGGAATTTGAACTTGAATTCATCTTTCCCCAAAGCTGATCATCTTCTTATTCTTCCATGCTAAAGCCTCAAGGTAGTGACAGAGGAATTTATTCTACAGACAAATTTCCCACCTGAGTGTATCTTATTTAAATATATATATATAAATATATATCAAGTTTTCATATGAATATGCAAGATTTTTAACATGTCTTTAATTATGGCACAACATGCTATAACACATTACGTTTTTTAACAAAATTCAAAATTCAACTTATCAGGAGGAAACGGACTTTGCCTATAAATCAACCTCAATCACAAAGCATTCCTGCCGGATTTCTTCATTTGTCTTTCCATTACCGTGTTTATCTCTAGATAAAAACTCAAGAGAATTCAGATGTAGCAACTTTTTCAACGAGAGTATTAGCTGACAAAAAAGGAAAAATATTTTAGATTCTCACTTTACAATCTCAGCTAACTTTCCTTTGAATAAAGATCCCTAGGTAGAAGGAATATTCTCCTTGATTCTTCACAACAGCAGAATTTTAGTGAAAAATAAAAAGGCGACCTTTGTAGTTACCTTCTTGCCTGGATTCTAATTCTCCTTCATTTAAAATTTAGGCATTTGCAAGGTATGGCTAGAGATACAAGATAATTTGCATTCAAAATGCATCTTAAAAATAGAATTTAAACATTTTTTAAACTTGCAGGATCTGTTCTTGTGGCCATGGAACCCTGAGTCCTTGTGGATGCTACTGCGTATCCAGGAGGTAGAGACCAAAAGCACAGAGGTGTAGATGAGAAGTTTTAAGAGGGTTCAGACAGCAGCAGCACAGATGCAGTTCAAACAGACACGAAGAGGCACATGGGCTCACACTGGAGTCTTTGAATGCCCTACCTAATAGGGAACATTATTTCACCCTGTGGGAAACTTATAATCACTGAAGTCTTTGAGTGGGGAAATGTCCTCATTTTTTTCCCTTATTTTTACGATTTAGAATAACTGAATCACCTGCTTAAGGATGGATTGGACAGGTAAGTCACAAGATCTCTTTTGGTGTTAGTTTTCCTTAGTGTAAGGTAAGAGAAATCACCCTAACTTCCTCTTGGTGTGATCTGTATATATTTGAACCATGACCTCTTTTTCAAAAAAGTATGTATTTCTTTCTTTATGTTTGGCTGTGCTGGGTCTTTAGTGCTGCTTGTGGGCTTTCTCTAGTTGTGACCAGCGGGGGCTACTCTCTAGGTGTGGAGTGCGGGCCTCTCATTGCTGGGGCTTCTCTTGTTGCAGAGTACAGGCTCTAGAGCACGTCGGCTTCTGCTCTTGTGGCTCACAGACTTAGCTGCCTCAGAGCATGCGGTATCTTCCCAGAGCAGGGATTGAACCCATGGCAGGCCAATTCATATCCACTGGACCACCAGGGAAGTGCCCATGACCTCTTTTTAAATGCCCTACTTTCTCTGTGTCATCTCCAAAAACAAACTTTCATATAGTTAAGTTTTCAAATGGCTCCTTTCCTAAAGAATCCCAGGCACAAGTCAATGGCATGACATGATTAAGCACGTGTTTTACTGGATGTTTTACTTTCTGTCCTTCCTTAATGCAAGATAAAATATATATTTTTTTAAATTTTGAATCAAATTTGAATCCAAATTGAATATTTGAAAGATTCGGTAGGTTCTTTCCATCTTTCTCAATCAAGAAAGAGTAAGCAACATTCAAAAGAGACTTAAACAATAGCAAGGAACATTCTTTTTTTTCAGTAGGGACATTTTGAAATTCATATTTCATGTGTGATACTCTCACTGAAGTGCTAAATTAAACAGGAGGTATAATTTCCCAGGTGCTTCATTTCTGGGAACACCTCCTTTTCTGCAAGATATCCTAGTACTCTCTGGGTGCTAAATAGAGCTTGATTCATGTTTTAACTCTTCAAAATGCCAAGTCAAGTATTCTAGCAAGTAAGAATAAAATGAGTACTCCCAGGTAGGCAATCTCACATTTTGGGTTGCTGTCTATGAAATCAAATGACTTCAGATTACTAGGGGATTTGATGTGCAAATATATGCAGATACCATTTTTAAAAAACAGTCTAATTACAAAATAGGAAAATGTACACAAAGAGACTGTTCTTGAAAAGGAAGATGCCAAATAAGCACACGAAATGATTTCAACATCATTATCCATTAGAGGAATGCATGTTAAAATCCCAGTGAGATACTGATGCACACCTATAAGAATGGCTAACATTTTTAAAAAGTAGTGACAACACAAAATGTTGGCAAAGCTATGGGTGAAAAGGAAGTGAAAGTGTTAGTTGCTCAGTCATGTCAGACTCTTACGAGTCCATGGACTGTAGCCTGCCAGGCTCCTCTGGTCATGGAATTCTCCTGGGTAGCCAGGCCTTTCTCCAAGGAATCTTCCCAACACAAGGGTTGAACCTGGACCTCCTGCATTGTAAATGGATTCTTTATTGTCTGAGCCACCAGGGAAGTCCTGAGGCTAAAAATAAACATTGTATATTGTTGATAGGACTGTGACGTGGTGCAGCCACTTTGGAAAACAGCTTCTGTGACGTGGTGCAGCCACTTTGGAAAACAGCTTTACAGTTTTAAAACTAAACATGTAATCACCTTATGATCAAGCAATCATATTTCTGAACGTTTATCCCAGACACACCATAAATTATATTCACACAAAAACTTATGTATGTGTGTTTGCAGCAGTTTATCCATAAGCGTCAAATACTAGAAAGAGATGCCCTTCAACAGGTGGTTAAACAAACATTGGTATATCCAGACCATGGAATACTATTCAGCGATAGAACAGAACAAATTCTTAATATACCCAAACACCTAGGCACATTGTATCTTCCCTGAACTCCCCTCCCATCCAGGCTGCCATATAACATTGAGCTATACAATAGGTCCTTGTTGATTAACCGTTTTAAATACAACAGGGTGAACCTGTGACTACCAGGGGAAAAGGATCAGAGAAGGGGTAGTTAGGGAGTATGGGATTGACATGTACACTAACATTTCTAAAGACCTGGATTCTAGACTAGCTATGCCCCATGTCCTCATGAGAATCATTTCCTTCTCCTTTTAATGCTTAACATGGATGTTTCATGACCAATACTTAAGGAGTTCATCCAAACTCAAGAGCACGTTACCTTTTTAGTCTTTTTTTTTTTTCTTTTTTCCTGTTTCAGAAGTCAGTGTTAGCATCCCCACCTCTTTTACAATGCACCAGGAAAGAAAGCATGAGTGAAACAGCACCCTGGACTAGATGTCCAGGGAGGTTGGCACCAACCCTGTCTCTCAATGTGACATTGGACAAGATAGTTAAAACTGCTGATATTCAATTTCCTCACCTAACAATGGTGAGTAAAAAATAAGACCCATTCTCATATATTATGTTTCTATGAAAGAACATATTTCTTCCTTTTTTAATTCCATTTTTTTTACAATGTTTATACACTTTTGTTCTAGGGACACACTTCTTAATTAATTTTGTTTTATGTAGAAAATCATTTTTCACCAAAATGTCTTTGTCAGACTCAGAGAAGTAAACATATATAAATCTCTATCAAGTTCTCATTTCATTTGCAATTTGTGTTTGCACATGGGTATAAACAAAATATAGAACTTGACATTTTTTATTCATACAATTTTCTGAAAAAATTCTTACCATCACTGTTACGTATTTTTCAACTGATCTCTGAATTAGATTTTTTTATTTTTTAAAAGAGAGCCCTGAGAATCAATGCTATTTCTGTTTTTTGAAATACCACCAGGGGTCCCTCCATTTGTCTCATCTTCCATTTCAAAAATGTTGCCCCATCAACCTGGAGCATTTATTAATACTTCTGTCCACCCCATCCCACCTCAAAAGACAAATGCTTTCTGTTTACAGGAGCTGCTTTATGTCCTTTGTATTGTGACAACCTACTTAAGAGAACTCATGTCCTGTGTAGGAGTATTTTGCTCTCGGCTTTAAAAGGCTTGTACTCAGCCTGTCAGAGAAAGGAAACCCAATCTCATTTTCACTGAATACACACTGCAGGAACATTACTCTGATATGAAGCAGAGCTTGAAAATGGAGAAACAATTGTTGCTAATCAGACACAAATTTCATGTAGAGACTATTGCTTTTTTTTTTTTTCCTGCACAAATAATATACTCACTCATTAAATTCAGTCACACTCTCAACACAATCTGATCAGAAGCCATTCTTAGCCCAAGATGCCTCAGAAATGCTGCCTTATGTTATACAGAACACACTTCCTATCTGTTTCTCTCTGAAGCAAGAGAGAGATGAAAGAAACAAAGCAGCTACTATTCACAAAGCATGCAGTAATAGCTGAAACTTATTGAACACTTATTATGTACCAGGTATTGTGATAGGTGTTTGCTTTATTCCTTATTTCCTCCTAGAACAAGCCTAAGAAGTATACGCTGTGAGGCTAGTGTCCTTGATAAAGTTAAATAATTGATCCAAGCTCACACTGTTAAAACTAGCAGTAGAGGGTTCAGATTTAGTCCTTTTAGCTGGCAAAGGCTATATATTTTCTCTACATATCAGATGGCTTACAATAAAGGTACAAATTGCCTGCTCATCATCCATTTAATCATGCATTTACTTTATAGATATTTATTGAATACTTAATATTTGCCAAACATTATTCTAGGAATTGGGATATAACACTGACAAAAAAAAAGTCTGCTCTTATGGTGCCTACTTTATAGAGAGGAAGATAAAGAGTGAATAATCCACATCCATGTAACTTCGAAAATAAAATATATAGCATATTAGAAAGTGATACAGGCTATAAGGGATGAAAGGAGCAGAGGAAACAGGAGGGGTATATGTAGTGGGTGAAAGCTGGACACAGTTTTAAACTGAGTGACCAGGATGTGATAAATTGTAAAGGTAACATTTAAACACATATTGGAAGAAGACAAGGGAGTTTGATAGGTAGAAATCGGAGGAAGAGTGCTTGGAAGAAGGGGGAGCAACTCATGCCAAGACAATGAGGCGGGAAGGTGGCTTGTATGTTTGGAGCAGGTAGGTCTGGAGGAGAATGGGCGACCGGGTGAACAGATGGAGCTGAGCGTGGAGAAGTAACATAGGCTAACAGAAGGCACTGGGCTTTCACTATGCATAAGATGGGAGCTCTTGAAAAGTCTGGGACTACGAAAAGACATGATCTAACTTTGAAAAAGAATCACTCTGGCTGCTATATTGAGAATTGAATATATTGGGAGCGAAATGAACATAGAGCGATGTGTGAGAATGCTCATCCAGGGTGACAAGTGGTAAAAGGCTGGGTATAGTGTGAAGGTGGGACAAATAGAGTTTTCACTGAGATCTGATGTGTGAGAGTGAAATTCAGGATCGTCCAAGATTTGTGGTCTCAAAAGACTGAAGGCTAGAACTTTCATAACACATTGATAAAGCTTGCAGATGGAACAGGGTTTCCTCATGGCTCAAAGGGTATAGGGGAGTTTGGGGGAGAATGGATACATGTTCTTTCTTGAATACAAGGCTGAGTTCCTTTGCTGTCCAACTAAAACTAACACAACATTGTTCATTTGCTATGCATGCTCAGTTGCTTCTTTGTGACCCTATGGACTGTAGCCCACGAGGCTCCTCTGTCCATGGGATTCTGCAGGCAAGAATATTGGAGATTGCCATATAGGTTCCCATGCCGTCCTCCAGGATATCTTCTTGACTCTGAGTACACCTGGGTCTGCTGTGTCTCAGGCATTACAGGCAGATTCTTTACTGCTGAGGCTCTGTGGAAGCCTGTTATTCAGCTATACCCCAATACAAAGTAAAACAAACAAACAAACAAAAAAAAAGAATTTGCATTAGAAGTTCAGTTCTGAACACATTAAGATGTCAGTTGTACATCCAATTGGCGGTGTTGCACGAGCACTTGTACCGATCAGCCTGGAGTTCAGGATTTTGGTCTGGTCTTGAGGTGTAAATCTGATAGATGGTGGTACAAGCAGGTAGACCAGACCATCAAGAGGGTGAGTGTAGATGGAGAAAACAATAGGACCAAGCACAGCTGTAAAAGGTCCACGAAAAGACGAAGGATCAACAAGAGAAGGCTGAGAAGGGCTGTTAAGAGAGAGAAGATGAAGGTGAAGGAAACAACGTCCTAAAAGCTAAATAGTGAGAGTGTGTCCAAAAGTAGGGAGTGATGGCTGTGGGCAAGTGTTACTTAAGGCTAAGGTGATATACCCTGGTGGCTCCGATGACAAAGAATTCGCCTGCAATGCGGGAGACCTGGGTTCAATTCCTGGGTTGGGAAGATACCCCGGAGAAGGAAATGGCAACCCATCCCAGTATTCTTGCCTGGAGAATCCCCATGGACAGAGGAGCCTGGCAGGCTACAGTCCCATGGGGTTGCAAAGAGTTGGACATAACTGAGGAACGACTAAGCACTATTTATATCAATGTAAAGCTCTAAGAATTAAGATGAGTCATGTTGAAAATGAAGAGGCAATGGCATCCCACTCCAGTACTCTTGCCTGGAAAATCCCATGGATGGAGGAGCCTGGTGGGCTGCAGTCCATGGGGTCACTAAGAGTCGGACACGACTGAGCGAGTTCACTTTCACTTTTCACTTTCCTGCATTGGAGAAGGAAATGGCAACCCACTCCAGTGTTCTTGCCTGGAGAATCCCAGGGACGGGGGAGCCTGGTGGGCTGCCATCTATGGGGTCACACAGAGTCAGACACCACCGAAGTGACTTAGCAGCAGCAACATGTTGAAAAAGCAACATTCAAACAGGATCTAAAATCATTTCCTTACCAAGAGAAGTAGCTCAAAGATTGGTTAGTAGGAACACTGGTGAGGGATAGTGAGTAGATGATATAATGTGATGACATGAGATATCAGTCTGTGGCTTTTAGGGAAAGATCTGGAAACCTAAGTAGGGCAGGAAGATAAATGCCCCACCACCCTGACTAGTGGTTTGAGAGTGACAGGAGAGAAGATGGCCACGTTTTAGTGGGTGTTAGGGGATGAATGTTCTCAGAGTGCATCCAGGTTTCCTTCAGAGCAAGAAGATACAGGAACATCCACAGAACAATCTGAGGACACAAGGAATCCTGCCGATGACAGACTCTGAATTCAAGAAGGCACGTCGGAAAGGCTCTGGAAACTGGAAGTCATCAAGTAATGGAGAATGTGCAAAGTTTATGAAGATTTAAAATACGAGAGACAAAGAAAGACTGGGACTTCTTTCTAGTTATTCTGAGAGCCCAGAATTCCTCTTTCCTCCTGATATGTAAACTGGCGTAGAGGGGATGATATATTGGTAATGTTTAAAATGGGTTAAGCTCATAATTCCAAAGAGAGCCTTTTAATACACTGTTCACAGTTCTAATAAACCTAAGGTTTGGGGAGTATGCAAGTTTTTCTCCCCACCCTCCACCCCGACCTACAGTCCAGATTACTGAGAGGGTGGCAGTGGGGGGAGGTCTAGGGACTGGAAATTCTCCCTCTGAAAATAGGAGGGAATCCACAGATATCTCTGTGAGCAAGGAAAGGGGTGTGTGTGTGTGTGTGTGTGTGTGGTGTGTGTGTGTGTGTGTGTGTGTTTCATTTGTGTGTGCATTCACTGAGAATGGAAAACCAGAGAATATGTTCTCTAAAGACTATTACTGTATTTCCCAGGTAATGAGGAATTGTGTGAAAGGAGAGACTTTCTCCCAACGAGACTAAAAGCTAACAATTTGTAGCCTTCTAGCCCCAAATAGCTGATAATAACGAATCTTCCTCCTACCCCTACGCCTGCCTCTGATACTCCACAGGGCCTCCCAGGATACATGGAATACAGAAAGCAATGGCTTATCTTCCTGTAAACCACTTTTTATTCTTCCTTTCACTCAGAAAGGGTGTGAGAGAACGGCCTTCAAGCATGTTCTCTACTCATTTCCTCTGTGCGAGAATCTGTCATTTACCGAATCATTACCCCATGCTAAATATCAAAATAATATTTTTAATTTCACACTTTAATATATTGGAGACTTTAATCACAGATGTGTGATCCCTTTATCTGACCCTTATTAATATTAATACATATATTACATTTAACCCATTGTCAATTTTCTTCACAAGAACACCAAAGGATTGCCTCTACTTTCTCCATTTGGGTCCAACTGCTGCTCTTTCACCCTTTTTCATAATCTCTGTGGACACTCAGTCCCTTTTCATCCCTTGACTATCACTAGAACATTCTCTAAACTTCTATAACTTGATTTTGCCTCAATAATTGTCTGAATTCTCTTAGACAACAACCACCCCACCCCGCCCTTCCTGGAAACCTATGTTAATGCATGAGGCAGTACAAAGTGCTTCTAGAATTTTGGCCTCTTAAAAGACAGTAGCCAGTGGTGGGTGCTTACAATTCAGAGAATCAGGACAGTGGAGAAAGTGCTTGTCTTGAGTTCCCAAGATGTGAATGTGAAACCCACTTCTTTGGGTTCAAAAGGAGAGAGGTGGTGGGATGTAAGAAGTACTGTACAAATTTTAACATGTTGTATAAAAGTTAAATCATCTTTTCTTTTTGAGTCAGAAGCTGTAATATATAGAGAAGCAGCCCACTTAACCTCCCACAATTTCTACCCAGCTGCCAATACTGAAACGCTTCTTGTCCTTTCTGTGCTTACCTTTGGCAAGTTTGCTAATTTCTCTAAGGCTCATTTTTCTCAACAGTAAAACTGATTAGTATAAACACAATGTGTGTGTGTTGTGTGTGAGAGAGAGAGAGGAAGGGAGACAGAGAGAGAGGTAAACATACATGTTATTTGCAAGCCGCTCACCCAGGTGAACAGGGGACCAGGAGCTTTGTCCAGGCTGGATTTCAAGGTACCGTGCTAGGCATGGACATGTGTAAGCTGGTAAGTATCTGTGAATGTCTGAAGGTCTTGGGTCAAGTTTGGGATGAAAGAAGGCCCAGAATACAAGGTTTAGTTGAAATAAAGATAAGTATCAAAACGAATAATTGGATTCAGAGGAAAGGGCTGGCTCTACAAAATAGATCTGATGAAATAAACAGATTCAGGGAGCAAACCAAGAAACAATGCTGGGAAGCACACACGGGATTATAAATATACTCAGAGTAAACGTGGGAGGGATGCTAAGCTTGTTTAGCCAAGAAGGAGAAAGGCACCCCACGCTGAGTCCAGTTACACAAGGATTCCTGATCTAACCAGATGTGTCCCAGACACTTTCACGCCTCCAAAAGGATACTAGTCACAAGTGTAGAAACACCAGATCCTTTTGATGACTGGTGAGGAATAACAAGCCTGCCTTCCTAGCCCTAGGAGAGAAACAAAATGATCTTTTTCTATCATTTGGAATAATGTGAAAACTGACTTAAAAGATTTTTCTTTTAAACATTACCACTGGTGTGATATAAATACATATGGTGTTTCATGGCACAGTCAAAATGCGAAAGGATGTTGCAGAGAATGCTCGTTTTCTGAAACACACTCTGCAGAGAGCTGTCACTCATGTGGCAAAGGAGAATTCCAGGCAGCTTTCCTAAGCAGGACTCCTGGTGGGTCTCTTTGTGCCATTGATCTTGTGTCCTCAGTTCTCCTGTGGTGGAGTGAAGCCCAAAGGAAGTGACAGGACCAGAAGCAGTGAAAGGCTTTGATTTAATGTCTTTATTTCAGAACTGTCACAAGTGTACCAAGGTTCCGAGGTGTTCATAGATACGCATTTTCCCTCACGCACTGGAGAAGGAAATGGCAACCCACTCCAGTGTTCTTGCCTGGAGAATCCCAGGGACAGGGGAGCCTGGTGGGCTGCCGTCTATGGGGTCACACAGAGTCAGACACAACTGAAGTGACTTAGCAGCAGCAGGCAGGGCTGAAGGGAGCCAGGGGCAGCCTCATCTGGTTTTCTCAGCGTGCCTGACAAAAAGCACCCTTATTTTTGGGGGGGGGCATGAGATGAAAAAAGATATGACATGTGGAGATAATTAGTAAGAGGGAATCTGGAATATACTTCTACTCATAAAGGATGAATCTCAGCATATAATAAGGGGTGGTATGATCATGTGGAAAGAAGAAAAAAATCTCTAACAAGTGAAGTTAGGTTGACATCCAGATTGTCTACCAGCTATGGGAAGTTTGCTTTATTTAACCCTCCTAAGTCAGTTTCTTGTCTGTGAAGTGGAGACAGTAACCACCCTTTCCGGAAACTTCTGATAGGCTGAAAAACAAATTGCTTGGCCAAGTATTCTGTGTGCATACATGCTCAACAAACTTTAGTTTCGTTCTCTGCCCTTTGCTCATCATGACTGTGACTGTATGTGACTACAATTTACTCAATTGTAAGGCCCAAAGCCCCTTTGAGTGAGAAAAGGAACTCTAAATTCAGGGTTTCCCATATAAGTAAAGGAGTTTTAACAGTGTGTCCACCTTTGCATAGAATGTCAACTGTTGCTCCCTCCTATTAAATATGACTCAGCTCCTCTTCTATGAAATATTCCTCACTTCCATCCTCAACTTCCAGTGAATCATTTCTTCCTCTGCAGACGCTGCTGCTTGCTTATGTACCTTTGGTTTCTGCTTCCATATTGCCCTGCATTAGTGTTATCTCATTGGTTCTCAGTAGGGCATCCCAGCTTCCTGAAATGGTCTTTTGTGATAGCTCTTTGAACTACTGTTCCTCTTACATCTAATTCTGATGACAATTATTATTAAAACTGACTCTATGTGTGTGCTAACAGCTAAGTCGTTTCAGTTACATCCTACTCTTTGTGACCCCATGGACTGTAGCCCACCAGGCTCCTCTGTCCACAGGGTTCTCCAGACGAGAATATTGGAGTGGACTGCATGCCTCTTCCAGGGGATCTTCCCAACACAGGGATCAAAGCTGAGTCTTCCATCTCCTGTATTGGCAGGTGGGTTCTTCATCACTCACGCCACCTGGGAAGCCACGGCTGACTCACATTGTTGTAGGGAAGAAACCCACTCAACGATATCAAGCAATTATCCTCCAATTAAAAATACACACACACACACACACACACACACACAAAACTGACTATATTCTAAGAAGGGTTTTAAGTGTTTTAATTGAAAGAGAGCCTTTAATCCTCACAATGACTCAAGCAGGTAGGGAGTATTCGGGGTTATCCCAATTTTCCAGATGAGGACACTGAGGTTCTCAGAGGTTAGGTCAGCTGTCCATGGCTGTGTGGCCAAAACGGTGGAGTCAGCATTCAGGCTCAGACTGACTGCTTCCAGAGCCAAGTTGGTAACCGCTCTCTGGTGACACGGCATGTTGATTTAGAACACAGGACAGCTCTTCCCTCTCTGTCAGGCTGCAGCTGAGACTCCCAGGCAGAGTGACAGCATGGGAACATGAGCACAGAGCAGAGAACGTGTCTTTCAGAACTGAGCGCATCAGCAGAGGTATTTAAATTAAATTGTCATGTTCTCACCCACGCACAGCGCAAGGATTTGAGTCATCTTTCAGGAGCAGCAGCATGAGGCTGAGGGTAAACTGCCTCCTGCAGCACCGATTTGGGTGGCAGTCCCCAGCCCAAATCCACATCTCGCCACAAATCAAGGTGGATACCGTCTGTGCTGGGAGACAAATAATGTCAAACATCTGCTGAAAAACAGATTGTAGCAAGGCAAGCTTACAAACAAGCTCAGGCACAGACATTTAAGTTACCTTGGTGGTGGGAGCCTCATGGGTCTCAGCTGGGCTCTTTCAAGTAGCAAGAAGGTTCTTCTGCAAGAGATCACCTAGGCAAGGTGAGTGGGATGCAGAGAGAAGTAAGGACCAGAAAGAGCAGACCTGGAAGTTAGCTGTACTGAGTGTCAGCGACTATGCACTGTCAAGCAGTTTACAGATGTTATTATTTTTAACTCTTTCTCCTTCTCTGTCATACGTCTGTACGTGTTTGTATATGTGTTCAAAATGCATATATACTGCATATATATGCACATATTGATATATATAATTTCCCTGGATATATTCAATTATTAAGGCAAGAGATTATTTTTGTATAAAGCATTATAATTTCCCCACTGTGAAAGTGAAAGTGAAGTCACTCAGTCGTGTCCAACTCTTAGAGACCCCATGGACTGCAGCCCACCAGGCTCCTCCATCCATGGGATTTTCCAGGCAAGAGTACTGGAGTGGGGTGCCATTGCCTTCTCCGAATTTCCTCACTACTTCAAAGAAATCCAATAAGGAAATTTACAGTGAAGATTCTTGATGAAAATTATGAGTGAACACCAGACCCTGAGGAACTCATCCCACAAGCCCCAGTGCAATTTTATCTGTGTGTGTGTGTGTGTGTGTGTGTATCAGTTTTCCATTGAAATAAATAAGATTCATAAAAGTTTGGGGCTTCCTAGGTGGTACTAGTGGTAAAGAACCTGCCTGCCAATGCAGGAGAATTAAGAGATACGGGTTCGATCCCGGGGTTGGGAAGATCCCCTGGAGGAGGACGTGGCAACCCACTGCAGTATTCTTGCTTGGAGAATCCCATGGACAGAGGAGCCTGGTGGGCTACAGTCTGCAGGGTCACAAACATTTGGATACAAATGAAGTGACTTAACATGCCATAAAAGATTAAAAAGTTGCCTAAGGTAAGGTGGGCAGAACCACAGAAGGATTCAGACTCAAGTTCAAGTTCTCCTGATCCTCTAGCTTGCTCTCTTTCTGCCTCCCTTCAGCCTCAAGCAATGGCTTTCATAAAGGCTTATTATATTTTATTCATTCATTGGGCAAAAATGATTGTATACCTAATAAGCTCCAGTACTGTTCTATGAACTAGGGATCAAACAGAACACAAACGGACATAGTCCTTAGACTCATGGAGAGGAAGCAAAACAAACAAAGAGACAAACAAACTAAAATTGCTGTATCTGGTGGTGATAACTGCCATGAAGAAAAATAAAGCATAATTTAGCAGAGAGCAATGAGACATCTTGTTTCAAAGAGGTCGTCATGGAAAGTCCCTGATAGCACGGTGCTGAGCAAAGGGTGGAAGGATGCGTTTCTAGAAGCATATGTGAGCCACACTAATTTGAGCATGATAAGAGCATTTTAGCCACAAGAAGCAAAGACTCTAAGAGTATGTATTTCATATGTTTGAGCTAGCTCTTTCATAGGAAGAACAAAAGGGCTATTGAACCTGGAGCACAGTGAGAGAGGGAGAAGCAATAAAATTTAGGATAAATTGATATCTGAGGTCAAATAAAGTAGGGCCTTATAAGCCATGAGTTGGAAATTACTTTCAGTACAGTGGGAGGCTACTGGTTTTGAATAGAAAAGTTGCATGATATGACCTAAGTTTACCCCTACTGTATAGAAAATAAACTATCGTTGGGGGTGTGGGGTAAAGGTGAAAGCAGAAACACCAATTAGGAGACATCTGAAATAATCTAGGTTAAGAGATTGTGGTAGAATGTTCCAGAGTTAGAGAAGCTGGGTGATGTGAAGTGCTTACAACCAGGATGTGTTTAAAGATGAGAGTCTAAGAATCGGGGCTTCCTTGATGGCTTGGTGGTAGAGAATCTGCCTGCCAATGCAGGAGACACGGGTTTGCTTCCTGATTTGGGAAGATCTCACCTGCTGCGAAGCAACTAAGCCTCTTGTATCACGACTGTTGAGCCTGTGCTCTAGAGCCCAAGGGTTGCAACTACTGAAGCCTGCATGCCTGAGAGCCTGTCCCCCAAGACAAGAGAAGCCATCGCAGTGAGCGAGTAGCCCCTGCTTGTCACAACTGCAGAAAAGCCCACACAGGCAAAAGGCCCAGTAGAGCCAAAAATAAATAAACAAAATTTTTCAAAAGAGTAAGAATTTGTGGGCAAACTGTTTGCATGACGTGAGAGAAAGAGAGGAGCAAGTAAGGAAAACAAAAATTATTTAGGCAACAAAAACAAAGGACCGTCCATTACTGAGACGGGGAAACTGAAGGAGTAGCAGTTATGTGGGCAGAATCAAGAGACTGAGGGGCCTACTAACCCTCCCTTCCTCTTCTGTTAGGTCCTTGCTATTTCTGTCCTTTATTCTACCCATCTTTGCGTGAAAGGTTCCCCTTGGTATCTCCAATTTTCTTCAAGAGGTCTCTAGTCTTTCCCATTCTATTGTTTTCCTCTATGCCTGCATCATTCACTTAAGAGGGCTTTCTTATCTCTCCTTGCTGTTCTATGAAACTCCCAATTCAGTTGGGTATATTTTTCCCTTTCTCCTTTGCCTCTCACTTTTTTTTTCTTTTCTCAGCTATTTGTAAGGCCTCCTCAGACAACCATTTGGCCTTCTTGCATTTTTTCCTTTGGAATGGTTTTGTTTGCCTCCTCTTGAACAGTGCTACCTCTGTCCACAGTTCTTCAGGCACTTTGTCTACCAGATCTAATCCCTTGGATCTATTTGTCACTTCCACTGTAAATAATGGTAAGGGATTTGATTTAGGTCATACTGGATGGCCTAATGGTTTTCCTTACTTTCTTCAATTTAAGTCTGAATTTGGCAATGAGGAATTCATGATCTGAGCCACAGTCAGTTCCCAGTCTTGTTTTTGCTGACGATATAGAGCTTCTCCATCTTTGGCTGCAAAGAATATAATCAATCTGATTTGGGTATTGACCATCTAGTGCTGTCCATGTGTAGAGTCTTCTCTTGTGTTGTCAGAAGAGGATGTTTGCTATGACCAGTGCATTCTCTTGGCAAAACTCTTTTTGCCTTTGCCCTGCTTCATTTTGTACTCTAAGGCCAAATCTGCCTGTTACGTACTGTTATGTATTTCCCCATAATACTTTCTTAATTAAAAGTGTCCTTTACATTTAGTTTCCAAATACATGAAAATCTTAAAGTATTTTATATTAATTTTTCATTTTGATATTAATTTCTCATTTTAATGCTTTCTTCTCTGCAATCACCAGCTGTGTTTTTTCAGTCTTCTAAATTTATTGAGATTTTTCAATGGCTGAGTCAACGATCTCCCTTGGTAAATGTCACATTGCACTTGAAAATATGTGGCTTATTTTCAAATATCTTTTGATATTGATTTCTAACATAATTCCATAGGGATAAGAGAACAGATTCATTAGGACTTCAATACCTTTAAACCATGAAATTTTTGAAACTTTTTTTATGTCCCTGGATATGTTCGAGTGTCTTCTAGTTTATAGTCTATGGGAACTTTGAATAGAATTTGTATCATTTGTGTGAAAAATGTATAAATCTCAATTATGTTGAATTGGCTCATGGTATTTTTAGGTATGCTCTATCCTTATACTTTTCTGTATATTCATTCTATTAATTTTGAGAATTTGATACTGAAATTCCATCTAAAAATCTCAATTTATCTACTTAAAAATAATTTAATATATGTTGGGATTCCCTGGTGGCTCAGAGGGTAAAGAGTCTGCCTGCAATGTGAGATACCTGAGTTTGATCCCTGGGTTGGGAAGATCCCCTGGAGAAGAAAATGGCACCCCACTCCAACAGTCTTGCCTGGAAAATACCATGGATGGAGGAGCCTGGTGGGCTACAGTCCATAGGGTCACAAAGAGTCAGACACGACTGAGCAACTTCACTTTTACTTCATATGTAACTTTGTTCTGTATTTTCCAAGTCTCCTGTAACTGTGTTACTGTACTTTCATAATTTAAAAAAATAAAAAAGGAAGAGGAAAAAGAAATCTCCTTTAGTTCATTCACCAGAGATGTTACAAAGGGAATACATTTAACAAAATGAAAACCCCAGAGTTGGTAATTATGTAATCAGGGAGATTACAGGGGACAGTTAAACCACATTGCTTTTTCAATTTCCTCTCAAAATATATAGTCTGTGGGGAGTAAACTCTCCTTACACAATTGTTAATCAAACTCTTCCAGATTCTTTAAGTAAATCAGTCAATGTTCTAAAAAGGCAAAGAATTATCGATTAAATATCTCAAGAAGAAACTGGAAGGATGAAACAGTTGCAGGAACCTTGAACATATTTTGATTAATTTGTTCTTGCAAGGAATATTGTTTAGCCTTGTATTATGTAAAAAGACATTGAAAATATGTCTTTGAAAATATAGTAATGAAAAAATCATAAACATCTTCTTCCTTCATGAAGCACTTTGCTTCCTTGAAGGGTAAAGGTAAAGTACATGTAATTTGGAAGTACATAAAATAATCTCAGATAGTAGTAAGTGATATAGAAAATAGGTTATGGGATAGAGAATGTCTGGTGTAGGTGGTGGGGGTTACAGATGGTAGAAGAGACATTGAGCTGTGACATGAATAAACAGTAAAATCTGGACACGTGTTAATCAAAGGATGCAATGACATGCATATCAATTAATCAGCTCTCTTTGGTATATGGAGGAGAAGCAGCAAAATCATGTTAAATGATGAAATATTTTCTCATGAGAATTATGCTACTATTTCCACGTGGGAAATAATGTGAGAAAAATGAATCTTTATAAGAAACATTGGTCTTTTATATCTTTAAATATTCTCCAAGAAAATGTGTTTTATACTTTACTAGACCACACCCATAATCTACATACTGTGTACATTTTCAACTAGACTAGAATCTCCTATTACAACTGTTTTCCTTTGATGAAAACATCCAACATCTGGCCAGATGATGCATGTCCTATCACATTTGAGACCAGATCTGAACAAATATTCATTAAGCTTTTAAAAACCCATAAAGAAGCTATTAAAAAGCAATTGGATTTTTATATCTGGTATTCAAAGTTAACAGATAAGCAGTTGGAAAGAGAAAGTGCTGTTGAAAAATGGAAAACAATTGTACAGAAATAAGACGGTCTGGACTTGGTTTTGTCCCTCACTGGTTGTACAGACTTGAAAACATCTTGAACTTCTCTGATTGTCTATGTCCTCATCTCCTAAAGGAAAATAATGGACTGATATCTCTAAAATTCTACATCTAAAATTTTATGAAAATATAATTTGTTTAACACAAACTCAGAGCCAATCCTTTCCCTTTTTTTCTTACCCACAGTCTCCAACTCACCTACCCCTGCTGTTTTTCTATTTTCATTACAAGGGCCTATTACTTTTTGAATAGCTTCTTTGAAATGAATAAATAAAGTCAATTCAAATCACAAGGTTAGCGTCTTGAAAATGGTCTTCTCTCTAGTAAATTGAATGTATGGTTTTTATGTACTAGACACATTTCCTTCCTCATACTTAGAAATCCTTTTATGTTTTGCGGTCTCTCAAGCATTTTCAAAAATCATCCATTCAAACTGGGACTGTTCTGGCTTGTCTTATGTTTCCAAAAATATACAGTTATTCTAGAAGTCTTTGATTTAATTCGTAGGGATTTCCAGATCTATTCAGAAAAACTCAATAATGTCTTTGCCTTAGAGAATATTTAGAGTAAAGATGTAAAGACCAGCGTCTCTCATAAAGATTCATTTCTCTGAGATTATTTTCCACATGGGAATAATAATATCAGTCTCACAAGAAAATATTCCATCTTTTAATATAACTTTACTGCTGCTCCTCAAGCACTAAAAAAAGACAATTAATTGAGATGCATATTAGAGGAGAAAAGTGGTGGAATTCTGAACTCAGAATCAAAAGAAATAGTCTTCCTCTTTTACATACCTCATGTGAGAATCTGAAAGACTTGGTTTATTTAACTTTCAAATGCAGAGGATGAAAAAATAATAGTGCCAAGCATATTTGAGTTCTTATCACATAGTTTGACAGTGCAGTAGACCTGGGTTTGATCCCTGGTTTGGGAAGAGTCTCTGGAGGAGGGCATGGCAACCCATTCTAGTATTCTTGCCTGGAGAATCCCATGGACAGAGAAGCCTGGTGGGCTACAGTCCATGGGGTCACAAAGAGTCAGACACGACTGAGCGACTAACACTTTCACTTTCACCAAATGGGCTCAATGGATGACAAGCATGTCATGTATAACATCTCATTTAGTTATTCATAATTCTGCTATGTGGGTATTCTCTTTTCAAAAGCAAAAAGTCTAAAGTTTGAAAAGAAAGAAAGCTCAAGGTCTCAGGGACTATTGATCTTTACACAACTGTTGGATCTTGTCTTAATATCACTATATTATAAATGCTGATTTCTATCCTCACAAGCTAGAAACAAGATTCTTAGTGTACAATGTACTGTGCTGTGCTTAGTCACTCAGTCGTGTCCGACTCTTTGCAACCCCATGGACTGTAGCCCGCCAGGCTCCTCTGTCCATGGGATTCTCCAGGCAAGAATACTGGTGTGGGTTGCCATGCCCTCCTCCAAGGGATCTTCCCAAGCCAGGGATCAAGCCCAGGCCTCCCACATAGCAGGCAGATTCTTTACCAACTGACTCACCAGGGAAGCCCCATGGTACAATAAATTGTTTAAAATAATTATGCCTATTCAGATAAAAAGGATGGAGATGATAAAGATAGATATGATTTAAATGATGCTACTGAATCTGTCAGCCTGGGAATTAACTCAATGGGGGGAGACCATGTTTACAGAATGTGGTAATCTATCCAGTTTGTAGTAATATCTGCTGCCCCCATGTGGTACACTGTGTGACTATCCTCTTTTCACTGTTTATTTCCCTCTTCCAGTTAGTTCCTGTTCTATTACCCCTGCTGGGACTTCCCAGGTGGTGCAGTGGTAAAGAACCTGCCCACCAGTACAGAAGATCCAAGACACTTGGGTTCGATCCCTGGGTTAGCAACTTCCCCTGGAGTAGGAAAAGGCAACCCGCTCCAGTTTTCTTGCATGGACAATTTCATGGACAGAGGAGCCCGGCAGGCTACGGTCTGTGGGGTTGTAGAGTCGGACACGACTGAGCACACACACACACATTATATGTGTTACATGATTCTGCTTGCTCTGGAAATGAAATAGATCGTAAGGAATCATGATTATGGTTGGATGAAGCTTAATGACTGATAATGTGTTCTTGTGTGTATCTAAGCATGTTGGTTCGCTCTTTAATTCACCAGAAACAAAGCGAATATGTTGAAAAGATACAAGGACTTTCCATTATAGACGAGAAACCATGAAACAAATTCCAGTGGAAAACTCTAGACAGTCTTAGTAATAGGAACTATTCTATCTCTCTGTCTCAACAATACCAGAATGAGTAAACTCCAACCATTAACTCTATTTTTGCCTTGTTGAGGTCAGTCATCAGAGTCCTGGAAGACAGCATCCAATTGATGAAACTAAGGTTAAGGTCCAATCTTTTCTAAGTGCTAATTGGAGAAAGGACTGATATAATAGAAGGGACCTCAAGGATAGCTGTTGACTTTTGTCGTGATAGCACGGGTCATCTTGGTTTGCTATAAAGTAAATAAGCATGGTTAGATGACCATAAAGTAAGTAAACATAGTTAGATGACTTCAGCGTGGAAAACTGAATTTTGGGCAACCAAAACCCACAAACACTCATTGTGTTATTAGTTGTTGTTTAGTCACCAAATCGTGTCTAACTCTTCACAACCCCACGGACTGTAGCACACTGGGCTTCTCTGCCCCTCACCATCCCCCGGAGTTTGCCCAAGTTCATGTCTATGAATCAGTGATGCCATCCAACCATTTCATCCTCTATTGCCCTCTTCTCTTTCTGCCTTCAATATTTTCCAGCATCAGGGTCTTTTCCAATGAATCAGCTGTTCGTATCAGGTGGCCAAAGTATTAGAGCTTCAGCTTCAGGGTCAGTTCTTCCAAAGAGTATTCAGGGTTGATTTTCTTTAAGATTGACTGATTTGATCTCCTTGCTTTCCAAGGGACTCTCAAGAGTCTTCTCTAGCACCACAGTGTTATTAGCCAATTGTATTTAATTTAAAATAGTGAAAAGTGAACGTGTTAGTTGATTAGTTGTCTCTGACTCCGTGTGACCCCAGGAACTATAGCCCACCAGTGCTATTTTCTTCAAGGAAATATAGATAGACTGCCACACAATATGATCAAACATCCTTTTTGATAAATGCTACAGAAGGAACGACTTCTACTTGTGTATGGTAATTGGTATCAGACAAGTGCACACACCTACAGACCAAAGGAAAGTTGAACAAAATACAGAGATCATCTGTTTGCATGTGATGGAGAGGCAGCAAGAGAAAAAAAGATGGACCTAGATTCAGTAGAGGAAGAACTGCAGAAACATAAACTGACCTTCTGAAACGATTTTTACCTTGGGGAATTTAATGATTCTGGCTATTAGTGGGAGACCAAGAATCTAGGAGTCAGAACCCAGAACACCTTTGCTGAGTGACAGAGAGAAATAATAGAGTTCTGGCTGATGGTGAAGTAACTGGAAGCACATGGACAGTCATCCTCTAAGTATATTGCTAAGTTCTAGTTTTGTTATGGAAGAAGGCCATATAACCTGAGCAGAAAAATACAGCAGAGAAAGGTTCTTAGCAAAATCATGTTAGGCAAAGGCAAAAATCCTAGAAAGACAGGAGCAAAGCCAAAGTTGACTCAGTCTTAAGAAGACTTCAACCTAGCCTTGACTCAGCCCCACTCAAGATTTGATTGACATAAGCAATCACCACCATACATGCCCAGTGTGGGAATGGGTGAACTCACTCTTGAGAGAGAGAAGATAATCTGCAACCATGGGCAGTTTTTAAACTACTGTCTGGCATTCAACTTAAAAAAAAATCACTAGGCCCACCAACAGACAGAAATTCAGAACTGAAGCCACAGCGGAAAACAAAAAGCTATAAATGTAGACCCATAAGTGACCAAGTTATTGAAGTTAATTGACAAGGACTTTAAAATCATGTTTAAGAAATTGAGGGAAAGACAGGAAATACATGAAATGATGAATTCCACCAGAGAGATGTCATCCTTAAGAATCAAATAGAAAATCTAGCAGTGAGGCATACTATAGAAGATTTTGAATTCATTAGATATTTTAATATGAAATGTGATTAATTAGTTCCAGAATAATTGACTTGAAAGACAGGTTTAGATTATATAATCCAAACAGGATATAAAATGAAAACAAACAAAAAAAAAAATTAGAGACCCATGGAATTTAGAGAATACGTCTAATATACATGTAATTGGAGTCCTTGGAGGACAGAAAAGAATAGGTCAGAAATAGTGTCTGTAGAGATAATGGCCAATAATTTTTCAAAAATTATTATGTACATCAATGTATAAATTCATGAAACTTGGAAAACCCCAAAATAAGTGAATACAAAAATAACAAACAAAACCCCAAAGTAAAACAAAAAGTAAACCATAGGTTTATCATAACAGGTCTGCTAAAAATTTAAGAATAAATCTTCAAAGCTTCAAAAAAAAAATTACCATCAAAGGAACAAGAATGAGACTGACAGTTAACTTCTCAAGAGAGATAACAGACGCCCTACAAAAATGAAAAGAAACACACAACAAATGAATTTTAAAGGAGAGGCATATTTTGTTAAGATTTGTATATGTGGTTTTTTTCATACAGAGTTGACTTAATTGTAAAACCCACAAAGATTTAAAAAGTTTTGGAAAAGCACCCCCTAGATTGAGTCAAAAAGATTAAAAACATCCAAATTCAAATAATACCTCTGGCCTAAAATTTTTATAGCTAGGAAACAGCCTAAGAAATCATCTTAATCTCTTAAGAATTATAATTATTCTATAATGTCTCTTTACTGCCTAAGCCACTAGGGAAGCTCAAGAACATATATTAAGTTGCCTGCATGCATGCTAAATCACTTCAGTCTTGTCTGGCTCTTTGCAACCCCATGGATGCAAAGCCTGCCCCATAGATACAAAATTACTGTGGATGGTGACTGCAGCCATGAAATCAGAAAACAATGACTTCTTGGCAAGAAAGTGATGACAAAGCTAGATAGTGTGTTGAAAAGCAGAGATATTACTCTGCCAATATGTAGTATAGTCAAGGCTATGGTCTTCCTAGTGGTCACCTACGTTTGTGAGAGCTGGACTGTAAAGAAGGCAGAATGCCAAAGAATTGATGCCTTAGACCATGGTTCTGGAGAAGACTCCTGAAAATCCTTTGGACAGCAAGAAGATCAAACCAGTCAATCTTAAGGGAGATCAGCCCTGGATATTCACTGGAAGGACTGATGCTGAAGCTGAAGCTCCAGTATTTTGGTCATCTGGTGAACAGATGACTTATTGAAAAAGTCCCTGATGCTGGGAAAGACTAAGGGTAGAATTAGAAGAGGGAATCAGAGGAAGAGACGGCTGGACAGCATCACTGATGCAACAAACATGAACTTGGGCAAACTCTGGGAGACGGTGCAGGACAGGGAGGCCTGGCGTGCTGCAGTCCATGGGGTCGCGAAGAGTTGGACATGACTGGGCAACTGAACAGCAACATATACCGTCTCCTTAGAAATCACCAACAAAAAAGAAAAAATGAAAAAAAAAATGTATCCAAGAGTCATGGAATCCTATGGACTTGGGACCATGCCAATGAAACAGATCAAGATCTCAGTTAAGAAAGATTCCATGTCCCAAGAAAAGCCAAATGAAGCAAAATTTGTCCACTGAGATTTCAGAATTTCCAAGGAACAGTGATTGCTATATGCTCTGTATTCATCACTCTTCTAAATGAGTGTTTATTAATTTATTCGGTCCTTGAGTTAGGCATGTAGGATTGACTTGTCTTTTTTTTTCCCCCCTCTAAAAGACTGCAAACAGGAGGAAGAAAATACCGACCTGACATAAAGCATAAAATTCTGGTCTCTGAGCCTCCTACCACAATCAGATAAGACTTTGGGAGTGTCGGGAAATTCTGTGTATTAGATAAATTTTGTGTATTAGAGGGAGATAAATGGCATCAAGAAAGCAAACTGTGAAAGGCTGTATTGTCATTCCCAATGTTTCACTATTCCCTGCATCCAGACACTTAAGTGATTTTGCTGCATATTCCAGGAAAGATGGGGCACATATTGATATTGGGCTTGGCTGTATGACTTGATTTCACCAATAAACTATGGACAGAAGTGACATTATGCTAGTTTTCAACCAAGGGTGGAAGAAGGATATATGTTTCCACCTATTTCTCTTACATTTCTTCCATTGCCATAAGGATAAAATGTCCTAGGTGGCTCACTGATCCAATTAGGATGAAGAATACATATAACTAGTCTTCAGCAACAGGATACTAAAAACTCATGTTGTGAATATAAGTTATTCAACCGCTATTGAGTGGCAGTATCTACTAAAATGTACCATTTGTTTATTGAGCATTTCTATTTCTTGGTTTAGATTCCAAAGAAATGTATATGCCTGCATATGCAAGATCACTGACGAATCTCATAAGCATAATGTTGAAAAAATCAAGCCATACCTAAGACAATTAATGATTCCAAAAAGCTCAGAAGAGGACAAACTAGTCTAAGATCATAGAAATCAGGGGAGTGATTACTCTTGGGGAGAAGTGACCTTAGTAGAAATAAGGGGCTATCTGTTTGCTGCTAATACACCATTTCTTGATCTGGGATCTGATTCCTGGGCGTTTATTTTGTGAAAATTCATTGAATTTTAGACTCATGATTTATGTCTTTTCTGTATGTATGCTATTCATAAACAAAACACAATACAAATACTGTAGGAAGATTAATGGAGGATGTTCTATTTTGCTTCCACCAGTTACCTCTCCTTTTGTTGCCAAAAAAATGTTACTAACTTATAATTTAAAAATAAAATTAATCAGAAGGTCTGATTTATTTATTCCTGAGTGAACCAAAGATATTGATTAAAATACATATAGGCTGCACTTATATTAAGGTTTGTAAATAAAAAGGTATGAAGCTGGTATTGAGAAGATAATAGAATTTTTTTTAAAAAAATTTCAGAAAGGGGAAGTATTAGGGAAGGTAGAAAAACTGCAAAATACAAATTACAGTGAATACACTCACTGTGTTTTGCTGCAGCTAGCAGCTTGGGTTAGGCCCAGGCCGAATATATCAGAGCAATTAATAGTTTCACAAATAGGTTAACCCAAAGCATGTACAAAATAAGTGTCAAAAATGTTTGGCCAGTTTGGATTTCCTCCTTTCTCAAATAGACAAGGAGATTTCTCTGCAGTTTTTACTGATCACAACCTTACTTCAGAAAGCTACATCTGCCAGAGTAGAGACCAGAGTCACAAGTCACACCCATTTGAAAAGTTGTAAATTTTTAAGGCAAGAATAATCAAAGCCTAAACTTGGCCCATGAAAAGTAATTTCAATAGCAGTTCTTTTGGTAACACTCCTAAAATGATGCAATGCAAGCACCTGGCCAATTTTCATGACTTCACTGGAACAAATTCTACTGATACTTCATTAGAAAACAGAAACAAGAAATAAAGTTCCCCTTTACCTAGCAAAGTCACCACCGTGTTGTGTACTGACCAGACAGACTCAGAGCCTCCATCTGGAACCACAGATGCTTTCTTAACATTGTCTTAGCCTCTCCAGTTTCTGCTACTATACTCCTCAGAGTAGAGTTCCCTCTACCATGCAATGCATGTCCTACCACTGGGACTGTGGGTCAGAAAAGCCTGTGCAGATGACTCACAGCAATAAAATCCCACTTTTATCCCATTTATGAAGTGGCCCTTTGAAACAGTATCTTTTTTCCAAGTAGAAAACAGATTATATCTCATCTCCCCCCAAAATGGAGCTTCAAGTTATTCTAGCAGCTTACGTATATTCTTTCTATTGTGCATGAACATTTCTGGAAAGGTTAATTTTCTCTCTTTACTTCCCTTATGGTATAAGGCAGACAACCAAGAGAGGGGAAAGTAGCTACATCTCTGGAATCTTTTTGGCGTCAGAAAAGTTTTTGAAAATAATTTCACTAGACCCTTAGTGTCGTCCTATTTTTTGACATACTGCATACCTTGTGGGATCTTATCTACTCCTGACCCGAGACTGAACCCATGCCCACAGTAGTGAGAGCACTAAGTCCTAATCACCGGACCGCCAGGAAACTCACTCCTATTCTTATACCCAAACAGCTAAAATATGACTTTCTTGCCTATCTGCCTATCATCTATCTATCTCTTTGTATGTAGCCTATCTCTTATAGATAGATGGGAATAACTACATCACCTTTGTGTGACATTAATTATGTTGGCAGGTACTTTTTGGGGGATTTGGCATGACAACACTTGTGAAAAATGAAATAAATACTGGTGTCTATAAATATCCATATATATATGCGGGAGAAGGGAATGGCAACCCACTCCAGTATTCTTGCCTGGAGAATCCCATGGACAGAGAAGCCTGGTGGACTACACTCCATGGGGTTGCAAAGAGTTGGACACAACTGAGTGACTAACACATATACTTGTATGCAAATGAATGTCACATTCAGTAAAGCAGCTGAGGTATATATTTAGTTAATTTAATATTTAGTTAATTATAAACTCTCTTATTAGAACTCACACCTGGTGGAAAACATATAATTCCTGGGGACCTGCCAAGGGTCTGAAGACCACTAAAAAGTGATAGAAATATTAGAGGTCAAATATGTTTCTCCAAATTAAAATAGTTTTAAAGTATCCTGAAGGAATTAAAGTAATTGTTAGGACAGTGGAAGATGTGAAAAATTTTTGAGAGATCCATGCATTACGAATATCCATTGAATGTCTGAAACGGTTGCAAGGCAAGGAAGATACGTTCTTACACAGTGGTCTCCAATGTTTTGGGCACTCGTGACCAGTTTTATGGAAGACAATTTTTTCATGGACCAAAAGGTGGGGGAATGTTATTGGGATGATTCAAGCTCATTACGTTTATTGTGCACTTAATTTCTATTATTATTACATCAGCTCCACCTCAGATCATCAGGCATTAGATCCTGGAGGTTGGGGATCCCTGTTTCTATAGGCAAGTGCTGAGAGGCTGTTTGGCATATGACATGCTTGCTTCCTGTCTTTACCGTGGATTCCACGAATGCAAAGAGAACTCTGCTAGGATATAAGAGACGAAATGAAGAACAGCATGGTTATGGACTGCATGCTCATGAACCCCTAAAATGTAGGTGTCGAAACTTTAACCTTCTGTGTGGCTGTATTTGGAGGCAGAGTCTCAATGGAGGTAGTTAAGGCTAAATGAGGTCATACAGGTAGGGCCCAGACCAGATAGGATTTATGTCATATAATTAGAGAGACCAGGAGCTTGCTCTCTCCACTCACACATACTAAGAAAGGACCATGTGAGGATAGACCAGGAAGGCAGTCACCACCTACAAGTCAGGAAGAAAGCCTGTACCAGAAGCTGGCCCTCCTCAGGACTTGAGCTAGGACTTACAGCCTCCAGAATGGCGAGAAATGTTGGTTTAGCCACCGTCTATGATATTTTGTTACAGCAGCCCAAGAGACTAATACAGACATAAAGGAGAGCTTTTTCAATCACCCCATGTATTCCAGTAGCTGCATGAGCTTAAGAGACTTGCAAGGAAGGGCGGAAGCAAGTTAAAAACAAGAAAAGTAACAGAAAGATCCCAAAGGGGCAGAGAAGATATACAATCTTTTTAAAATATTTGGGTAGTGAATAATGTGGCAGTGCAGTGTGAAGGTGTGAAAGAGAAAAATGATGTCTGCTTCGTTAGATTTTCCCTTCCAGGCCTGAATTACAAAGTTAAGCATAGGATCACCTATACAGAATCACTTGGTAGCTTCAAAACACATGTTTTCAAGTCTTGCTCAAATTAGAGAGCCTGATATTCGTTGACCTGGGAATCTGTAGTATTAGCAAGATTTTGTATGAAAATTTTAAATAATATATTTTGATAATTTGCTGTCTTAGAAGTAAGTGTGACTATTTACTACCTAGGGTAAGTCTCATGTGACTTACACTATGGTTTTGTCCTACTAAATCCATTTAAAATATTCTGGAATGAATTAAAACCTATATACAGAAGAATAAACCCATGCTTTGAGTTACACTAAAACATGATGAAGAAGGCTGACTAAAAGTTTAATAAAACAACCCATCTATGTCATCTAATACCTGTAAACACCATGGATTTGTAGATTAAAAAAAAAAAATTGAAAATTTCAGGATGAAGAAGAGTCTATTGACCGAGATATTTTTTTAAATTTATACCAGGACTCTCTTTTGGTAGCTATGACCCTGAAGGCAATAGGCATTGTAATAGTGATTTTTTTTTTTTCCAAAGGCGTCTGATTCAGAAACTCAACCTATAAAACAGGTAAAATTGAGCAGATCTGGTCAGGTGAGGGTGGGGGCAAAGCAGAGCTGACCCTGAATCTACCTTACCTGCACAAACAGCCACTGAAACGCCCCCAGGCATTTGTTCATCGTTCAGTCACCTAGTCATGCCCAACTCTTTGCGACCCCATGGAATGCAGCATGACAGGCCTCCCTGTCCCTCACCATCTCTCAAAGTTTGCCCAAGTTCATATCCATCACGTCAGTGAAGCCATACAGCCATCTCATCCTGTGATGCCCTCTTCTCCTTCTGCTTTCAGTCTTTCCCAGCATCAGGAACTTTTCCAGCATCAGGGATTTTTCCCCAGGCTCTTGCATCCTCCTCAAAGCACAGTTTAAAAATGGTTATTGGACAGCCTCATTTTTGAATAGCTGTCTGCTAAACTATTGTAGGTGAAAGCCAGCATTTATTTTAATAATCTGACTTTCCTAGGCATTTCAACCATTTACACTTTTCTTGTTCCTATTACACACAACACGGTGCCAAGCAAATGTGTTAGCTAAGTTTTGTGTTCATTGTTGATAATTTCTTTAGTGATATTTCCTAAAAATTGAAAGGATTTTAAACACTTAAGAATATTAGCACACGATACTATGTTGTATGCACTCAAAAAAAAAAAAAAATGACAGTTGCTCCAATGAATTCTCTTCCCAGCTTTATACCATGTACTCAGGTCTGGCTGACATTCATCACAGAACACTGTGTCTCAAGATGGAGTCATTTTGTCCTAAATTAGTTTTAAGTGGAAGAAACTACTGGCCCTGCAGCAGGCCTAGAATACCCCACCCCAAAGTCAGAGTCTAGTTTCACTAAAAGAAAGTGGACTTGGATCATTGAGAGGAGATAAATTAGGAGCGAAAGAGCCTGTGAGTATACAGCTCACTGTCCCACTGAGGCACTGTATCTGCCTTTCAGGGTTACAAAAAATTACCATCAACTGCTGCTGCTGCTAAGTCGCTTCAGTCGTGTCCAACTCTGTGCAACCCCATAGACAGCAGCCCACCAGGCTCCCCCATCCCTGGGATTCTCCAGGCAAGAACACTGGAGTGGGTTGCCATTTCCAAGCATCATGTATTGTCTCACAGGTCTGGAGGACCTAACTCCAAAATCAAGGTGCTGGCAGGACCATGCTGCCTCTGAAGACCCTAGGGGAGAATCCTCCTTGCCTCTTCCTAGCATTTGATGCTGGTCAGCAATCCTTGGTACTCTTTGGCCAGGAGCTACATCATTCTGGTTTCTGCGTCATTCAAAACAGCCTACTTCCCTCTGTGTCTTCAAATATCTCTGTCCTTACAAGGACATCAGCCATTGGATTTAGGGCCCACACAATTTTGCATGACCTCATTTTAACTTGATTACCCCTGCAAAGACCTTATTTCCAATTAAGATCACATTCACAGATACAAAGAGTTTGGAGTTGAGTATATTTTGGAAGGAACACAATTTATCCTCTAACAGGCCTTAAGTGAATTCTGGAAAAAGGTAGTCCTTAGGTTGGGGGATGTTCTGAAGAGAAGTCCAGGGGAATACCTACAATTAACCTGGACTTTAACTTTAACTTTAGCTTCCTGCAGTGTGACCTCTCCAAGTGACATCCTGGATTGAAATCCTTTGTGTGTGTGTGTGTGTGTGTGAAATGGAGCCACCTGCCACCTACTTTTTGCATCAGAAAGATAAACATACACTTAAAAGAAAACTCCGCATTGTTAGAGAAACTAATTGCATTCAGAGATGTGATGGGATTCTGCAGAGTGCTCTTTGCAGTCGCGGGGCTATTTCAGTCCTTAAGTGACTCAGTGCAGAAAGAAGAGTGGCATGTGCCCCTTAAGATAAGTGGCACATTTAATTATAGGCTCAGAAACTAAGGTTCCAGAACATTCTGTGATGGAGCATCCCACATTCCCTACACCTTTCATTACAAATGCAGATTCTAAATCAGTTCAGTTCAGTCGCTCAGTTGTGTCCGACTCTTTGCAACCCCACGAATAGCAGCACGCCAGGCCTCCCTGTCCATCACCAACTCCCGGAGTTCACTCAGACTCACGTCCATCGAGTCAGTGATGCCATCCAGCCATCTCATCCTCTGTCGTCCCCTTCTCCTCCTGCCCCCAATCCCTCCCAACATCAGAGTCTTTTCCAATGAGTCGACTCTTCGCATGAGGTGGCCAAAGTATTGGAGTTTCAGCTTTAGCATCATTCCCTCCAAAGAAATCCCAGGGCTGATCTCCCTCAGAATGGACTGGTTGGATCTCCTTGCAGTCCAAGGGACTCGCAAGAGTCTTCTCCAACACCACAGTTCAAAAGCATCAATTCTTCAGTGCTCAGCTTTCTTCACAGTCCAACTCTCACATCCATACATGACCACTGGAAAAACCATAGTCTTCTAAATCAGTTAAGTTAGTCCTTTTACAGCAAAATGACCCTAGATTCTCCATTTCACTAAACTTTCTTTCCTGCATAGGTTTTAGTGTGCCTACAACTGATAAAATCAGAGAATAGTAGCTTTTTATTGAATCAACAAGTATTTAGTTTCACTTTCATGCATTGGAGAAGGAAATAGCAACCCACTTCAGTGTTCTTGCCTGGAGAATCCCAGGGATGGGTGAGCCTGGTGGGCTGCCGTCTATGGAGTCGCACAGAGTCGGACACGACTGAAGCAACTTAGCAGCAGCAGCAGCCACAGCAGCAACTATGTGCCAGGCCCCACTCGGAGTTTCTTGAGATATATCAAGAAAACAAAAAGCAGCGGAAGTCCCCTGCTGTCCTGATGCTTACATTTTACTCACATCTTCACTGACTATTATTTTATATATCTATTTCTGCTTTTATTTTGTATGCCAAACCTATTTATGGGTAGTTGAATTTTTTAAGATTTTTTTTTCTTGATGTGGATCATTTTCAAAAGTCGTTACAGAATTTGTTACAATATTGGTTCTGTTTTATGTTCTGGTTTTTGTTTTTGGCCCAGAGGCATAGAATCTTAGCTCCCTGACTGGGGATTGAACCCACACCTCCTGCATTGGAAGGCAAAGTCTTAACCACTAGACCACCGGGGAAATCCCTAAATTTTTGAGTGAGTGAGTATTAGTTGCTCAGTTGTGTCTGACTCTTTGAAACCCCATGGACTGTAGCCTGCCAGGCTCCTATGTCCATGGGATTATCCCAGCAGGAATACTGGAGTGGATTGCCATTTTCTTCTTCAGGGGATCTTCCTGACCCAGGAATCGAACCTGCGTCTTCTGTGTCTCCTGCAATGCAGGTGGATTCTTTATCCACTGAACAATTGGGGAAGCCTGAATTTTTAACTGGAATCAAAAGGTGTAAGGATGAAAATGTTTTGTGTTGGAAAAGTCTAATACCTTTCTTTTCTTCTTTCTTCTATATTTTCTTTCATATTTTTTTTAACTTTAGAATTTCAACAGTTGTATGTGTTATAACCAAGATAAACTGACTAAAGTGTTTGTCTTCCTGGTATCTCCAACTAAGCCTTGACAGAATGCTCCCTTCCTGAAGCTCAACTTTAAAGGCATCTCCAAAGAAGACATACAGATGGCTAACAAACACTTGAAAAGATGCTCAACATCACTCATTATCAGAGAAATGCAAATCAAGACCACAATGAGGTACCATTTCACACCAGTCAGAATGGCTGCAATCCAAAAGTCTGCAAGCAATAAATGCTGGAGAGGGTGTGGAGAAAAGGGAACCCTCTTACACTGTTGGTGGGAATGCAAACTAGTACAGCCACTAGGGAGAACAGTGTGGAGATTCCTTAAAAAATTGCAAATAGAGCTGCCTTATGACCCAGCAATCCCACTGCTGGGCATACACACCAAGGAAACCAGAATTGAAAGAGACACATGTACCCCAATGTTCATTGCAGCACTGTTTATAATAGCCAGGACATGGAAACAGCCTAGATGTCCATCAGCAGATGAATGGATAAGAAAGCTGTGGTACATATACACAATGGAGTATTACTCAGCCATTAAAAAGAATACATTTGAATCAGTTCTAATGAGATGGATGAAACTGGAGCCGATTATACAGAGTGAAGTAAGCCAGAAAGAAAAACACCAATACAGTATACACAAGCTGGAATCAAGATTGCCGGGAGAAATATCAATCACCTCAGATATGCAGATGACACCACCCTTATGGCAGAAAGTAAAGAGGAACTAAAAAGCCTCTTGATGAAAGTGAAAGTGGAGAGTGAAAAAGTTGGCCTAAAGCTCAACATTCAGAAAACGAAGATCATGGCATCTGGTCCCATCACTTCATGGGAAATAGATGGGGAAACAGTGGAAACAGTGTCAGACTTTATTTTTTGGGGCTCCAAAATCACTGCAGATGGTGACTGCAGCCATGAAATTAAAAGACGCTTACTCCTTGGAAGAAAAGTTATGACCAACCTAGACAGTATATTCAAAAGCAGAGACATTACTTTGCCGACTAAGGTCTGTCTAGTCAAGGCTATGGTTTTTCCTGTGGTCATGTATGGATGTGAGAGTTGGACTGTGAAGAAGCCTGAGTGCCGAAGAATTGATGCTTTTGAACTGTGGTGTTGGAGAAGACTCTTCCTTTGGACTGCAAGGAGATCCAACCAGTCCATTCTGAAGGAGATCAGCCCTGGGATTTCTTTGGAAGGAATGATGCTAAAGCTGAAACTCCAATACTTTGGCCACCTCATGCCAAGAGTTGACTCATTGGAAAAGACTCTGATGCTGGGAGGGATTGGGGGCAGGAGGAGAAGGGGACGACAGAGGATGAGATGGCTGGATGGCATCACTGACTCGATGGATGTGAGTCTGAGTGAACTCCGGGAGTTGGTGGTGGACAGGGAGGCCTGGTGTGCTGCGATTCATGGGGTTGCAAAGAGTCGGACACGACTGAGCAACTGAACCGAACTGAACTGAACACATATATGTGGAATTTGGAAAGATGGTAATGATAACCCTGTATGTGAGACAGCAAAAGAGACACAGATGTATAGAACGGACTTTTGGACTCTGAGGGAGAGGGAGAGGGTGGGATGATGTCGGAGAATGGCATTGAAACATGTATACTATCATGTAAGAAACGAATCGCCAGTCTATGTTTGATACAGGATACAGGATGCTTGGGGCTGGTGCACGGGGATGACCCAGAGAGATGATATGGGGTGGGAGGTGGGAGGGGGATTCAGGATTGGGAACTCATGTACACCCGTGGCGGATTCATGTCAATGTATGGCAATACCAATATGGTATTGTAAAGTAAAATGAAGTAAAAATTAAAATTAAAAAATAAATAAATAAATGTAAAAAAAGAAAAAATAAAGGCATCTCCTCCAGCTAGTTTAGTGACTCCCTACTTAAGGTGTTAGCAGCAGTGCAAAATATTCATAGATTTATATTCTTTGATTTTTCCAGTCAGAAAGGAAAAACTGGGACAGACCAGCATAAATATACTGCAATGTGACATTTTATTGAATTTTCTCTTATATGCCACTCTATTTTAATGCTGTTTGTGAGCCCTGTTTCTCTAGCTCTGATAGTAAATTCTGTGAAGGCAAAAAAAATGCTTCTTTTGCTATCCCTCCACTTCTCACTATAAGACCTGCCTTAGCCATACAATGGATATTCAAGAAATACTTTTTGGATACTATTACTAAATAGTACTAAATACTTAGTACTATTTTCCATTTGACAATTCTTAGAATCCTGTAATTATGGATATTTCATCAAATGCATATAATTAGTTCATGGTCATAGTCAACATCATGAAAGAATGAAATTCAAGCTAGGACGTCAAATGCCTATGAAGCATTCTCTTCTTGTCCCATGCTAAACACAGTGTGTCTGACTTTTATAATGCTCATAATTAGCACAAGAATTTTAGACATGAACAGAACTCCAATTTGCCAATATCTCAGCTTAACTATACGCCATTAAATGCTTGTATCTCCTTGTTTCAAGCTTCTATTTGAGTTGTGCCTATGTTCATGTTTAGTTCAAATATGGCTTTAATTGTTAACAATGTTTGCTTTATCCCAAGGCAAAAAGCTGCCTCTCTACAACTATCACTAATGAATCTTAGGGCTGGTAAATAGTTTCAGTTCATGTGATGCACAGATTCTAAGGTGATTTCTATGATCCCTGTTTCCTGGTATTCATTCATTCCATTTAAGCATGGTAGACCCTGTGATTTGCCTCCAACCAACAGACTAGAGCAGAAGTGACAGAATATATATGATTATGTATAGATGATTACATTACATAAGATTGTAACCCTTATGTTGTAAGGAAAGTCCCTTCCTCTTGCTGACTTTAAGGAAATAAGCTACTATGTTGGTAATGTCCATATGGCAAAGAACTGATAGCAGCCTCAGGAGAAAAAAAAAAAATTTTTAGCAAGAAATTGAGGACCTCAGTTCAAAAATCCAGAAGGAATGGACTGCTGCCAATAACCACTTGAGCATGGAAACAAATCCTTATTCTTCCTTCAAGCCTCTAATGATAACTCATGCCCAGCCAACATCTTGATCGAAGCTTTATGAGACCCTAAAGCAGAAGATCCAGCTAAATTGTATTCAGGCTTTGGACTTACAGAAAACTGTGAAATAATTAATATATGTTTCTTAAGTCACAAAGCTTACGGTATTAATAGACAACTCACACGTTGCATATCCCAACTCTGAGCATTTTAGTTAAACTTCCTGGATTACTAAGATTAAGAAGGATTTTGAAAACATACTTGCACCCACCAAGAATAACTGCCATAAGGTATTAGCGAGGTTGTAGTGAACATATTTATGAGAAGTATATTTAATGCTTCAGCTCCATTCTACTCTCATTTATACTCTGTGAGATCAGAAAAAACAAATGATATGTTTCCGCATATCAGCTCCTGTCCTCAAGATCAATGCTATAGGCCGAAGGATTCAAAGTTGGTGGTCAGGAAATGGACAGGGGTGAAACCAACTATGTGTAAGTGCTTATGCAAGAATTATATGAAGAATCATGAGTGCAGCAAACTGCCTCAGGCTAAAGGACTCAGCAGTTCCCGGGCTAAAGAAAATGGTGTCTATGGAAGATGCTGGTCCAGTACTTCCATATCTAACCATGTTTCCACAGAAGCTGAATTTCTCAATTTTTATGTAATACGTTTCACTTTTATAAACACTAATTTTTATGCACAACTATTACATTAATTTCCTCACCATATACACTGCACTATTGTTGAATCACATGCTGCTATGGATGTGCTTTTGTGAGAGTTCACAGTTTGACCCATTATGTGATATAAGTTACCAATGCCATTTCATTTCCACCCATTTGAAAGGCAACTATGGTATAATTAAGTATCCATCAACTAGATTTTTTTCCAGGCTTATGAATTAAGAGGTAGAGTGAATATCTGAGGATGAAATGCATGGAACGCATAATATTGGATTGATGATATTGAAGGCAAGACTCTGCCCACAACCAGTTTTGTGCACACATTTGCATTGTTGGTGGGAGCTGCTTATGAATGTTCGTCCAAAGAGCTGCTGAAGCAGAAATCATGAGGTGTACATGGTAGTTTATAATCTATACCAAAGTCTTACTTTTTTCCAGTCATGACCAAAATACTCTAATTTAATGAACTCATTATTATCTAGACAGCTCTGAATAATTCATTACATCTCTATAGCTTGTTAGCAATGATGATTAAGTACAAACTCTAGTATGAACTTTGAGGAACAGTAAGAAAAGATAGCATGTTTTTGCCCTCAGAAAGCTTATCTTTTAGTGCAGACAATGAATAAAAGTCAAACTATAAGTTAGGGTACTGATTTTTCATATAAGCTGACCTCAGAAGAATTTTGATAGAAAACAGCTTCATTTTCTCTCATTGTCCCTACAAATTCATTCTGTGGACTAATTGTTATTATTCTAGTGGATGAAATATTTCTGTGGTCCCAAAACCCTTTTCAGTTCACTTCAGTTCAGTCACTCAGTCATGTCCGAAATCTTTCCGACCACATGAACTGCAGCACGCCAGGCCTCCCTGTCCATCACCAACTCTCAGAGTCCACCCAAACCCATGTCCATTGAGTCAGTGGTGCCATCCAACCATCTAATCCTCTGTTGTCCCCTTCTCCTCCTGCCCTCGACCTTTCCCAGCATCAGGGTCTTTTCAAATTACTCAGCTCTTCACATCAGGTGGCCAAAATACTGGAGTTTCATCTTCAACATCAGTCCTACAAACGAACACCCAGGACTGATCTCCTTTAGGATGGACTGCTTGGATCTCCTTGCAGTCCAAGGGACTCTCAAGAGTCTTCTCCAACACCACAGTTCAAAAGCATCAATTCTTCTGCACTCAGCTTTCTTTACAGTCCAACTCTCATATCCATACATGACCACTGGAAAAACCATGGCCTTGGCTAGATGGACCTTTGTTGGCAAAGTAATATCTCTGCTTTTCAATATATTGTCTGGGTTGTTCATAGCTTTCCTTCCAAGGAGTAAGCGTCTTTTAATTTCATGGTTGCAATCACCATCTGCAGTGATTTTGGAGCCCAGAAAAATAAAGTCAGCCAATGTTTCCACTGTTTCCCCATCTATTTGCCATGAAGCAATGGGACCAGATGTCATGATCTTAGTTTTATTAATGCTGAGCTTTAAGCCAACTTTTTCACTCTCCTCTTTCACTTTCGTCAAGAGGCTCTTTAGTTCTTCTTCACTTTCTGTCATAAGGGTGGTATCATCTGCATATCTGAGGTTACTGATATTTCTCCCAGCAATCTTGATTCCAAGTTGTGCTTCTTCCAGTCCAGCATTTCTCATGATATACTCTGCATAGAAGTTAAATAAGCAGAGTGACAATATACAGCCTTGATGTACTCCTTTTCCTATTTGGAGCCAGTCTGTTCCATGTCTAGTTCTAATTCTTGCATCCTGACCTGAATACAGGTTTCTCAAGAGGCAGGTCAGGTGGTCTGGTATTCCCATCTCGTTCAGAATTTTCCACACTTTATTGTGATCCACACAGGCAAAGGCTTTGTCATAGTCAATAAAATAGAAATAGATGTTTTTCTGGAACTCTCTTGCTTTTTCCATGATCCAGTGGAGGTTGGCAATTTGATCTCTGGTTCCTCTCCCTTTTCTAAAACCAGCTTGAACATCTGGAAGTTCACAGTTCATGTATTGATGAAGCCTGACTTGGAGAATTTTAACCATTACTTTACTAGGGAGTGAGATGAGTGCCATTGTACATTAGTTTGAGCATTCTTTGTCATTGGCTTTCTTTGGGGTTGGAATGAAAACTGACCTTTCCAGTCCTGTGCCCATTGCTGAGTTTTCCAAATTTGCTGGCATATTGAGTGCAGCACTTTCACAGCATCATCTTTCAGGATTAGCTCAACTGGAATTCCATCACCTCCACTAGCTTTGTTCGTAGTGATGCTCCTAAGACCCACTTGTCTTCACATTCCAGGATGTCTGGCTCTAGGTGAGTGATCACACCATCGTGATTATCTGGGTCATGAAGATCTTTTTTGTATAGTTCTTCTGTGTATTCTTGCTACCTCTTCTTAATACCTTCTGCTTCTGTTAGGTCCCTACCATTTCTGTCCTTTATTGAGCCCATCTTTGCATGAACTGTTCCCTTGGTATCTCTAATTTTCTTGAAGAGATCTCTAGTCTTTCCCATTCTGTTGTTTGACTCTATTTCTTTGCACTGATGACTGAGGAAGGCTTTCTTATCTCTTCTTGCTATTCTTTGGAACTCTTCATTCAGATGTTTATATCTTTCCTTTTCTCCTTTGCTTTTCGCTTCTTTTCTTGTCACAGCTATTTGTAAGGCCTCCCCAGACAGCCATTTTGCTTTTTTGCATTTCTTTTCCATGGGGATGGTCTTGATCCCTGTCTCCTGTACAGTGTCACGAACCTCATTCCATAGTTCATCAGGCACTCTATCTATCAGATCTAGTCCCTTAAATCTATTTCTCACTTCCACTGTATAATCATAAGGGATTTGATTTAGGTCATACCTGAATGGTCTAGTGGTTTTCCCTACTTTCTTCAATTTGAGTCTGAATTTGGTATTAAGGAGTTCATGATCTGAGCCACAGGCAGCTCCCGGTCTTGGTTTTGTTGATTGTATAGAGCTTCTCCGTCTTTGGCTGCAAAGAATATAATCAATCTGATTTCGGTGTTGACCATCTGGTGATGTCCATGTGTAGAGTTTTCTCTTGTGTTGTTGGAAGAAGGTGTTTGCTATGACCAGTGCATTTTCTTGGCAAAACTCTAAACTCTATTAGTCTTTGCCCTGCTTCATTCCGCATTCCAAGGCCAAATTTGCCTGTTATTCCAGGTGTTTCTTGACTTCCTACTTTTGCATTCCAGTCCCCTATAATGAAAAGGACATCTTTTTTGGGTGTTAGTTCTAAAAGGTCTTGTATGTCTTCATAGGACCGTTCAACTTCAGCTTCTTCAGCGTTACTGATTGGGGCATAGACTTGGATTACTGTGATATTGAATGGTTTGCCTCAGAAATGAATAGAGATCATTCTGTTTTTAAGATTGCATCCAAGTACCGTATTTCGGACTCTTTTGTGACCATGATGGCTACTCTATTTCTTCTAAGGGATTCCTGCCCACAGTAGTAGACATAATATTCATCTGAGTTAAATTCACCTATTCCAGTCCATTTTAGTTCGCTGATTCCTAGAATGTCAACATTCACTCTTGCCATCTCCTGTTTGACCACTTCCAATTTGCCTTGATTCATGGACCTGACATTCCAGGTTCCTATGCAGTATTGCTCCATACAGCATCGGACCTTGCTTCTATCACCAGTCACATCCACACCTGGGTATTGTTTTTGCTTGGCTCCATCCCTTCATTCTTTCTGGAGTTATTTCTCCACTGATTTCCAGTAGCATATTGGGCACCTACTGACCTGGGGAGTTCCTCTTTCAGTATCTTGTCATTTTGCCTTTTCATACTGTTCATGGGGTTCTCAGGGCAAGAATACTGAAGTAGTTTGCCATTCCCTTCTCCAGTGGACCACATTCTGTCAGACCTCTCCACCAAGACCCGCCCGTCTTGGGTTGCCCTGCAGGCATGGCTTGGTTTCATTGAGTTAGACAAGGCTGTGTTCCTAGTGTGATTAGATTGACTAGTTTTCTGTGATTATGGTTTCAGTGTGTCTGCCCTCTGACACCCTCTTGCAACACTTACCATCATACTTGGGTTTCTCTTACCTTGGACGTGGGGTATCTCTCACGGCTGCTCCAGCAAAGTGCAGCCGCTGCTCCTTACCTTGGATGGGGGGCATCTCCTCACTGCCGCCCCTCCTGACCTTGAACATGGAATAGCTCCTCTAGGCCCTCCTGCGCCCGTGCAGCCAGGCAATTGTTTATCATTTTAAGCAAAATTTCACCCCTCCCTATCCTTTGTGCGCTTAGTGACTCAATTGTGTCTGTCCTTTATTGAGCCCATCTTTGCGTGAAATGTTCCCTTGGTATCTCTAATTTTCTTGAAGAGATCTCTAGTCTTTCCCATTCTGTTGTTTTCCTCTCTTTCTTTGCATTGATCACTGAGGAAGGCTTTCTTATCTCTCCTTGCTATTCTTTGGAACTCTGCATTCAAATGGGTATATTTTTCCTTTTCTCCTTTGCTTTTCACTTCCCTCCTTTTCACAGCTTTTTGTAAGGCCTCCTCAGATAGCCATTTTGCTTTTTTGCATTTCTTTTTCTTGGGGATGATCTTGATTCCTGTCTCCTGTACAACGTCACGAACCTCCATCCATCGTTCATCAGGCACTCTGTCTATCAGATCCAGTCCCTTAAATCTATTTCTCACTTCCACTGTATAGTCATAAGGGATTTGATTTAGGTCATACCTGAATGGTCTAATGGTTTGTCCACTTGCTTCAATTTCAGTCTGTATTTGGCCATAAGGAATTCCTGATCTGAGCCACAGTCAGCTCCTAGTCTTGTTGTTACTGACTGTATGGAGGGCAAGGGCATCACGTGAGAGGAGATACCCTGCATCCGAGGTGGAGCAGCGGCTGCGCTTGTTGGAGCAGCTGTGAGGAGACCCCACGTCCAAGGTAGGAGAAACCCAAATAAGATGGTAGGCACTGAGAGAGGAGATCAGAGGGCAGACAGACTGAAACTACAGTCCCAGACAACTAGCCAATCTGATCACATGGACCACAGCCTTGTCTAACTCAATGAAACTAAGTCATGCTGTGTGGGGCCACCCAAGATGGATGGGTCATGGTGGAGAGGTCTGACACAATGTGGTCCACTGGAGAAGGGAATGGCAAACCACTTCAGTATTCTTGCCTTGAGAACCCCATGAACAGCATGAAAAGGCAAAAAGACAGGATACTGAAAGGGGAATTCCCCATGTCGGTAGGTGCCCAATATGCTACTGAAGATCAGTGGAGAAATAACTCCAGAAAGAATTAAGGGATGGAGCCAAAGCAAAAACAACACCCAGTTGTGAATGGGACTGGTGATGGAAGCAGGGTTTGATGCTGTATGGAGCAATATTGCATAGGAACCTGGAATGTCAGGTCTGTGAATCAAGGCAAATTGGAAGTGGTCAAACAGGAGATAGCAAGAGTGAACACTGATATTCTAGGAATCAGTGAACTAAGATGGACTGGAATAGGTGAATTTAACTTATGAATATTATATCTACTACTGTGGGCGGGAATCCCTTAGAAGAAATGGAGTAGCCATCATGGTCAACAAAGGAGTCCAAAATGCAGTACTTGGATGCAATCTCAAAAACAACATAATGATCTCTGTTTGTTTCCAAGGCAAACCATTCAATATCATGGTAATCCAAGTCTATGCCCTAAACAGTAATGCTGAAGAAGCTGAACAGTTCTATGAAGACCTACAAGAACTTTTAGAACTAACACCCCAAAGAGATATCCTTTTCATTATAGGGGACTGGAATGCAAAATCCTTTTGGTAGCCAGCTAATGAATAAATTGGTTCTTTAACTTTGGCATACACACCAGAAATATACAAGTGCCTAATGCTGGTAGATCTAGTTGTGGCCCATCTTTGCAAGTTTTTAATAGGAGTTCTAGCACAATCCTCTGCTATGCAGGAAAACTTGGTACTTTTGTTTTATTGATCTTTGGTATACCTGCTAAAACCACAGAAAAAATTATATGTACCATGCTACTGCCAATGCAATGAAGACAAATGTGAAAATAAGTGAAGTTCTGAAATGAAAAATTATTTAATGCTAGAAGAGAAAGTCTATCTGGATTCATCTAAGCAAATAATGAAATTACACTCGATGGAACACTTAGAGCACACACTGCATCTCTTAAATCTGACAACAGTCCTATGAAATTTTAAAATAGTACTTAAAATAGCTGAGTAAAACTGACTGTGTTTCAACCCCCATCTAGCACAAATTGATGTATAATCTTGGGAACGTGTTGAGCTTCTCTGAGAGTCATCTGTACAATTTCATCTATTTAAATGAAGATAATGATTATATTATCCTCATAATATAGTAAATGATTAATCTGTTTATTATAATAAATGATAAATATGTAATAAAATTATCACAATAAATGACAAACAAGTATTATCTTCATAATAAATTAGTCTTCATAATAAATGATTAATCTATTCCAGGCATTATTCCATATATTTTACATGGATTATTTTATTTAAAACTCACCACAACCTTGTAAGATAACACCACCATCACTATGCTAGCTTTATAACAACGCGTGTGTGCTCAGTCATACCTGACTCTTTTCAACTCTGTGCACTGTAGCCACCAGGTCCCTCTGTCTATAGGATTTTCCAGGGAAAAATACTGGAGTGGGTTGCCATTTCCTCCTCCAGGGGATCTTCCCAACCCAGGGATCAAACCCCACCTCATGAGTCTCCTGCACTGCGGTCAGATTCTCGACCATTGGACCCATCAGGGACTAGCTCCATATGCCAGCTTTGCTCAGGAGGAAAATGAAGATCACTGTGGATAGGTAAGTAGTCACCAAGATCTCCCAGGTATTCAGGCCTCAGAAGTTTGTTTCGAAAGCCAAGGATCTTAAATATTTTAGCATATTCATCACCTACTGTATTAACACATATATATGGAATCCAGAAAAATGGTCCTGATAAACTTATTTGCAGGACAGGAATGGAGATACAGATGTAAAGTACAGACTTGTGGACACAGAAGGGGAAGGAGAAGGTGGGGCAAATGGAGAGAGCAGCATTAGATATACTACCATGTGCAGATGGACAGCTGGTAGGAAGCCTCTGTTAGCACAGGATGCTCAGCCCAGTGCTCTGAGATAACCTGGAGGGGTGGGCTAGGGGCTGGGGTGGGAGACACCTTTCAGAGGGAGGGGATATATGTAAACTTATGGCTAGTTTGCGCTTCCCTGGTGGCTCAGAGGGTAAAGAATGTGCCTGCCATGTGGGAGACGTGGGTTTGATTCCTGGGTTGAGAAGATCCCCTGGAAAGGGGAATGGCCACCCATTCTAGTATTCTTGTCTGAAGAATTCCACGGACAGCGGAGCATGGTGGGCTACAGTGCATGGGGTCACAAAGAGTCAGACACAACTGAGCAACTAACCCACGTGGTAGATTAACATCGTTATACGGCAGAAACCAACACAACATTGTAAAGCAATTATCTTCCATTTAGAAATAAATTTCAAAAATTTCATAATGCATATAAAGTAACAAGAACATGAAAGGTTTTCAATCCATAGTTGTGCATATGAACCAGGATACTAATATTCAAATAGGAAAATGTAGAGACTGAAGAGTTTTGAAGGAAACGCAACTACTGGTTTATTTCCCATGCCATCTAATTTAAATATTGTGTGTGTGTGTGTGTGTGTGTGTGTGTGTGACGGTATTTTCTCGTCATCAAAAGACTTCTGATTTTGTTGGATGGGCTTCCCTGGTGGCTCAGACAATAAAGAACACACATGCAATGCAGGAGACCCCAGGTTGATTTCTGGGTTGGGAAGATCCCCTGGAGGAGGCCATGGCAACCAACTCTAGTGTTCTTGCCTAGAGAATCCCCATGAACAGAGGAGGCTGGTGGGCTACAGTCCATGGGGTCACAAAGAGTCAGACATGACTGAATGACTAAGCACAGCACATGAGTTTGATATTAATACCCAAAGGAAAGAGAAAGTTCTTCCTGCTCCATCCCCTGCCCTGCCCCTCTTGGAATGGGAGAATAGCCCTTGGGACAGCAGAGCCAATGCCGTGGGGTTGCTCCTAACAGCCGTGCTATTTCCACTTGGCTTTTCTTTTAATGAGAGGAAACTTCTTTCCAATGTGAACAGCAAGTCTCCATGGATCCTGCCTATAGAACAATGACAGCTAGATCTCACTCCGGTTACAAATGGGAATCTAGTTGCCAGTGAAATTTCAGAGGACTCGCAAGGTTATGCTGACCCTGAGATTTAGGTTGGCAGTTGGCCTCCCCGTAGAAGAAAAACCCAGCTGGTCCTCTGGGGAAAGCAGAGGTTATGAGCAGGTTTTCTCTGCAGGATTTCTCATCTGTGACATCAGCACCAATACATGTTGACCAGACAACAGCCAATCCCTGAGTTCATTTTTGGTAAATTATAATAGCCTGGATTTTAGATCTAAAAATTTGTATTTCTCATACAAGCTATACAGCTTGGCTATAAAATAAATGTAGAAGAAAACGTGTATGCATCTGTTCAGTAGGTAAAATGAGCGATTTCTTACATACAGAGTAAATGTAAAATAAGATGAACAGAAATTTAAAATGTACGGTGATACAAGACATTGGGCATCATAAAAGAATTTGGTATTAAGACCATAGAGTCATGAGGACATTACCAATGTGAATTCAAAACCTGAAACAATTTTATGGTTGCAGAAGTTTTGATTGAGGTAATTTTGATTTTGATGTAGTTTTGACTTGATTGTAATTTAGATACAATAGTTACTTCTGAAATATGATATTTTTTAATCAGTCTGTAGTGTGAGTTCTTGTATGTCTACATATATTCACATTCATGGACATCAATTTAATGCATAGAGGCTGAGGCGGCTCTGGTGCACTAGGAAAGATCACTGAACCCAAAATTAGCAGACCTTGGCTTGAGAACCAGTTTCACCCCTTGTAATTAGCACTTAGAAAAATCAGTTAAGTATACAGGCCTTGTTTTCTATCAGATGGAGATTGTAATGCCTACTTTGTTGTTCTGAGAAGCATAGTGAGACGAAAGATATAAAAGTACTTAATGCTGTATCTAGTCCATTGCAATGGTAGTTTTCAAATCATTCCCTTGGAAAATGAGGGCAAAGACAGATTATGAATCAAGCTTATCTTCTTAAAAGATAACAGAGTGTATAGGATGGTGTTTAGAATGTTTCCTAGTTAGACATATTTGAACACTTAATAATGTATAACACTTATACAGCCCTCATTAAATCACAGTGTTCTAAGCACTATAGATATATAAGCCCATTTAATAATCACTGCAATCCTAGAGTAGCTTGATTTTGCTTCTCTTTCTTTCAAAGAAAAGGAAACTGAGTCATGAAGAGATAAAATAGTTTCCCCGAGATCCTTTCTATAACCAGTCATTACATTTTTAAAACCTCAGTTTCCCTGCCTGTGAATTGGTTATAATAATAGTCCAACTTTTAGGTGAAGATTAAATGTGAAACTTAACCCAATTTTGTGACATGTGATAAGAAGGTAAGAGTGTTAATAAAAATCCTTAAAGACTATAAAAGTGAGGTTGGATGAGATTATCAATCAAAGTTTGAGTTTAGTGGCTAGAAACAGATGCTTATAATAAATGTGGCATCAGAGAGATGTGTTCCCCCCCCCCCTCATATAAAGAGGGGACCAGAGATAGGCAGTTTAGAGCTGATATAAAGTAATGCAACTTAGGATCCTGCTATACCTCTTTAAGACTCTGCTTGTCAGCTTATGGTCACAAGGTGGCTTCCAGGATTCCACCCATCAAGTTCAGATTCCAGACAGGAAGAAGAGAAGGGGAAAAAATCAAAAGGGTGTGACAGTCGAGCATGCCCTGCTTTTTAAGATTTCTGAGAAGTCTACACCAATGGCTGCATTTCATTAATGAAAATTTTGTTGTATGGTGAACATGTGAGGTTTCTTGAGTAAAGTGATGAAGCATGGTTATTGGATATGCAATGAGCAGTACTTGGCAACCAAGATTAAAGGAATCAGGTTCAATGCTGGTTGCTGGTAAATGCTTCCCTAAAGACAGTGGTGTGAACCTTACTCCAAATTTGCAGGTAGCCTTAAAAATGCAAAGCCAATTTGTTTATCAATGATATGATTATGCACTTTTATAAAATGAAACTACTTTCATTTAAAATACATCAATCATAATAAAATCCCTAAAATTTCTATGTCAGTTTCCTGGGGCTGCTGTAACAAAACACCACAAACTGGGTAGATTAAAGCAACATAAATTTTTCTGCCATACTTCCAGAGGCTGAAAGTCCAAATGCAAGGTGCCAGTAGGGTTCCTCCTGGAGCCTCTAAAGGAGAATCCGTTCTGTGCTTATTTTCTGTCTGGTGGTAGCTGGCAATCCTTGGATGTTGTGGTTTGTTAACAATCACTTCAATTTCTTTTCTCTGTCATCACCTGGCCTTCCCCTCCACGTCTCTGTGTGTCTTCTCCTTTCCTGCCTCTTACAAAGACACTCCTTGTTGGATTTAGAGCTCACCCTAAGCACAGGATGATCTCATCTAGAGGCCCTTAACTTAAGTACTTCTGCACAGATATACACATCTACAATTATCTCAAAATAAATATTTCCATTAAAAGGTCACATTTACAGGTACCAAGAGTTAGTGTTTGGATATATCTTTATGAGGCCACTATTCAACCCACTATGCAACCAAAGGACAGAGTGAAAGGATTAGGAAGGTCACAGGCATGAAGTGTAGAGATATTCATAGCTCAGACTGGAATGGATAAGGGAGAGAGCCAAAGAGAAACCGTGGCAGGAGTCCATTGATCAGCATGACCTGCCAGCATCACCATTCATTTAACTCCTCCAGGGGAAGAGGATATGTATCTGATTCCTCAAAGAAATAAAGGCCCAACCAGCCATGCTTTTAGCTTTTAGCTTATTCTCGACCAACAGAAACAATCAACAGATTTTTTTGTCGGTGATTAGTTTTTTCTTCTTTCAGAACAGTACTGACTCGAGTGCAGCATGGCCTTCTCCCCATATCACCGGATTTTAAAAACTACATTCATGGCAATAGCTAAGGAAATGTAGGAAATATTTCGGTTGTTTTTCTTGATAACCAACACATTTTGGGGAGGGTTGTTTTTAAATATTTATTATGATGATATCGGCTTGTTCCTTTTTTTTTTTGAACCACACAACACGTTAGGTCTTAGTTGTCCTACCACAACCTACAACCCCAGCATTGAAAGGGCAGAATCTTAACTACTAGACCACCAGGGAAGCCCCCTGAGGAGTTTCTGTACCAGGAGTCTGCAAATACATTTGTTTGGAGGGGCCAGTAAAGTCAGCTTTGTATGAAAAATCCATTACCATCTCCAGTTTGGTTTTGTTTTCATTTCTTATTGAAGTATGAGTTCAAGAATGGTTTTCATTTTTTTTTAGTTGAAATTTTAAGAAAAGCGATATCCTAGTTCCATGGAAAAAAATGGCAACAGATCTTAAATGTCAGTGGCATGGAGTTAATTGGGAATGAAGGGAAGGACAAACTGGAGAAGTCTGGGCCCATCCTAACGGAGACGGGCAAAACAAAGCTACTCTTGATTATTATCCTAAAGGAATGGAAGTCCTGGGGGACCACATCCTTTCAATATTTTTTTTGAAAAGTATCCAGAAATGCTATCTGTTTATAAAAATATGATAATTTTCAATTCTAAAATATTGGGAACTGATTAGAAACACTTCCTATTTTAATACTCATTGAGCAGATTAATCCTGCACAGATCAAGCAAAAATAAGGTGGGATAAATCCAATTTAAAATTTCTGCATACACATTTATAAGTGAATGCACACAGATACATGTTTCTGGAAAAACAACACAATTCTAAATTATAAATCCAGGCACATGCATGTCAAGGAGACAATGACATTCTTGCCTTTAAGGAAAGCAGCAGCAAGTGTATAATTTCTGAGTTTTACATAAGAAGGTTGTTTCTTGCTGAAGGAATATTTTTATTATCCGATCTTGCAGGTCAATTTGTTCATAACTGTGTCTTGTTGTTAGATGTTTCCTTAAGAATTTTCTTTTACATCTGTGGTTTGATATTAAAATAAGTTACATGGATAATACTGGGTTTCATTAAAGTCATTTTGAGGGTCATTTTATACTTTATATATTTGGTTGATAAAATGAGGCTATTGTCAAAGCCTCCAGGACCAAGTAAAAGACCAAAGTCTAAACTAATCTTCCTTTCACATCCTACCAAGTTCCAGATTCTATTCAGGGTCTCACTGATGATATACATATTTTTCTTTGAAGATTTGTTGTTGTTTTGTCGCTATGTTGGACTCTTTGCAACCCCACAGACTGTATGCAGATTTCTAGGCACCTCTGTCCATGGGATTCTCCAGGCAAGTGTGCTAGAGGGGGTTGCCATTTCCTTCTCCAGGGGATCTTCCTGACCCAGGAATTGAACTCATGTGTCCTGCATTGGAATGTAGATTCTTTCCTACTGAACCACCAGGGAAAACCCTTTGAAGATTAATAGGCCTGAATTATGGTCGTATAACTTGTCTCCAAGGTCTTGGAATAAAAGCCTGTAGGTTCCTTGGAAACGTACTTTGCTCTAAATTCTTCAAAGAAAACAATTCTTCAAACTTTACAAATCAGGGTACCCTCTTATACTTGTGCCAAGTATTAAAAAGACAAAGAATTCAACTCTGCAACCCTTCACCAAATAAGGTTTCTGTTGAATTACTGCTCTGTGCTCAGGTCTGTGCTAGAATCTAAGATATTATTCATGTTTCCAATTCTCAAGCCTTGAATCCTTGAGTAAGATTATGAGAACTTCATTCATAAAGACTGTATCTCTCACAAGTCATCAAATCTACCCTTTCTAACTCCTATTACAGAAATTAATGTGCTGACCACATCAACACTCTAACTCAGAATTCAGGTACTTGGAAATCCTGGGATTTCTACTCATAGACCAAACCAGTGCTAAGCTCCATGAACAACTTCAGGTTAGCCTGAAGGTGCCCATTTTAAACTCAAACTTTTCAGAGGTTCCCAAAGATATATCCAAGCAGATGTCATGAAAATATTTTAAAGAATTGACAAATATAACAAGACTCTTTTGTAAGACTAGTTTAAGGCACTAAAGGATCAAATATTTCAGAAGGAAGGTTAAGATCAGGATACTATTGGAGGATATTGTGGGAAGGAGGCGAGAAGTTTCAGATTCTGGCCTCAGTTGTGTTCTACAGTCTGGCAAAATTCTCAATAAATATAAAACACAAGAAATTAGAATAAATTAATATCAATACCCCACAGCTTCTCTGGTGGCTCAGCAGTAAAGACTTTGCAATGACGGAGAAGCAGTTTTGATCCCTGGGTTGAGAAGACCCCCTGCAGAAGGAGATGGCAACCCACTCCAGTATTCTTGCATGGACAGAGGGGCCTGCAGGGCTACAGTCCCTGAGGTCATGACTTAGCAACTAAACAACAACAAAATATCAACTCCCAAGTTGACTTTGAGCCCCACAAATCAGTGAAAATTTATGGTGAGCCAGACTAGACTAAATAAATGATCCCTGGAGATAAACCCAAATTAGAATCTAGGCATACCAGATGCCTCTCCCACAGAGAAACCGGCAGAACGGAAACCCACCGCTATGTGCTGATCCTCTGCAGCCCACTGACTCCTCCCTTTCATAAATACAGTCCAATCAAGGTTCCGAAGTCTCCCCAATTAAAACAGTTTCCTTCACCTGGAGAGAAGTGAATATGGGATCATATACAAGAGGTCTTGAAAACATGCCGTTTCTTATATATGAACACCACTTCTTGGATTCTCTTAAGTTACAAGAAGATACATTTTATGGGACAATCTCCATATCACATAATGAAACTTTTTAATAATAGTGAATCATGAGATGTGACAGTGAAAGTGAAGTCGTGTTGACTCTTTGCGACCCCGTGGACTGTAGCCTACCAGGCTCCTCCGTCCATGGGATTCTCCAGGCAAGAGTACTGGAGTGGGTTGCCATTTCCTTCTCCAGGGAATCTTCCCGACCCAGGGATTTAACCCAGGTATCCCGCATTGTAGGCAGACGCTTTACCATCTGAGCCACCAGGGAAGATGAGATGTGTAATAATGTGATTTCATACTTATAGCCTCTACTTTTTTCAAATAATCAAATGTGCAGATCTTGAAAATTACATGCCTCTTATTAGAACATAATCATAAGGGATTTGATTCAGGTCATACCTGAATGGTCTAGCAGTTTTCCCTACTTTCTTCAATTTAAGTCTGAATTTTGCAGTAAGGAGTCCATGATCTGAGCCACAGTCAGCTCCCAGTCTTGTCTTTGCTGACTGTATAGAGCTTCTCCATCAGACATGACTGAACAACTGAACTGAACTCTTAGAACAGTTAAGGAATATTTTCTTTGGGTATATGAACAAATAATGTCAACACTGTGCTATCATTTCAGAAACAGTGGTATATTTAAATAGCAGCAGCACAGATGAAGGATGAATTAATTCTACGGGAGACAAGAGCAACCAATCCCACAATCTATCAATTGTGAAGGAGAGGAGAAGTTCAGAAGGCAGATGGGGGTGGGGGTGGCGAAGAAAGGCTTTTCTGTTGGAGGAAACAAAATGCTCAAAGGCTTAGAAGCTGAAAACAGCATAGTACCTTGGAATGAGAAGAAACAGTTGGTCTGTCTGATCTTATGTTTTGCTAACTATGGGAGGAGAGGAGTGGAATTTACATAGTTCGATAAGTAAAGGAATCCAAGACAGTCTATAGCGCTTTCACAAAAGCCTATTTATTATATTATCTCTGCCTTGTGTTCAGATTTGCTTCTCCAAATACTGAGAAATAACTAGAAAGCATTTTTCCCCTCCCAGTGGCAATTTAGTATTTCTATCTGGATTAATAACCTACATTATTTATAGAGAATTTTCTTACAGGAAACTAATGATGGCTAATATACTGGGTACCTAACACCTGCAGCTTGCCATACTGAAAAGGAACCATGTTGGGAAGTTAATTACTGGAGGGTAGGGAGTGGCCAAGGGGCCCTGAGGCATAAAATACACAGATTCATGTTTGGATTCTTTGGAACAGTGGGGATCTCTCATCACTGATGCAGTTTATTCCACCAGAATTTGCCCAGCACAGCTTGGTAACAAACATTGAACAATGGACGAAACAAACAAGCAAAATATATGAAGACAGCTATGTTCATTACAATTCAGGACAAGTGTAAAATCATCTTAGAATATTTGGCAATGTGTACCTACTCCATGCACAGATTAAAACAAATACCTGGGTTAGTTTCAACTTTCAGCCTAAAGCTAGAGGAATCTTGGCATTGACTTTAGCAGAATATATACTATCAACCAGATCATCAATGTACTCCTCCCCATACTGATCCAATATCACAGAATATTAAAGTTGACTTTGTTGCTATTACTGTAGTACACAGTCGTTCATATTGTTTTTATTGAGTGCAGGGTAAAGATTCTCATCCCCTTCCATATCCTTTTCCAATGCATTTATCTCTCACATATCCTTCTAGACGTGATTTACACATAAATGAATAGAATCTTTTTTCTATTTTCATAAAAATAGTGGCATACAAAATACATTTCATGAAACTTTTATTTTTCACTCAAAAAATACATATAGACAGTGTCTATACATAATGAACTTCATCATTTTATATAGCTGTATAGGATTACATTATTTGAGTGTACTACAATTTAGGTAACTAGTTCTTCTTTATGATCATTTAGGATATTTCTAAATTATGTCTTTAAGAATGTCACAGAATAACTTTGTTCACCTGTAATTTCAAACTTGTACACAACGTTTCTAGGATAAATTCATGGAGGCTAACTCTGTTTGGAAAATAGGCGAAGACATGTACAGAGTTTTCACCAAAGGGGATATACCAATAACAAATAAGCACAGGGAAAGATGTTCAACATCATTAGCAACTAGGGAAGTACAATTTAAAACCACAAAAGGATATCACTATCAAAATAACTAAAAAGTAAAAAAGAGTGGCAACACTGTATGTTGGTGAGGGTGTAGACAAAAGGGGTCACTCATACAATGTTGGTAAGAATGAAAATGCTAAAGACAAATCTGGAAAACTGTTTTTCAGTTCCTTAAAAACATGGAACTACCATAATACCCATCGATTAGAATCTATTATGACATTTATGGCAAAGAAATGAAGACTTATGTTCACCAAACACTGTACAAAAGCATGTAAGGTAGTTTTGTGTGTTTACATGCGTGTATGTTAAGGTAGTTTTATGCAGAAGGGTCCCAAACTAGAAAACAACCCAAATGCCCTTCAGTGAATAAATTGTTAAACCATGCTACACTGAATACTACTCAACAATACAAAGGAACAAATTATGGTTACATGTGAAAATCTGGATAAATCTCCAATCATTCTGAATGGAAAAAAAAAAAAAAGCTAATGCCAAAACACTGCTTATCTATAGCATTCTAGAAAAGTTATAATTAAAGAAATGGAGAAAAATTCATAGTTGCCAAGAGTTAAAGGTGGTAGGGGTGGAAGGAAGTGTTTGTGACTATAAAAGAGCAATATAAGGGATCCTTGTGGTAATAGGAATGTTCTGCATCTTGACTGTGTCAGTATCAATCCTGGTTATAATACTGCAAGATGTTAACCACTAGGGGAAAGAAAATGGGAGAAAGGATGCAAGTAATCTCTCTGTATTATTTCTTATAACTGCACACACATCTATAATTATGTCAAAGATTGTCTAATTGTAGAAGTCTAATTGTAGTCTCAAGATATGTACAATTATAAATTTAGTAAATACAGCAAGACTGACTCCATTTTCCCCCTTTGTTCTTTTTTTTTTTTTAATTTACACTCCAACTCATAGTGAGTGAGAGAATCTTGTTTTCAACACTTTGTGACTTTGTCCAAATCTAACAGGTAAAAATGGTGAAATTTTCATTCTTTTTCTGAATGTGTCTCTAAACCAGAAGATAAAAGACAACTCATTTCCTACTAAAATTAAAAACATACAACTTCAATGACAAGAAAAGCAAGCATACTCTTATATTCAGTTCAGTTCAGTGGCTCAGTCCTGTCCGACTCTTTGTGACCCCATGAATCGCAGCACGCCAGGCCTCCCTGTTCATCACCAGCTCCCGGAGTTCACTCAGACTCACGTCCATCGAGTCCGTGATGCCATCCAGCCATCTCATCCTGGGTCGTCCCCTTCTCCTCCTGCCCCCAATCCTCCTCAGCATCAGAGTCTTTTCCAATGAGTCAACACTTCGCATGAGGTGGCCAAAGTACTGGAGTTTCAGCTTTAGCATCATTCCTTCCAAAGAAATCCCAGGGTTTATCTCCTTCAGAATGGACTGGTTGGATCTCCTTGCAGTCCAAGGGACTCTCAAGAGTCTTTTCCAACACCACAGTTCAAAAGCATCAGTTCTTCGGTGCTCAGCCTTCTTCACAGTCCAACTCTCACATCCATACATGACCACAGGAAAACCATAGCCTTGACTAGATGGACCTTAGTCGGCAAAGTAATGTCTCTGCTTTTGAATATACTATCTAGTTTGGTCATAACTTTTCTTCCAAGGAGTAAGCATCTTTTAATTTCATGGCTGCAGTCACCATCTGCAGTGATTTTGGAGCCCCCCAAAATAAAGTCTGACACTGTTTCCACTGTTTCCCCATCTATTTGCCATGAAGTGATGGGACCAGATGCCATGATCTTCATTTTCTGAATGTTGAGCTTTAAGCCAACTTTTTCACTCTCCTCTTTCACTTTCATCAAGAGGCTTTTTTAGTTCCTCTTCACTTTCTGCCATAAGGGTGGTGTCATCTGCATATCTGAGGTTGTTGATATTTCTCCCGGCAATCTTGATTCCAGCTTGTGTTTCTTCCAGTCCAGCGTTTCTCATGATGTACCCTGCATAGAAGTTAAATAAGCAGGGTGACAATATACAGCCTTGACGCACTCCTTTTCCTATTTGGAACCAGTCTGTTGTTCCATGTCCAGTTCTAACTGTTGCTTCCTGACCTGCATACAGATTTCTCAAGAGGCAGGTTAGGTGGTCTGGTATTCCCATCTCTTTCAGAATTTTCCACAGTTTCTTGTGATCCACACAGTCAAAGGCTTTGGCATAGTCAATAAGGCATAAATAGATGTTTTTCTGGAACTTTCTTGCTTTTTCCATGATCCAGCAGATGTTGGCAATTTGATCTCTGGTTCCTCTGCCTTTTCTAAAACCAGCTTGAACATCAGGGAGTTCACGGTTCACGTATTGCTGATGCCTAGCTTGGAGAATTTTGAGCATTACTTTACTAGCATGTGAGATGACTGCAATTGTGCAGTAGTTGGAGCATTCTTTGGCATTGCCTTTCTTTGGGATTGGAATGAAAACTGACCTTTTCCAGTCCTGTGGCCACTGCTGAGTTTTCCAAATTTGCTGGCCTATTGAGTGCAGCACTTTCACAGCATCATCTTTCAGGATTTGAAACAGCTCAACAGGAATTCCATCACCTCCACTAGCTTTGTTCATAGTGATGCTTTCCAAGGCCAACCTGACTTCACTTTCCAAGATGTCTGGCTCTAGATTAGTGATCACATCATCATGATTATCTGGGTCGTGAAGATCTGTACAGTTCTTCCATGTGTTCTTGCCACCTCTTCTTAATACCTTCTGCTTCTGTTAGGTCCAGACCATTTCTGTCCTTTATCGAGCTCATGTTTGCATGAAATGTTCCCTTGGTATCTCTTATTTTCTTGAAGAGATCTCTAGTCTTTCCCATTCTGTTCTTTTCCTCTATTTCTTTGCATTGATTGCTGAAGAAGGCTTTCTTATCTCTTCTTGCTATTCTTTGGAAGTCTGCATTCAGATGCTTATATCTTTCCTTTTCTCCTTTGCTTTTTGCCTCGCTTCTTTTCACAGCTATTTGTAAGGCCTCCCCAGACAGCCATTTTGCTTTTTTGCATTTCTTTTCCATGGGGATGGTCTTGATCCCTGTCTCCTGTACAATGTCATGAACCTCAGTCCATAGTTCATCAGGCACTCTATCTATCAGAGCTGGCACACTAAGTGCAGGCGGCTGCGAGAGCCGGCGCACTAAGCGCGGCGGAGAGGAGCTACCCCAGGTCCGAGGTCAGGGGCACCAGCCTAGAGTGCCAGGCTGTGACAGCGCAGGAATGGCCAAGAGGAGCTACCCTGCGTCCGAGGTCAGGGGCGGCAGCCGAGAGGAGCTACCCTACGTCCGAGGTCAGTGGTGGCCGGGAGGAGCTACCCTGCCTCCGAGGTCACGGGTGGCGGCCGGGAGGAGCCACCCACGCCTGAGGCCACCGCTGGAAGCCGGGAGGAGCATCCCGAGGAGCGGTGGCTGCACAGAAGGGCTTAGAGGAGATATCCCACATTGAAGGTCAGGAGCGCAACGGTAACCAGATACCCCTCGTCCAAGGTAAGGAGCAGTGGCTGTGCTTTGCTGGAGCAGCCGTGAAGAGATACCCCACGCCCAAGGTAAGAAAAACCCAAGTAAGATGGTAGGTATTGCAAGAGGGCATCAGAGGGCAGACACACTGAAAACATATTCTTATATTAGAAAAAAAAAAAAAAAAATCTGACAGAAAAGCACCAACAAAATGGATTCAAAATTCCACTTCCAGGAAAAAAAATAGTTTTTTACTTAGTGAAAATACAGATAACCAACTGTATTGAAGGTGGATCCAAAGTTGGACAACAAATTAGCTGGAGTTCTTTAGGGCTTTTTTTGGTATCATTTTAATTGATTTCATTTACTTATTTTGAAGTTCAAACATCCGTATATCACAGCAATAAGCTGAATTTATGTCACACATGTCTTCCTACATCTGGCGACGGTAAAACAAAAGGCTCTTCCTGGTTTTGAGAGCCCATTTATTAACATCCAAGGAACAGTAGGCAGAAAAAAGTCACAGGCAAACAATTAAGAGCAATTACCACATTATTGAGTTTTCAGAGGCATTTCAGCTTTAGGTAATTGACTTCAAACCAGCTGTGAATCAAACTGATGTACCTGTGACCAGCTAAACATTTCTAGTGCTTTCTAGCACTTCCAACAAGCTAGCTCCAGCAATACAAAACATTGCTTTAGGAGTTTCCAAAAATAAAAGGGAAGGTAAGTTCTCAGAGTTTTTTTTGTTTGTTTGTTTGTTTTTGCTTTTTTGTCTGGTAGACAGTGATGTTACCTGGTGTTCAGAATTCTAAATGTTAAAGTGAGAGAGTTAGTCACTCCGTCATGTCTGCCTCTTTTGTGACCCCATAGGTTGGAGCCCACCAGGATTCTCCATCCATGGGATTCTCCAGGCAAAAATAATGGAGTGGGTAGCCATTCCCTTCTACAGGGAATCTTCCCAACCCAGGGATCAAACCTGGTCTTCCGCACTGCAGGCATATTCTTCACCATCTGAGCCACATATTAATCACCTAAGCATTTCGTTAACGGAGATTCTGATTCAGTAAATCTAGAGTGAGGCCTGAGATTCTGTCTTTTTCACCAGCTCCCGGATGATGCTGACACCCCTGGTTTATGGAACACATTTACCGTAGCAAAGGTGTGGAGAAGAGGAATATGACTCAAACTGATACAACTTCAATCCTTAAATCAGACTCTGAGTTTCCTATGGGGTTATAACCTCTTGTTGCATACGTATTTCCAGCCAGATGAACTATAATTTCTGCCATTTTCATAAAAAGCACATAAAAATAAAACAACTTTGATGTCTTTCCCCATTAGAAAAACATCAGCAAATCCAAAAGTATATTCCTATAAAAAGGACAACACGATAGTAATTACATTAGTTTGCTAAGGTTTCCGTAACAAAATGTCATAGATGGGATGCTTGAACACTGGAAATTTATTATTTGATAGTTCTAGAGGCTGGAAATCCAAAACTGAGGTGTTGCCAGGCTTGATTCCTTCTGTGAGTTATGAGGGGAGAATTTTTCAGGCCTCTCTCCGTGGCTTATAGATGGCTGTCTTCTTTCTATGTCTCCTCACACTGCTGTCTCCCATCTTTGTATATCTATTCATCAATATATCAAATTTCTCCTTTTATTAAGGACATTGGTAGTATTGGATTAGGGCCCATTCTAATCACCTCACCTTAATTTGATTACCTCTGTAAAGGCCCTGTCACCAAACAAGGCTACATTTTACAATATTGGTGGTGGGGTTGGGGCGGGGGGTGTTGGTTAGGACTTTAACATGCAATATTTGGAGTGGACACAATTCAACATGGTACAGTGTTTTTCATTTCTTCTTCCTGTTCTAATCTTTCATCTTTGTTGTTTTTGTCATCCCATGGACTGCAGCACGCCAGGCTTCCCTGTCCTCCACTACCTCCCAGAGTTTGCTCAGATTCATGATAAGCTGGTGATGCTATCTAACCATCTCATCCTCTGCCACCCCCTTCTCCTTCTGCCTTCAATCTTCCACCTTAAAATGGATTAATTATACCATTGAAACCATGACATTAGCAACCATGGATAGAAGAAGAGGTATCACTCCACTAGCTGATAATTTCAAATAGGTATATAATCTGGAGTAAATGTTGAAATATCTTTCCATTTAATGGCTAGAAAGACAGGGAAAAATAAATGTATGGATGTATAAACATCAAGCCTCTATGACTCACTAGATCTATGACTTTTCACTTATTACTGAAACTTCTTAAGGCTCAGATTCTTGTGAAATGGTGTAAAACATTTTCTCATGAGATAATTGACCATTAAATCATCTCATGTGGCAGCCTGGAGACTGTCCCTAGTCATAGGGGTCAGGGTCTTGTCAGGACAAAGAAACCGCACCAGTAATTTGAGCAGGGAATTTGTAATATAAACAACTGTAAATTAGGAAAAGGTGGTTAGCTAACAAAAATATTTAAAAAAGAAAAAAAGACTCTAAGGGGCATGCAAGAACCAAGCACAGGAGACATATATTACCTTTAAAGTAGAGGGAGAATGAACAGGAAAGGGACAAGCTATATAGAAGAATCCTTCCCCTCCAGGCTGAAACTCTAATGCCTTGGAGAGGGTGTGACTGCCCGACCAGACCACAGGACCGGGATCGTGCTGGGGGTGAAGGAGCCTGCCAGGATCTGATCAGGAGCTGTGTGAGGAGTGATGTGCTGGAAGGTGAAGGCTGAAGCTGAACTATGGACCTCTGATATGACTGTCACACACCAACCCCATGTCTGTTACAAGAAAAAACAAACAAACCCCAAACAGCTCAGTGGAACCTGGATGGGTTTGCCAGAGAAAATATAGGACATCCAGTATAATTTAAAACTCAGATAAATCATAATAACTATATCCCTTGCAATATTTGCTATATGCTTATCAGTTCAGTTCAGTTCAGTTGCTCAGTCATGTCCGACTCTTTGTGACCCCATGAACTGCAGCACTCCAGGCCTCCCTGTCCATCACCAACTCCTGGAGTCCACCCAAACTCATGTCCATCGAGTCGGTGATGCCATCCAGCCATCTCATCCTCTGTCGTCCCCTTCTCCTCCTGCCCTCAACCTTTCCTAGCATCAGGGTCTTTTCCAGTGAGTCATCTCTTCGCATCAGGTGGCCAAAGTATTGGAGTCTCAGCTTCAACATCAGTCCTTCCAATGAAAACCCAGGACTGATCTCCTTTAGGATGGACTGGTTGGATCTCCTTGCAATGCAAGGGACTCTCAAGAGTCTTATCCAACACCACAGTTCAAAAGCATCCATTCTTTGGTGCTCAGCCTTCTTCATTGTCCAACTCTCATATCCATACATGACCACTGGAAAAACCATAGCCTTGACTAGACGGACCTTTGTTGACAAAGTAATGTCTCTGCTTTATAATATGCTGTCTAGTTTGGTCATAACTTTCCTTCCAAGGATTAAGCATCTTTTAATTTCATGGCTGCAATCACCATCTGCAGTGATTTTGGAGCCCAGAAAAATAAAGTCAACTACTGTTTGCACTGTTTCCCCATCTATTTGCCATGAAGTGATGGGACCAGATTCCATGATCTTCGTTTTCTGAATGTTGAGCTTTAAGCCAACTTTTTCACTCTCCTCTTTCACTTTCATCAAGAGGCCCTCTAGTTCATCTTCACTTTCTGTCAGAAGGGTGGTGTCATCTGCATATCTGAAGTTATTGATATTTCTCCTGACAATCTTGATTCCAGTTTGTGCTTCCTCCAGCCCAGCATTTCTCATGATACACGCTTACAAGACAAAGCAAATCATTCATTACTTATCTGAAATTCAGATTTGCTGAGAATCCTTAATTTTTGTTTGTTCAATCTGGCCACCTTCTGGCCAGAAGGAGAACCTTTTGCCTGGCTGTGTCTCTGCTGTATCTTTGCTGTATCTCTCCAGTGTCCTCTATTGACAAAGTTTAACACTGAGTCCCCTGTGTGGGTGCTGTGCTCAGTTGTGTGATCCAATGGAGTGTGTGACCCCATGGACTGACCCCATGGACTCCTCTTTGTGACCCCATGGACTATCACCTGTCAGGCTCCTCGGTTCATGGAACTTTCCAGGCAAGAATACTGGAATAGGTTGCCATTTCCTTCTCCAAGGGATGTTCTGGGTCCAGGGATCAAACCCGCACCTCTTAACATCTCCTGCACTGGCAGGCAGATTCTTTACCACTAGTGCCACAGAGGAAGCCCACTGGACTAACAGATGTTTACAGGGTTCAGCTCCAGTAACACAAAGTAAGTCCATGAAATGCAGATTTGGAACTGAGTCAATACATCGGTAATAGTCATTTTGATGATTTCCTTCTAAGTTTCTGTTAAAGGGGTAGAACATCTGTGAGAGTTACAGTATGATTTGCAGGTTCGCCTCACCATTGCATAGGGTACATCTCACCCACTGATGCTGAGTCTGGTCATATGATGTGCGCTGGCCAATGGAACACAAGCAGATGTAACATATGCATCATCAGAGTGAAAGCTTTAGGAGCCTTGTAAGTTTCCACAACTCTTGATTCTTCTCTGCTGCCATAAAGATGATCCATCCACGTTTCAGCTTGGATCCCCGAACATGAAAATGCTTGGGGCAGAGTTTCAGCATCTCACATACAACTGCTGACAAGCAACGTGAGGAAACAGACGTGTTTGATCTTAAAAGCAACTGAGATGTGTCTTTAACTGCAATGCAGCTGATTAATACACTTAATGAATATAAAGCACCAGTTATACTGCCTAGCATATTGTTTGGCTTTGGATAAAATAGGCAACATGGCATACAACATGTATTTTGAAAAGTAGGTTTGCTTTCCAAATGAAGTTTTATTATATAATATCCAATGTCATTGTAATAAAATAATCCCCAAAGAGAAGCTAACCACTGTCAGGAAATACTGTCAGGAAAGCACCATCATCAACTCTATTGAAGGAAGATTGCTCTCATGAGGTGTTCAGCAGAATTTTGCTGTGAATGTTCAAACAGCAAATCTATAGGACACTGGTATGTGTTACAGTTACTGAACTCTGCTACAGTTACATGGCAAGAGTCACAGACAACATGCATATGAATAAGTGCGGCTGTGTTGTTATAATATTTTATTTTCAAAAACAAGAGACAAGCAGGATTTGACCTATGGGTCATACTTGGCTAACTACTCCTCTGGTGGAACGTTTTCATTCTTAGCCTTGACAAGCAACTCTCCACATGAAAGCCAACATAATCTATTTCAAATATAAAACAGATCATGTCACTACCCTGATGAGTAACATCCAGTGTGTTTCCAACATACTTAGGATAAAATGTACACTCTGTACCATGACATCTTAGGCCTGTGAGACTTTGTCCAATGACCTGTGTTTCTGGTCCTTGACTACCATTCCTTGGTCATTGTGAGTGTCACTGTACAGTAAATGTCTTAGACATTCCTGAGCCTTGGGGTCTCTGTTCTCAGCACCACTGCAGACATCAGCTCTTGCTGGGCCCTGACTGAATTCACACAGGTGCAACTTGACAACCGCTTCCTTCATGCTCTACGGTGTGTCTCACATCTCCTGCCCCAGGGCATCTGCACTGTTGCTGAAATATGAAAAAACAAGACTTCCTCTTGGTCTAAAGCATGTACCTCCCAGAAGTTCCGGGGATTAATACTTTATGGTACAGACTCCTTTGATCAATTGACAAGGGTGGTCGATGGATCATTTTTCTCCTTGAGTTCCAGTTTTCCCATGATTTGTAGAGGATGGTTCTTTAAGGTCAAGCACACAGGCACTCTTAGCAGTCAGCTTGATTCCACATCCTGAGATTGGCCCACCTCCCTACTCTGTTCCATTCCCCTTGAGTCTTACTTCTGCTCCCTGGGCTTTCACTTTCTAATGGATGTATACACATGTGTTTTGGCTCAGAGCCTGATATTTGGAATTCAAACAAACAAACAAGCAAAACTGAGGCAGTCCATCTCACTCATGATTTTCTAGCCACCACCACCCTGTCTGAAATGAGAACGTTTAACCTTGCTCTTATCCTAGGGTATTTGCCCTTGCTGTTTCTTCTTACTCCAGATCTTTGTTTGAATGGTTATTTCATGTCATTCAGCCTTCAGCTCAATTGTCTCCATCTCAGAAAGCTTCCCTGACCACTAAGTCTAAACAACTCATACTCCTCTGTACTGCATATTCCAGTTTAATTATGTTCATACCATGTATAACGCTATGAAAAATCCTAATTGCTGTGTTTGATTGCTTTGTTATTTCTCTTTCCCCACTGCTTCTATTCAACTCCCAGTACGTCGTAAGCTCTCTAAGAGTGGAGCCCTTTTCCTCCATGCTTACTGAAGCTGCCCTGCACATGGAATGGTATCTGGCACCTGAGAGGAATGCCATTGCTGTTGTTTAGTCGCTGAGTTGTGTACTATTCCTTGTGACCCCATGGACTGTAGCTAGCCAGGCTCCCCTCCCCATGGCATTTCCCAGGCAAGAATACTAGAGTGGGTTAACATTTCCTTCTCCAGGGGATCTTCCCAACCCAGGGAAGATCCAGCCTGCAATGGCAGGTGAATTCTCTACCACTGAGCCACCTGGGAAGCCCAAGAGGAACACTGTACATAGTGTTTAATAAATAAGTATAAATCCAAACAATGAAGAAGGATTGTGATTTGAAATGCTACTTCAATAGAAATTGTGGGATAGTCATCAAGAACATAAAATCAATAGAAAAAGATTTATCTTTGCAAAGCCGATCCACTGTCTCTGAGATGGGTACAGCTAGACCTACACCAAGTCCCCCGAAATGCCCAGAGAACATCTGAAACCCTAAATGGCACACCATGTTTAACGATGGCTTTAGGAATCTGAGTCACCAATCACATTATCTAATTTGTAATTTTCACAAGAGAAGGCTAACCAACTGTGTTTTGAACTGGGGTGAAAACATGAATTCAGGAGGCAGGAGAAGCAGCTTAAAATAATCATGTATGAAATGATCATTGACTCAGGTTGCCTTGATCATGCAACCTGAGTCATACCTGGGAGTATTAGATAAATCTTTGGGAAACAATCAGTTTGATCATTTTCAGGAAATCACCATAAGAACTTAGTATGTTGCAAAAATGCTTTTCTCTCTCATTCTGATTAGAGCTAAGCACATGCTTGTTATGGCTTTGAGAAATGAAGTTTCAGAAAAATAAGGATAATTAGTTTTAACTCAGAATGGCATAAGGAAACTTTCCCCCAAACCTGCTGCAGGGTCATGCTTTATCCAAGGCTAAAGTAGTACAGAATGAGATATAGCACAGCTTACCTACAACTTCCTACATCTAACAAAATAAAAATCAGCAAATAGCAAAATCTTTAAAAATTGTCTCATTTTAAAATGGTTTATGTTCTAACACCAGAGGAATGTCAGAGGAAAGTCTGTCCCATCTTTGATGAGATTATTCTTTCATTTCCCTTACTTTCTTATTTCCATCACATCATATTATCTTTTTCAACTTTCTATATATTTATTTAAAAATGTTCATTTAGGACAGATGGTTCTGAAGGTGTACAAAAATAATTTATGTGTTACATGTATTATTTTGATCACATAATTGATGTCATCTCATATTGTGTCTGGTACACGGTCACCACTCAATAAATACGTCTAAAGTCAGAAATTCCTTACTTAGCCCTGGATTTAATGCGTCATTGCTACCAAGTGACATTTTGGGGATTGGGATGGGGATTGGGATGCTAATTTATTCCCATAATATCATCTCTAGGTAGCAAGATACTACTTGAACTCCTTTCTGAAGAAACAAAAATGATTCCCTATAGCAAGGAATGAGCATATGACTATTTATGCACCAGAACATAAGCTTCTTGATTGCAGCTGTTACTATGAAATTTAAATGCCCTGAGATAATGAGAAGTCCCGTTTATTACATACTGAGGCCCAAGTCCATCTGTTCTCAAAGACAATAGCAACCTGACCTAAATCAAAGCCCATTCTTCTTAGATGAGCCTTATACAGGACGTGAATCCATTGGAGAAATCCTGGAGACTGTCCTTTCTCAAAACAGACAATTTTTCTTCCCCTCTCTTTCTACATTTTCTGCTATCACTTGAATAGAAAGAGATAAAAAGAGACGAAAGGCCATTAAAGTATGCAGGTAGCACAGTCTGTAATGAAAAGACTGTTTAAGTCCCCAAAAGAGGGCAGAGGTGATTCCTCAGCTGAGAGTTTTCACTCTGGTAGCACTGAGGGCAGGAAAAAACTTAGAACAAAAATTGAAGAAAATTCCACTTTTTCCTCATATTTGCCCAAATCCAAGTATAAAGAGTCAAAAGAATCAGAGAAAAAGGGGAATGAATCATTCATAAGGCCCTTCAAAAACTCAACCAACTCTACGGGTGGAGGGGAGGATGCTATTGAATATAAAGCACTTGAATGAAACTTGGCTGAGCTGTAATGACCCAGCACTACATATGCTAAAAATAAGAGCCTAAAATAGTGCCACACTAGAAATGTAGGCAGCATCATTCCTGGATGTCATATCTCCTCTGCTGCTGCTAAGTCGCTTCAGTCGTGTCCGACTCTGTGCAACCCCATAGATGGCAGCCCACCAGGCTCCCCCGTCCCTGGGATTCTCCAGGCAAGAACACTGGAGTGGGTTGCCATTTCCTTCTCCAATGCATGAAAGTGAAAAGTGAAAGGGAAGTCGCTCAGTCATGTCCGACTCTTCGAGACCCCATGGACTGCAGCCCACCAGGCTCCTCCATTCATGGGATTTTCCAGGCAAGAGTACTGGAGTGGGGTGCCATTGCCTTCTCTGAAATCTCCTCTAAAAAACTCTAATTAACCCTTGAAGCAGAGCCTTCACTTTCATCATTGTCTTGAGCATCATACCCTTAGTTTAAATACTTGTTAAAACTAGCCCCCCGACACACCTTGTTAAATATCCTTTTTAATTAAAACATTGTGTCACTGTGGTGGCCTAATGGGTCATCCTAGTCATTGAGATCAGTAGAGAAGTTTAAACAATTCCTAAATAATGAATCAACTTTTTATGCCCTTTGTAATCTCATTGTAACACACTGCAATTCAAGGCCATTATACACTTACTTTAATGAATAATAAATGGTACATTGGTATTGACTGAACAACTGATTAACTATTCCATTGGTAGCAGAACACAGAAATATTTTTAATTATTGATAAACCACAAGCTTTGCTTGTCAGGTACAATCATCTTCTGGCAAGAACAACTTATTTTTCATTTTATTATCAGAGACAAGTGGAATCAAATGTCATTGCAAACCACTTCTGGTCATTCTCCAACATAAAAATGGCAATGTCTAGCCTCACTTCTTACCAGGGGTAAAGGGCAAGAGGTTTGCAAAAGAATAAAAATTATGAAAAAAGCACTCATGTAAAAACCTGAGAAAGAAGGTTAGAAATAAAATTATGTTCTCAAACGTCTGTATGTTGATTTAAAAGGATAGATGTAAAAAACAATACTTGTGAAATATTATGGGACAAATACATAAAATTGCTAAGACTTAGAAAATATACTTACATGATGCATAGAAGAGTTTATCCTTATCAAAAGAGAGTATATATATATATATATATATGTGTGTGTGTGAAATATATATGTTTCATCCTCATACTGTATCCAAAGACAGGAAGCAAGGATGCTTCAAAATATAGACAGTCATTCACTTCTCACCCTTTGAACAAATGCCTTTCATAAGGGACACCTTCATTAGACAGCTATCATGTCTCATTGGTTAGAATGGCTAAGTGTCTATCTCTAGATTAATAACCTAGAGCACCTCTAAAAACATCAGGTTACTGTTCTAAGGAAGAAGACAGAAGGCAGATTTTGGGGGAACATAAAATAGAGTTACCCGCCACGGATCTTTAGAAAAGAAGCTGTGCACAGAAGCAAGTAAGGCTGTACCTCTGATAAACAATGGGAAAGTGGCAGGGGTAAGTGATAAGGGTGGAGCGCTCTACAACAGTAGATGGGTGGTTCACACAGGAAAGCAGCTACGGTGCGCCACAACCACGATGACGAATTTTCAACTCTGTGCATCCATACAAAAAGGGAGGGGGAAAGGAGAGGCAGGACAGCGTTAGAGCAGATGGTGTACTGCAAGTCAGCTAATATTTATTGAGCATTATTATCTGTAAAGACTATTATCCAGAACTGCAGACCATTCAGAAATGTGTCTTCCTCTAGCATTCTAGCTCCTCTGCTTCTCTTAGTTTCTCCAGACTCACTCAGTATATATAGGAAAGGATGTGTCTGAATTTTGTGACTTCATATAATTTAAAGGTAGCTAAATATTGGGTTGGCCAACAGTTCGTTTATATTTTTTTTACCCATAAGATGGCTCTAGGAGTACTTTGTTGTCTAACTTCATTTGAAGCATTTTTCCTAGACTGCATTGTGACAGCTGTCATATCAGCCTGCATTAAAAAAAAAAAATCAAAACTGGTGAATTTTTGTGTAGCCACTTTAATACTGAAGATGGAAGAAAAAAGTACATTTTTAGGAGAGTATGCCTTATTATTTCAAGAATGGTAAAAATGCAACTGAAAAGCAAAAAAATAAAAAGATCTGCACAGTGTATGGAGAAGGTGCTGTGACTGATCGATGTATCAAAAGCAGTTTTTGGAGTTTCGTGCTGGAGATTTCTTGTTGGATGATTTTCCACGGTCAGGCAGACCAGTTGAAGCTGATAGCTATCAAATCAAGACATGAATTGAGAACAATCAACGTTATCCCATGTGGGGAAGAGCCAACATACTCAAAACATCCACATCAAGCGTTGGAAATCGTTTGCACCAGCTTGGCTACGTTAATCCCTTTGATGTTTGGGTTCCACATAAATTAAGCAAGAAAACCTTCTTGATCATATTCCGCTTGTGTTTCTCTACCTAAACATAATGAAAATGCTCCATTTTAAAAACAAATTGTGACAGGAGATGAAAAGTGGATACTGTGCAATAATGCGGAATGGAAGAATCGTGGGGCAAGCAAAATGAAGCACCACCAAGCACACCAAAGACCAGTCTTCATCCAAAGAAGGTGATTCTGTGTATACGGTGAGATTAGAAGGAAATCCTCTATCATGAGCTCCTTCCAGAAAACAAAATGACTGATTCCAACAAGTATGCTCCCAATTAGACCAAATGAAAGTACTTAATGAGAATAATCTGGAATTAGTCGACAGAAAACGCACCCTCTTCCATTAGAATACTACAAGACCCTATGTTTCTTTGATGACCAAGAAAAACCTGTTAGAGCTTAGCTGGGAAGTTCTGATTCATCCACTATATTCACCAGACATTGCACCTCTATATTTCAATTTATTTCTGTCTTTAAAAAATTCTCTTAATGGAAAAATTTTCAACTCCCTGGAAGACTGAGAAAAAAAAAAAAAGGCACCTGGAACAGCTATTTGCTCAAAAAGACAAAAGGTCTTGGGAAGATGGAATTATGAAGTTGCTTGGGAAATGGCAGAAGGTAACAGGACAAACAGACTCATTGGAAAAATCCCTGATTCTGGGAAAGATTGAAAGCAAAAGGAGAAGGGGGCAGCAGAGAATGAGATGGTTAGATGGCATCACTGACTCAATGGACATAAACTTGAACAAACTCTAGGAGATAGTGAAGGACAGAGGAGCCCGGCGTGCTGCAGTCCATGGGGTTGCAGAGAGTCGATCATGACTTAGTGACTGAACAACAGCAGAACTAACTGTTCGATACATTTTTCAATAAAGTTCTTGGTGAATATGAAAAAGTGTGTCTTTTATTTATCCTTAAAAACCAAAGGAACTTTTGGCCAACCTAATAATAGTCCCTGATTTAAATAAAATTGAGAAGATGGGTTTCTAAATTGTCTGTACTGCTGCTACTGCTAAGTCATTTCAGTCGTGTCTGACTCTGTGTGACCCCATAAACGGCAGCCCACCAGGCTTCCCGTCCCTGGGATTCTCCAGGCAAGAACACTGGAGTGGGTTGCCATTTCCTTCTCCAATGCATGAAGGTGAAAAATGAAAGTGAAGTCGTTCAGTGGTATCCGACTCTCAGCAACCCGGTGGACTGCAGCCTACCAGGCTCCTCCACTCATGGGATTTTCCAGGCAAGAGCATAATCAAATCCCCCCAACTGGATGCCTAGCTTGCTGCTACAGGGGGTGATGAGAGCACTGATGTACAGTCTGCCTCATCCCCTGGGGCTGTTACTGCCAGACTCTTCTGTCTACCCCAGCATGCATTACACGTGTTATTGCTTACAGTACTCTGTGATGGGAAAAACAGTTGGATACCCTGGCCATAAATGAGGGTCTGATATTGGTCCCTGAAAACTTCTGGATGAATTATTAATTCCATAGTTTTCACCCAATTGGAAAACAGAGAAATAATCATTGAAGGTCAACATGCATTCATGAGGACAAAACACCCAAAAATGTTAGTTTCCTTTTGTTTTAACTTTTAAATAAGATGAATACCAAAGGTAGAGTCTCTTATAATGTTATAGAAGTCAAGATGAGACAAGGCTCATTCCTAACAAAACAAAACATATTCAGATAAATTAACTAAACCAAATCAAGGAATAACACTCATGTTTTCAATAAACAAAGATTTTTTGAGTACCTAAGCTGCCCTGGTTCCTGCCACATGACTTCAAGAACACAAACCATGCTACCTGTCATTTTGTACAGGCCTCTTCTGTAAAACAGAAAAATTACACACTGCCTTTTTCATCCAGCATTTTCATAGGAGTGACATTTTAGTGGAGCCATAAGGAAAAGATGAGATTTCCATATGTGGGAAGGACAGTCCAGATTGCAATACTTGTAAACAATCATGGTGTTCACCTTCATAGGAAGATGCTTACTAGAGCTGGTTGGATACTAGAGCCTACAGTGTTAAGAATTAAGTGACAAGTTATGGCCAGTATCAGAAGCTGGGAAGTAAAGATTGATTTTAAGTTAGGGTTCTTCTGAATTTGCTATAGTTCCTGGAGTAACCCCCTTAAATAACGTTAGGAAACTGGTTGCTGCGTCACTCACCGGGCTGTCGGAGGCTACCCAGAGCTTGCAGAGATACCCAATCAATGACTAATGAACCCCTGCTCCAAAGACTCATCAGGAGGCATTTAGGACCCAGGAAGTGGCCTGCCCACCAAAGGTCTGCCAAACTGGGATGATACATATGAGATTTGCATATCTTTTTGGCTTCCTCTGAAAGTGAGTTCAGCAAACAAGCCAAGAATGTTCCAAATGAAAATGAGACAACACAGCAGTGGATCCAGAGAACAGAAGCGAGGCAAAGATGGGGGAAGCAGCTTGATTTACAGTGACTTTTCCATTTTACCAAGATCTGAACTGACTCTATCCAATTAGCCTCCTTTTTACAAGAGGGCTAAGACAGATGGCTGTGATTTTGTAAGGGAGAAAGACAACTTGTGGAGGAGGAGAATAATGCTCTACAAGGCTAAGAGAGGAAGGATCAAACATGCAACTCAGCTTGAGCACTGACTGGGAATGCAGTATCACTGGTAGGTATGGGTTTACACTTGAACACACACAAGTAGCCCTTAAGGTCTGCTTTAGTTCTAAATTTAATTAGCCAAGCATACAAACTGTTAGAAGCAGAGATTACAGAGGCAGGACAGAAGCAGAGAAGTCTTCCCTTGTTCCCCAAAGTTTCAAAAGGAGACAGGCACCTGCCATTTTCAGGAAATGTGGAATCTTTCCACTCCTGGATTATTTGATGCTTAGCATGGCCCTGACGTTTTTTTATACCTAAGGATGATACCACTGCTCTGGAGACTAATAGTGATAACAACAGGCCCTCTGCTGGCCCTTAGCAGCTACGTGACTCTGAGTTTCTCAACCTGTATGTGCCTCAGTTTCTTCAACCATAGAATAAGGAAAACATCATTTGTTTTGTCTAATAACAACTTGAAAGTATAAATGAACATACACAAAGATAATAATGCTTAGGATTTAATAACTATTATATATTATTATGGAGAAGGCAATGGCACTAATATTGTATATATATTAATACTTATACCATAAATGTACAGCTTTTCATCTAAGGAAAGATTTACTAACAGTAGACTCTCCTGGTTTGTAAACCACTAATATCATGTTAGAAGGACCATATCCTTATCTGGAGGGACAGACAGACTCTACCCCCTGGAAATTCTGAAGAATATTTCTGCACTGCCTTTATAACCTCATGAAAACCCATCCCTGTGCCAGATAGTTTGATCTTCTCAAAAGCATGGTTCACATAACCCTGCCTGTCCCCACTGTACACCCAGCGGAAATGTATCTATGCAATTCTGCTGTTATTTTACACTTCTCTCTTTATTAAAATCATCCAAATAAGCAGCAAATTCTTAAGGGCAGAAACCATGATTAATTTATCCCTGCATGTCCACTGCCTGAAACATAATAGGCATTGCTTTAATATTGCTTGAGTGGTTAGTTGAGGAATGAACGGACGAGAGTAACAGAAAACAAGAAGACGAGGTTAGAGAAGATGGCTATAGGGTCTTAGGGCTTTGCAGTCAGACAAATGGACTGAAAATCAATTTCACAACTTTCTGGATGTGTGACTTTAGACAAGTTACTCAATCTGTTGGAGCCTCAGTGTCCTCATCTGTCAAATTAGGATTATAATAAAAACTCTAGGTAAGGATTAAATGTGAAATCCATTTAAAGTGCGTGGAATAAGGTGCTTGATAAATGTCAGTCACTGTCCTTTTTATTCCTGGCATTATCTTTACTGTGTTAGTGAGTGTATAGCAAAGAATTTGTTAAGGGATATCATAATGTTATAAAATATTATGTGATACAGTGGAGAAATTTTACAATCCTAAAAATCCTAAAAAATTTTATGTACATGAATTATGTACATGATTATGTACAGATTATGTACATGATTCTGTACATAAGTACAGAGTCATGATACATTTTAAGGCATTGTGAAAAAAATATATTTAAACATCAGGTATTATAATTAGCTATTCTAGCTTTTTGGCCTTCATATCAGTTAAGATCTGTTCAAGAACACCAAAGCCAGACTGTGCATTTCAATAGATATAATTTAATATAGGCAATTTCTTACACATGTATCCAAGGGCTGAAAAGTAAAAAAAAAAAGAAAAAGCACTAAATGAAAAAGAGATGATAATAGAAGGAAGTAGCTGCCATCCTTAAGCCTGGGGGAATAAGGGGCAGCACTTGGAGTTACAAAAACTTGGAGAAGACTTTTAAAAACTAAAGGAAGCTAGAGGCTGGAAACAGCAGCTGCTACCGAGGTGAAGGATGTTTCCGAGATGCTGAGATGAGGCGGATAGGAACAAAATTGAGGGAAAGAACTAGTCCTTTCTGCCCCCCTCCTGATTTCCAGTTTCCTACAGCTGCTCTCTATTGGCAGGAACTTAGAGTAAGACAGCTGGCAAAGGAAAAGCCCCAAAGTCACAGAGAACTGGAGCTGAAACAGACAGTTCAGTGACTGGCTCAACCTGATGCCTACTCAGAGACGAACTCAGCCTCCCTTCAATGTGCTTTTCATTTCTATTTCAATCCAAGCTGTTTCTCTCCTTAAAAGGGCACTTTCACATATTTCATTATATTGCCACTCATAGACTTCCTGCACTAAAGATATTAACCCCAGTACAAGGATTGAGAATACACAACTCAGAGCAGTGCTTCTAAACGGAATGCACAAACAAAACCACCTGGAGATCTTGTTATTATTCAGATTCTGATTCACGGGGTCTGGGGTTGGGTTTGAGAATACGCCTTTCTAACACACCCTCAAATACATTGAGGCTGCTGGCCCACGGACCTCAGTTTGGATGTAATATATACTAAGAAGAGGATCCACAAATCACTCCTAGGTTTTCTGATGATATATACTATATGTTCTAATAATATGTACTCTTCTGATAATATACACTATATGTTCCCCACAGCAAATCACCATTCAGTTCACTTAATTTTAAATACCACAAGTTTTCATTAAAATAATAATTTTCTACTACTATATTACTTTCTTAAACCCTACTTTATATGTGGGCTTTCCAGGGGCCACTAGTGGTAAAGAACCCACCTTCCAATGCAGGAGACACAAGAGATGCAGGTTCGATCCCTGGGTTGGGAAGATCCCCTGGAGGAAGGCACAGCAACCCACTCCAGTATTCTTGCCTGGAGAATCCCAAGGACAGAGGAGCCTGGCAGGCTACAGTCCATGGGGTCGCAGAGAGTCGGACAAGACTGAAGCAACTTGGCATACACGCATGCACTTTATATTTATTATTCGTATAACTGGGCATGAAAGTATGAGAGGTTTATGCCCCTTACATATTGAAAGCTTATATTGTTTGTGTGTGTCTATGTGTGTGTGTGTATGTATAGCTTTTTGCTTCTTTTGCGGCTCAGTGGTAAAGAAATTGCCTGCAATGCAGGAGATGCAAGGGAAAATCCCATAGACAGAGGAGCCTGGCAGGCTATAGTCTTTGGGGTCGCAGAGTCAGACACGGCTAAAGGGACCGAGCACACGCACACACATTATATATACACTTATAGATTATATATGCTATATATAATTTTATTTACAAATACACAATGACATGTAGATTCCTCTTTCAAAGGGAAGATAAAATTTAACTTAAGGCTCATAGTCAAGTAAGCATGGAATTCATGGATGCTTCTGCTAACATTTCGATTCTCAGGTTTGATCTAGGCTTAGAGAGCAGAAAGTTGTATCAGCAGTTATGGTCTCAAAAGCGCCACTCTCCCATTTCTTCCAAGGTGCATTTAATGCTATGATTGCTGGCTTTACCTACAAAATACACTGCGCTCCTGCTAACACTGCAAATTCTAAAGAGCAATGGGCTGGTTACACCGAATTCCATTCTGCATTAGAACTGTCAGCACAGTTCTGATGAGTGAAACTCTGTAACTTGACCAAAGGTACCTTGTTGGCCAGCTTCACTGCAGAGTAGGGAGCCATGTAGTTTAGGAAGACTAATTTGGAGATCGCAAACTCAGCCCATTAAGCGTGGATTGATGTATTCCCTTGGATGTAGACGAGCCAATGTCGTCGTTTTTCTTTGGACATCTTAAAGCCAGAAAATGCACTTAAGAGCACATTTTAAGCAGTCGTCAGTCACAATGTTTGTTTCTCACAATTTACTGTAAATAAATTACTACATTCTTTTTATGCACCATTAATTTAACTGTTAACACTATAAGAAGATTAGATAATTGGTACATACTCTATCTCGTGGTTCAGAAAGATAAAAAATAATATTACAGTGTTATATACTTCGTATGGCTTTATATAATAAACAAAGGGGACTGAGCATTGATTTTAGCACAGCAAGTTTTGCTAATATTCAATCATTCTAAATTAATCAATCTGAAGGATATCAAGATAATGCCAGGAGATTCTAGTTTAATTCTAATTTCGATTTTATTTTCTAAATAAAACTAACTTAGCTTTCAAGGTTATTTCTTCTAATTCTGCTACTCTATGTCCCCTGCTAAACAGTGTACTATTTCTGAGTAGAGACCATGACACATTCTCCCAGTTTAAGTCTGGAATCACTTTCCTATATCATTTGTTAAACAAGCGTCTCACTACTATTCCACACCTTTCAAATTCTCCCTAAAATGTTATTAATTTCTGTTTTACCTTGAGATGTAATGTCTTTCTTTGCTAGACATGTTTTTCCTATCATTTTGTACTTTTTAGAACCTTTTTAATTGGACACAATGGTAGATTCATGTGATTTTATAAGATAATACAGAGAGAGCCTATATATCCTTTATCAATCTCTCCCAATGATAACATCATACAAAACTAGTAGGATATCATAACTAGGATATTGACATTGATGCAGGCAAGACATAAAATATTTCTATCAACTTAAGGATTCCCCAAAGCTTCCCTGGTGGCTCAGACGGTAAAGAATCTGCCTTCAATGCAAGAGATCCAGGTTCAGTTCCTGGGTTGGGAAGTTCCCCTGGAGAAGGAAAAGGCTACCCACTCCAGTTTTCTTGCCTGGGAAATTCCCACGGACAGAGGAGCCTGGTGGGCTACAGTCCACGGAGTCGCATAGAGTCAGACACGACTTGTTGATTTTCCACCTAATTTCTTTCAATTGCTGAGAGAGTAAGATTAATTTTTGTCTATTTTTCCTTTTAGTTATACAATTTTTACTTCACGTATTTTGAAGTTCTGTTGTTTGGTACACACACACGTCTTTTATGGGGGATGGCCCTTTGTTATTATGTAGTGTTCTTATCTGGCTCTGGTAATTTTCTTTACTCTAACATCTATTTTACCTGATATCAATATAGACACTCTTTTTCTTTTAATTCATGTTTGCATGATATAAACTTTTTTCACTTTTTCTCTCAATTTATCCATATTGTTCTGTTTGAGATGAAGTTTTTGTGGGAATCACACAGTTGGGTTAAGCTTTTTAACCCACCCTTCCACATCTGTTCCTCAATTACTGAATTTAAATTTAACTTAAATTTACCATCAACATTTAATACAATTATTGATATATTAGGGCTTGTCTATTATTTGATATTCTTTCCTATTTTTACTCCCTGTTTTAAATTTTGTTTTTTTCTTATTCTGCTGTGAATTAAATGAACATTTTTTAGACTCCATATTTATTTTCTTTCGAGTTTTTGTGTATATTTTTACATATATATATTAGATCGGTCAATAGGTAGGTAGATAAAGAATATTTTTAGTTATCGTCTTCAGAATTCAATCATAAGTATGACATTTTAACACAGTCTTCTGGTGTCAATATTTTACCATTCAAGTGAAGTGTACCTTGCCTCTCCCATTTGAAATATAATTTTCATAAATATTTCCTTTACATACATTGAGAAAAACAAAAATGTGGTATAATTTTAGTTCCATGTAACAGACATAATTTGGAAAACACAAAAGGAGAAGGAACATGTATGCACTTACTCATTCTTTTACTCTTTCCGTTGCTTTTTCTCCCTTTTGGATGTTCCGTGCTTCCTTCATCCATCATTTATCTTACTTCTGTTTGGAGACCTTTCTTCAGTCATTTTTTAACATAGGCCTGATGGTGACAAATTCTTAGTTTTCTTCATCTTAAAATGTCTAGTTTCTTCTGCTTTCCCGAAGGGTATTTGGCTAGATATATAGTTTCTGACTGGTAGTTCTTTTCAGTAAGCACTTGAAAAGCATTATGCTGCTTTCTTTTGGCTCCATGTCTTACAAGTTTGCTGTGATTCAAATTGTTTTTCCCCTGTAAGTAAGATGTCATTTCTCTCTTAATTGTTCTCAAGACTTTTCTTTGTTTTAGTGGTCAGAAGTTTATGTCGTGTCTTAGTATTTTTTTTTCTTTTTTTAATTTTCCCTCTTTGGAATATGTATGCTTAGCTTCTTGACTCTAGGTTTATAACTTTTGCCTAATTTGAGGATTTTTCTATCCATTATTTCTTCAAGTTCTTTTTCCAGTCCATCTTCCTTCTCATTTCCTTCCAGAATTCCAATGATGTATCTGTTAGATTTTTGTTATAGTTGTCAGGTAGGTCCCTGAGGGTTTTTTTTTTTCTATTTATTTTCTGTCTGATTTTACAGGTGGTTGATTTCTAGTTTTCTCTTAAAATTCACTGATTTTTTTCCCCCCGGATGATCTCATTTCCATCCACAGAGTTATAATTGTGGTTATTGATTATTTCTCAGTTCTTAGTTTTCTATTCATTCTTTATATTTTCTATTTCTCTGCTGATACTTTCAAGTTGTTCTTTTGTTTCAAGCATATTTGCTATGGCTCATTGATGCATTTTATTATACGAATGGCTTAAAAATCATCCCTGAAAATCAGCCCTATGTTCCTACTTCTTCACAATTTTTTTTTTTACCTTAAAAGCCCACCAACATCAGACTTAATTTTACATATTCATCATTGTTTAAAATATAGCCCCAATAAGACAATTTTTAGCCACTTAAAGCCTTCCTGCATTGCATATTCCATGAAACTGTATCACTGTCTTCTTTGAACAGTATTCTGGCAGAAGAAGAAAGAGTTAGACAAGTAGAAATAGAATCTAAGGTCTCCACTAACTCTTTGTTGATACTTGAAGGATAGCGCCTCCTTCTGGCTTGGTGGAATTCAGAATTCCAGCTCCCCAGCAGAGCTCTGTTTAGGAGAGACTTTGAGAGGCACCTGTGGGCCTCACTGCTGCTGCCCTTGTAGCCATCACTGAGGTGACCTTGGAGGTCACCAAGGAGGTGGCCTTTTCACTGCTGGACAATGGTAAAAGCCCTAAAGCCACACCAGCGCTCTTTTGACACTATCCAGCTGGGAGGATGGGGTCAATGTCTTGGCCCTGTATTCAGCCTTCCCTGACAACTCCTTGGTGGCAATGGTGGGGTGGTTGGCATACATTGTTATAACCTGGTGAAAGTGGGACTCCTGACTTTCCTCTCAGATTTTGCTGCTGTCCGTAGAGGCAAGAGGAAAAGTTATAGTTTTCTCTGTAGTATTTGGCTAGAACAGAGCATTTGTCTAAAACATTTTGGTCTTACTGGCATGATTTGTTGGGCTTTTCTTTTTTTTTTTTTTTTTTTTAATTTGTAGTTACCCACTGGCTGTATTTCTAGCTTTATCTCTAAGTCTGGGATACATAGGAAGAAAGAAAACTCAGTGATTTTACCACCATGTCATGTCTTGGAGCCTGTGGTCTGTAACCCATCTGTCTTCTTCTCTTCACCTTTCAGCCTATTATTATGTTCATTTTTTATATAACAGCCAGAGTTTTTAGTAGAATGTAGTGGGATAAAGTGGAGAAGGAAATGGCAACCCACTCCATTGCTCTTGCCTGGAGAATACCAGGGACGGGGGTGCCATCTATGGGGTCGCACAGAGTCAGATACGACCAAAGCGACTTAGCAGCAGCAGTGGGATAAAGATGGAAAAAGACATCAACTCTATCTCTCTATCTTTAAAGAATTAAGTCTCTGTTTTTTTGTTTTTTTTTTTTTAAGACTTGGATATAAGGACACTTTCCTTGTAACTCTTCCCAATCACTCCATTTTCTCTGATAGTGATATTCCTTTCTCTGTAAGTTCCCAGAGAACTTTCATTGTAATTTGTTTTCCTTTCATGGCTGTATCCATAAACTAGGTGTATTAGACTATGAAATTCCTCAGAGTGCATGTATTTGTCTTATTCCTCCCTAGGTTGTCCTGTGACTAGCCCCCTAGTTCGAATGTGGCAGCCAGCGTTTACTAAATGAATGAAGGACTGAGTGTACGGTATGGTCTCTCAAGATATTTTTATGATACAGACCACCGCTTCCAGAGTGCCATCTGTGAAATCTTCAAACTGAGCGATTTCTCTACAAAATTATCATGTTATCTCTTATGTCCCTCTAACATCACAGCACATCATCCTTATTGTATTCATTTCCTCTGCCACACAGCAAGAACCATATATTTGACTTTCTCCCTTGAGTTTTGGTGATGTTTGGACATAATTATAAGATATATGAAGCCAGGCACCGTGCTGGTATTGGCTCATGGCTCACAGGTATTCCAGAACTTAGCACAATTCTCAAGTACATAGTGCTTGTTGAACAAATGAACAAAATTAAAAAATGAACGTAAAGATAATACGAACTCAACAGATTATGAATGACTCCATGTATCTGTTGCATCTGTTACATGAAAACTCTATCCAATTTGCCTTCCCAGAAATGTCATATTTGTCTCTTTGGATCTCAACATTTATGAATTACATATTTTTCTAATTACATAAAAATAACTTTTGCTATATAAACTTTTTTTCTCCTGAATCATTTCAAAAACTGAACGATGAACTTGTTTGTGAAGTATCTACATATTTCCCCTCAAAGTTCTTAAAGAATGTTAGTGTGTATTTGTCATGGTTTATGAGAGAGCAAGAATGTAAAAGGGAGACAGCTCTTTCATGTGACAAGCATTAGGAGACTATACCTAGAGGGCTCTTTTGGAGGCCAGTCTGGAGTATGGCTTTCTTGCTAGTCTCATAAACGGCCGAACATATTGCTATGCCCTTCGTAACTCAAAAACACTTCATAAATGGTTTCTCAGTATTTTCTTTCCATGTCTCAAATTCATATCTATAGCTCCAAAGTCCACATCAGTAAAAAAATCTTCCAGAAGAGTTATTTTAAGTGTTGTAAGATTCCCATGTGAACACTCATCTTACACAGTTAAATCATTTACCCTCTTATTCGCATGCCAGTTGGTTAAGCATTGCTGAGAGTGAGGCAAAAAAAAAGAGCTATAAGGCAAGAGTGCTTCTTTACACACAGCTCCAGGGAAAGACACTGAATGACAAAATGTTACAGAAGAGGAGGAAAAAGATTCCTCTAAAATCACAGTGTCACAAAAATAGAGACAAATTCTGATCCCCTAACATAATCCATTGACAGGCATTCCATTATATGATATTGAGGTTAGGCCTTGGTGTTTGACATCTGCTTTGGAGGTTATATTTTAGAAGTACAATCTTAAACTCACAGGATGGCTGAAAGATAGATGTTTTGATACTGCCACAGTTCTTATAAAGCAGATTTCCTGAGGGGTTCCATGAACTTGGAACATATGAATCATATGTGATAAAATAAAGATGATACTCCCCCAAAGACTAATTATACAGATGTAAGACCATACTAAGTTTCAAAGTTGTAGGGAAAAGAGAAATAAAAAAGAATTAGTTTGAAATTTGCTTTTTATGAGGACTGATTTGTAAAAGAATTAATGAAGAACAGAAATTGTGGGCATAGCTTATATTATGTAATCAGAAAATGAAATCAAATAATAAACTGTTCTCAGGCAAAAATTTTTTGCTTATCTTTTTTTTAAGTGGGCCCTGACTATATCTTAGTCATGTCTGACTCTTTGTGACCTTTTGGACAGTAGCCCTCCAGGCTTCTTAGTCCATGGGATTTCCCAGGAGAGGATGCTGGTGTGTGTTGCAATTTTCCTCCTCCAGGGGATCTTCCTCACTCAGGGATCAAACTGATGTCTTCTGTGTCTCCTGTATTGCCGGCAGATTCTTTACCCAGTGAGCCGTCATGGAAGCCCTTCTTAAATGAACAAAGCAACGAAGTAGAGGAAAACAGTAGAATGGGAAAGACTAGAGATCTCTTCAAGAAAATTGGAAAGATCAAGGGAACACTTCCTGCAAAGATGGGCATGATGAAGGACAGAAGTTTTAAGGAGCTTACAGAAGAAGAGATTAAGAAGAGGTGGCAAGAATACACAGAAAAACTATGCAAAAAAAAAGGTCTTAATGACCCAGATAACCACAGTGGTGTGGTCACTCACCTAGAGACAGACATTCTAGAGTGTAAAGTCAGCGGGCCTTAGGAAGCATTACTATGGACAAAGCTAGTGGAGGTGAGGGAATTCCAGGGGGTCTATTTCAAATCCTAAAAGATGATGCTGTTAAAGTGCTTCACTCAATATGCCAGCAAACTTGAAAAACAGCAGTGGCCACAGGACTGAAAGATATCAGTTTTTTATTCCAGCCCCAAAGAGGGGCAGTGCCAAAGAATGTTCAAAGTACTGAAAAATTACACTCTTTTCGGATGTTAATAGGGTTATATTCAAATTCTTCAAGCTAGATTTCAATAGTCCATGCACTGAGAACTTCCAGATGTACAAGCTGAATTTAGAAAAGGCAGAGGAACAAGAGATCAAATTGTTGACATCCATTGGATCATAGAGAAAACAACAGAATTCCAGGAAAACATCTACTTCTGCTTTATTGACTCCTTGAAAGCCTTTGACTGTGTGGATCACAACAAACTGTGGGAAATTCTTAAAGAGATGGGTATACCTGACCATCTTACCTGTCTCCTGAGAAACCTGTATACAGGTCGAGAAGTAACAGTTCAAACCTTATATGGAACAACTGACTGGTTCAAAATTGGGAAAGGAGTACCTCAAGGCTATATACTGTCATCCTGCTTGTTTAACATCTATGCAGAGTACATCATGTGAAATGCCAGGCTGAATGAAGCACAAGCTGGAATCAAGATTGCAGGGAGAAATATCAATAACCTCAGATATGCAGATGACACTATCCTAATGACAGAAAGCAGAAAGGAGTTAAAGAACCTCTTGATGAAAGTGAAAGAGGAGCGTGAAAAAGCTGGCTTAAAACTTAACATTCAAAAAACTAACATCATGGCATCCAGTTCCAACATTTCATGGGAAATAGATGGTGAAACAATGGAAACAGTGATAGACTTTATTTTGGGGGGCTTGAAAATCACTGTGGATGGTGACTGCAGCCATGAAATAGCTGCCCACCTGAAGACTGTTGTATTTTTTCTGCAAATATGTATACTGAATATTCACAAGAGGCTTAAAATATGAATTTACCATTTTGAGAATGTAGCTTTGATCAAGTCAAAAATAATCAGGTACACACTCTCCTAAAGGTTCTGTCACTACCCTAGTTTATAAGCTCCTGGAGATAAGATCCCAGATTTTTTTTCAGTAATGGAATCCCTGGCATCTAACTTAGAAGCAGGCAAAAAGTTGATGCTCAAAGTGATCTGCTTAGTTGAACTGAATTGTCTGCAAAATTAAGGAAATATGTTAGATACGACAAAATGTCTTTTTACTTAGCTCATAGAGAATACCTATTTCTACTTCCTATTCCACATCTGAAGAATATTCTCTGCCTTTCTTGATAATTCATCACTGTGTTCAACAAATCTATTATCCTGCTGTACTTTGAGGATTGTATCCAAGACTTAGATATTTGTGTACTTGAAAATCTATCACTCAGCCTGTATGTATAAATGAGTAACCACTGCACAGTTGATCCATTTAGCCTCTGCTCTATCTAGTCAGCATGCCAAGCAAATTCTAGTAAAGTACTGGCATTAATTAAAAAAAAAAATCTTAGGAGTTCCCTATTAGTCATGAAGCATACTGAAAGTACTTTTTTCCTACTTACTATTCACTTCTCTACGAAATCATAAATTTCTTCAGATTATAAAAGAAGCTTTTATTTTCTATTTTTTTAAAACCACCCAAGGGCCATAATTTCTTGGTTAGCTTCCTTCTAATTCCTAAATGATTAGACTATCATGGCTAAGCACATAGTCTCTAATGTAGAAAATTTATGCAGTCAAATCATTCTGCCATAACTAGACCTGCAAAGAAATGTTGTAGAAAGGGAACCATTCACACTATATCTTCCCAGTCACTATTTAGCAGTTGATCTTGAAATGAAAATATAACTTTTATGGAGTAAAAAAGTGAAAATGTCAGTAGCTCAGTTGTGTCCTACTCTGCGAACCCCTGGGACTGCAGCCTGCCAGGCTCCTCTGTTCATGGAATTTTTTAGACAAGAATCCTGGAGTGGGTAGCCATTCCCTTCTCCAGGGTATCTTCCTGACCCAGGGATCAAAGCCAGATCTTCTGCATTGAAGCCACCAGGAGGACCCCTTTATTGAAAAACACAGCCAAAAAGAAAGCACTTGAGACCTCCAACTAAGCCTGGCAATAACACAGTCTGTGAGCCATGAACATGAAACCCATTTAATAATCAATTCTAACCATAGCAAAAAATTCCATTCTGCAAAAGAAAACTGGGAATAAAGTGATCTAAGAATGTCTGTTCAATGAGATTCTATCTCACTAAACTTTCTCGATTCATCCTCTTTTTCAGACACTGAGCATTCCAATCAGACAGCAATAAAAAGAAAATAAGCCTCCCCTTCACATAGAAGGGCCAGTTCATTTTGACTCTCCAATTTTAACCTCTGTGGAAGACTAGTATATGGAGGAGCAAGTGGTTCAGCACTCAAATGCAGAACATAATGCCACCCTCAAAGTCCCACATATGTCTACTTTATGTAAGGAATCTGTTTCAGGGAGGGCCTGACTAGAGCAGCACAGGGTTCCTTCAGGGGATGCTCTCAGGAAGACTTCTTCAAAGTGCAAGCACCAACTCTCCATCAAATATAACCACTTATTTTGCATGAGTTCTTAAGACATATAGAAATTTCAACTGCGATTACTGTCCAGAATTGTGACATTCATTTCTCAGCTCCTTTTCTCTCAACTTGGGTCCAATTTAGATTCCAACTAAATGTATCTGATAAACATTTAATTTGTAAGAATAATGACTTATGTTTCTAAAATATATATACTGTTTATGTAATTTTACATTAGAGCATCTCTGTATTCTCCACTGAGTTCTGGTTGCCTAACTGAGTAATGAGTCTTCGAGGTGTGGCTGGTGAAGAGTTAACATCTTTGACTTCTGTCTTTAAAGAGGACAATGAAAATGCAAATTAGGGGGATTAGCTCTGACCTGTTTACCAATAAGTTATTTGCAAAAACTAAATCACTTGGCCTGATTCAGTATCAAAGCACAGTCTGATCTTTTTTTTTTTTCAGTGACAACTCATTAAGAATTGGCAATAATTATTTTTTATTTCTAAACATTAAAAGCAATGATTTTTGCTTGTTATTTTTTTCCTGTGTATCATCAATGTGCATCTTCTTGCTATGCATGCTCAGTCAGTCCCGTCAAACTCTTTGTGACCCTTTGGACTGTAGCCCACCAGGCTCCTTCATTCATGGGATTTTTCAGGCAAGAATAATGGAGTGGGGTGCCATTTCCTCCCCCAGGGGATCTTCCTGACCCAAAGATCAAACCTGCTTCTCCTGCTGCCCCTGCGTTGCTGGTGGATTCTTTACCCCACTAAGCCACTGGGGAACCCCCCTATTATCAGTGAAATATATGCTTATTGTAGAAATTTAGATAGTACAGATATGCTCAAGTTGTATATACAACATTTTATCTTGTGTTTTTCCATTTATCATCATATTCAGCACATTTCTTGTTATTAAAAACTCTACAAATAGCATTTAAGTACCTTTGTTTAAATTTATAACTACATTAGTATTCTAATATTTTGAATAATACTGTTGTTATATGAATTATCTGGACTTCCCAGGTGGCTCAGTGGTAAAGAATCCATCTTCCAATGCAGGAGGTGTCAAAGATCTCCTGAAGTAGGAAATGGCAACCCATTCCAGTATTCTTGCCTAGAAAAGTCCACGGACAGGAGAGTTTGGCAAGCTAAAGTCCATGGGTTTGCAGAGTCTGACATGACTGAGTGACTGAGCACACGTATACATTACAATAGTAGCTAACCCATCAGTGTTTTATATTTTAAAGCACACTATCAACATACAAACATATCAAAGAATATAAAATATATGGCCTATATATATATTAGGTTTTTTTATATGATAGAACAAAGATAAAAAGAGCTGCAATTCAGGATTTTTCCAACTAAGAGGATTATTCATTTTTCCTCAGCACTCCTAAATTAATTTGAAATGTTAAAAAGTAGGAGATGAAAGAATTTATTTCCACTCTAATAAGTTCTCAGTAGAAAGGCTGAAAAGTCAAGAACTCCATGAAAAGTAATAGAGCCGTTTTATTTGTGAAATGGTTTCCGTTCCAGTTAGTACTTTATTTTGCACTTTTTATTAGGGCATTATGAGGCACTTGTACAACCACTTGACGCTGCCTGGCTCACTTCTCTGAATAGAACAGCCAATCCAAACAGAAGTCCTTTTCCTGTAATTTCTACTTACTACTGAGGTGTAAATAGGATCCAGCTTTGCTTGGAGTTGTGTGAGTTTTCATGGACCCAGCCTAAACCTCCAAAATTGCAATGATAGGATTTTCTGAAATTGAAGGAGATCATCAAAAATGAAGGAAAACTGACTGAGATCCTATCCTCTTTGTCATTCTGTGCTCAGTCACTTCAGTCATGTCCAACTCTTTGCAACCCTATGGACTGAAGCCCCCTAGGCTCCTCTGTTCATGGGATTCTTCAGGCAAGAATACTGGAGTGGGTGGCCAAGCCATCCCCCCAGGGGACTGTCCCGACCCAGGGATTGAACCTGGGTCTGCTGCATTACAGGCAGATTCTTTACTGCTAAACCAACAGGGAAGCCCTCCTTTTCATTCTAGATGCTCTCATTGCCAATTCAGGAGATGCAATAGACATGGGTTTGATCCCTGGGTAGGGAAGATTCCTGGGAGGAGGAAAATGTGACCCACCAGTACTCGTGCCTGAAAAATTCCATGGACAGAGGAGCCTGGCAGGCTGCAGTCCATGGGGTCTCACGTGATTGAGCGACTGAGCATGCATGCATGGTATACAAGCAGCAATGTTTATATGAAGGTGACAATGTGAAATCTGAACGACTGAGTTCAAATGAAACCAAAGAGCAAGAAGGGAAAATAGGATACCAACGTACCAAAAACTGAGGGTAAAAAATGCAGGAGAATGTAGGTAAATAGAAGGAAGGTAAGTCAGATAGAATTTCTAGACTCTTACAGTAAGTTAAGGCAGGTTTGTTCACAGTTCCTCAGGGCTTTGGCATGAAACACGGGAGCTAGGAAAGGGGTTAACAAGAACAGACCTCAAACAATCCATGGGTTATTCCTATCAGGACCCCTGTACTAAACCTAGATTGAAAAGGTCATCAAAAGGGCATGGAGGCATTTAGAAGGACAAAGAAACAAGAAAAAGATGAGTTGCCTAAACGTGGCAGAAATCTGAGCACGAGAGTATGAAACAGAATCTGAGGCATGTTATAGAAATTTGATGTACTAAAAATGCACATAAGGGAATAACAATTTAATGGGGTTGTTCCCAACAAAATCTTTTACAGCTCTACTGGCACATCACAAAAGTAGTACCATCTCTGGAAGACAGAGCAATAATGGATGGAAAGCATTTCACCCCAGTAATGATGAACCAGCAAAGCGATCTTGCCAACAGTAGCGGTTTTCCCTCTCACAAATCTGTTTGTTTTTCTTGTGTTGAAAATAGTATTGTAAATAGAATTTAATGTGGTGGTGGAGTGGGGGGAGTTGGAGATTCAACTCCCCCTACCTGCACCAGCACTTTCTTCCATGGCAAAATACCCAGAGCTGTGTTAAAACTCTTTCAGTGCTAATGCTCACTGTATGTGGAGAGACAGGAAAGCTGAGACATCAACCTTATGACGTAGGAAGAAGCTACTCCTTGAAACTAAAGGACACATGGATTCAAAGAATTTTTCTGTCCTTTATCTTCTCCACCTTGGTCTGTGGTTTAACCACTCTGCATCTCAGTTTTAAAATCAATATCATTGATAAAATATGAAAAGCTTTTATTTAAAATTGTTATTGAAGTATAATATTCATGAAGAAAATATATATACTCAATTTTATAATTCAATAAAAACATCTGTGACACCAGTGCTCAGACTGAGAAACAGACCTCAGAAGCACCACTTCCAATTTTACTAACCTCTCACAAAAGAAACTACTTCTTAGTGTCTCTGAATTTTATGTAAATGGAATTGTTGCAGGAAGGGGGACCCCTTCCAGGGCCCGAAACTGGGCTCTTGTCTAACACTCAGAAATGAATTGTCTGAGGAGACACATGTGCTGACAAAGCAAGAGATTTTATTGGGAAAGGGCACCCAGGCGGAGAGCAGTAGGGTAAGGGAACCCAGGAGAACTGCTCTGCCCCGTGGCTTGCAGTCTTGGGTTTTATGGTGATGGCATTAGTTTCGAGTGGTCTTTGGCCAATCATTCTAATTCAGTCTTTCCTGGTGGCACACACATCACTCAACCAAGATGGATGCTAGCAAGAGGGATTCTGGGAAGTGGACGGACACGCGGTGCCTCCTTTCAACCTTTCCCAAACTCTTCTGGTTGGTGGTGGCTTATTAGTTCCGTATTCCTTATCAGGATCTCCTGTCATAAAACAACTCATGCAAATGGTTACTATGGTGCCTGGCCAGGGTGGGCAATTTCAATCAGTATGCTTCCCCTAAGAGAATCATACAACCCTGCTATTTTTATTGGGCCTCTTTTGCTCAAAATTATGTTGTCAAGTTTCTCCATACTGTTGCAATTTTTAAAAGTTTGTAATAAGAGAATTTTTATGAAAATACATCAGTAATGAATATAGAAAAAAAGCTCAATTAATAAGCTTTTGCTATTGTTATAGGAACTAGGTTACAACATGTAATAAATAAAATAAAAAATTTAAAAACAGTAGTGGTAGCACTAGCTCAAGTGTGCTTAGTTGGCTTCAGTCATGTCCAACTCTTGGCGGCTCTATGGACATTAGCCCACCAGGTTCCTCTGTCCAAGAGATTCTCCAGGCAAGAATACTGGAGTGGGTTGCCTTTTCCTTCTAAAGGGGATCTTCCCAACCTAGGGATCAAACGCACATCTCTTAAGTCTCCTGCATTGGAAGGTGGGTTCTTCACCTCTAGCGCCACCTGGAAAGACACTGTAGTCTAAAAGCACAAGTCATTCTCTCAAAGTAGATTCTAAGCATGACTGTGCCTTCTCTCACAGGTAGATGAGAGTGGGGCAGCTTTTACATCTAAGTGTTGGCTCACTCTACACCACAGGAACTCTGACATTTAAAGAGATGGTGTGCTTTTATCACAATTGTCCCTTGCCATTAATTTACATTCCCTTTATGCATTTGTTCAAAAAATAATTAGGATTTTATGCTGCAGTAAATATGCTTGTTCATCCATTAGCGCAAAGCAAAAGATTAATTGCATTACAATGGGAATCAGGACTACAACACTCCGAGCCACAATGATAACAGTGACAGCTGGGCTGCCCACAGTACTTTGCTCTGATAAGCTTCAAAAACAAGTGTAGATGGGAAAATAATTAAATCACTGACAAGGCGGCACCAGCCTTATTTTCCCTCTTGCATTCAGCTTACCATCACCCAACAAAAGGTTCTCACTGCATATTAACCAGGGGTCTTTTTTGTTTCCTGCCCCCCACACCCCATCTCCAAACACCCTGGTTTAACATTAGAAATTAGCTGCATTCTAACAGATCTCACTTGAGCCATTTATCTCAGCTGAATTCTAAC
>NW_024070201.1:69606689-69653532 GCF_014754425.2 Oryx dammah
TATCTCAGCTGAATTCTAACAGATCTCACTTGAGCCATTTATCTCAGGAGACTCAGCTAAAGAAGGGAGATCCAGTCTCTGGCTAGTTATCTACTAAGAAGTCAAAAGACAGGAAAAGCTCTATGGATATGTGTCCAGTACAGTCAAAGGGGTCCAGGGCTTAGTTTAATGCTCTGTGGTCACCCCCCTTAAATTCTTAATACTCTTCCCATCCCTTCTGGACTTCCTTCCCATTCAGTTTACACAGAGTATCAAGTACAGTTTCCTGTGGTCCCTAATGTTCTCATTAGGGAGGGGTTATAGCCAATGGCACCGCACTCCAGTACTCTTGCCTGGAAAATCCAATGAACGGAGGAGCCTGGTAGGCTGCAGTCCATGGGATCGCTAGGAGTCGGACACGACTGAGCGACTTCACTTTCACTTTTCACTTTCATGCATTGGAGAAGGAAATGGCAACCCACTCCAGTGTTCTTGCCTGGAGAATCCCAGGGATGAGGGAGCCTGGTGGGCTACTGTCTATGGGGTTGCACGGAGTCGGACACAACTGAAGCGACTTAGCAGCATATGTATTAACAGGGATTCCCTGGTTGCACAGACGACAAAGAATTCTCCTGCAAAAATAATAATAATAATAATTCTCCAGCAATGCAGGAGATCCAGGTTTGATCACTGGGTCAGGAAGATCCCCTGGAGTAGTAAATGGCAACCCACTCCAGTATTCTTGCCTGGATAATCCCACAGACAGAGGAGTCTGGCAAATCTAGAGTTCCATGAAGCTGAAAAGACTTGGACATGACTGAGTGACTAATAATACACTCTATATATTAATATGTATATGGGTGATTAATTTGGCTGTATGATAGAAATGAACGCAACGTTGTAAAGCAACTATACTCCAATAAAATTAATTTTTAAAAATTCTTAATATTTTTTAACAATGGGCCCCACGTTTTAATTTTGTACCCGGCCTTATAAATTATGTACCTAGTCCTGCCAATAGATATAATCAGTTCAGTTCAGTTCAGTCGCTCAATTGTGTCCGACTCTTTGCAACCCCATGAATCACAGCACGCCAGGCCTCTATGTCCATCACCAACTCCCAGAGTTCACCCAAACTCATGTCCATCGAGCTGGTGATGCCATCCAGCCATCTCATCCTCTGTCGTCCCCTTCTCCTCCTGCCCTCAATCCCTCCCAGCATCAGAGTTTTTTCCAATGAGTCAACTCTTCGCATGAGGTGGCCAAAGTATGGGAGTTTTAGCTTCAGCATCAGTCCTTCCAATGAACACTCAGGACTGATCTCCTTTAGAATGGACTGGTGGGATCTCCTTGCAGTCCAAGGGACTCAAGAGTCTTCTCCAACACCACTGTTCAAAAACAAATAGATATAATAGAATTATATATATATATATATAGTATACACATACCCACACACGTATGCAAGCACGTGTGTACACTCAGATATATGTCAGTGAATTCAGCCTCACTCATACTCATTCCTACATTTCCCCCAAAGTAAACAAAATCAGGCTCTCATTTTCCCCTTCTTTTCCCTGGTCAATTAAAAAAAAAAAAAGAAAGAAAGTGATATTGAATGGAAACAAAGCATCTGTTTTTTGAGGAGACATCTGAGAAAGAAGAGATGTGCTATACTCGGACTCTAATTGTCTCCTGACTACAGATACTATTCCATGGTCCAAAATATACTGATCATTGTTTTAGCAACAATGGGAGTTAACAACGTCTTAAACCTTGGGCTGGAGATTATATTATTCAAGAAAACATCTGTGCAATGTTTTGAGTAATGATCTAGCCTACAAACTACATCTCCACCACAAGAAAAAAGTCAAAAGAAATGGTTACAGAAGTGCTCAGTTCAAAATTTCTTTCTTCGACGCCGAATCAATGTGACAACAAATGTCAGGGAACTTCTCTCAGATCTGACATTCCCACAAAAAGTAACTAATAGATGGTGATGATTCTAAACAAACTGAAATGTCTGGGTAATCATCTTTGATGGATCTTTTATCAAAGCAACTCCTCTCATGGGGTGACTTCTTGAGTGTCGCCTAAAAATTTGACCCATTAAGGAATTGCTTGATGACATCATGTATCAATATTACTCAGCTAGATAGTAGCCAGAGTTTACCCTTCTATATGGTTTTTTAATCTTATGTTTTTAAAGGTCTTTACATTTGTTAAATATTATTAATCACAATTTTTCTTCTTCAAGTTGGAAGACAAGAGAGGGAGTTTTGTTACTGATAGGGGCTGAGGGCTTCAGAAATAGGTCAGGTACAACCATGAGTAAGATAGCCTGCTTCAGGGGAAGGGAAATGCAAATTAACTATTGTAGACGTGGGTTAGTTTTTGCCCTGGCAGCAGCTGCTGAATAATTAGGGCCCAAAGGCCTTCATAAAGGTTATAAGTCTTGTTACCATGGCTAACCAAATCTGCTTGAGGAATTTTCCCATCACTATGGCAATTACGGGGTTTAACTCACTAGGTAGCTGATTTTGTGGCGTGTACATATTTGATGTGTCGGGGAAAATGAGCTTCTGGCGCTCCCCTATGGACCACTTTAGAGCTATGATCATAAATCCTCACTAAAGGGAAACTGATTCTTGGCAGAGGCAGTTTTAGGGGTGAGGGTGGAGTGAAAGGTGGGAGGAAGTAGGAAACATTTCATAAGCAATGTATCTGCAAACCTAGACCGTGACAGTGCACAATGTGATATAATGTCACGAGCTGGGCTACACTGTCTTTTAATGTCACATAACACGCATTTCATCTTTTTTTGTGATATTACAGGTAAGCACTCATCCTAGACAATTCTGATATGGCTTAGCTCCATGGGTTAGTTTTCCCATGAGTACCCCTTCCTTTCCCAAATGCCCCCTGTCAGGGCTGTGAAACCTGGCCCTTATCCTGCACCTTTTCTTATGGAACCTTGTGCCTCAGCTCTCTCACTTGTCACACTATCAAGTCTGTCTCTTATTCTGACACAAAATCTGATGTTAAGATGGGCTAGAGAGGCCAACAGTATGAGAACAGACATGAGTTTGATTTCTGATGGTATTAGTTCTGTGAATTGGGTGATTTCTTTCAACTACAGTTTTCTTACTTTTGAAATGGAAAATTGCTATTTTTAGAGGTTTCTCGCAAACATCAGATGTAAAAGAATACAGAAAAGTTATTTTTAATTTTAAGTATATTTGTCTATCATCTCTTATCATCTGGGGCTTCCCTATAGCTCAGATGGTAAAGAATCTGCCTGTAATGCAGGACCCAGGTTCAATTCCTGGGTCAGGAAGATCCCCTGGAGAAGGGAATGGCAACCCACTCCAGTACTCTTGCCTGGAGAATCCCATGGACAAAGGAGCCTGGAGGGCTACAGTCCATGGGGTCACAAAGAGTTGGACACGACTAAGTGACTAACGCTACTACTGTTCTCATCATCTATGTACCATTGCTTTCTTCTTGTATCTTCCATCTATCCATTTACCCATTTACTTTATTCTGTCCTTAATATGAAGACAAATGTATTGATGAAGCGTAAACATGTCAATTCACATCTTTATATAAAATATACAGTCTATGTAACTAATACATACTTTACATAATTTCAAAACACTTTTGACATTTAATTAGTAAAATGAAAAAATAGTTATGCAACATAGCTTTAATGTGGTCAAAGAAGATATTCTATCCACAGCTGAGCATACAATAAGCCTGGGGATTGGTACTGTTGGCACATGTATAACAAAAAGTCCATCAGTAAATGAAAGTGTATTTGCTTCTCTACAGATTTTACTTTCCATACCAATGGTCCTGGTTCACAAATTTTATTTTATTATAGACTAAATAAAATACTGTTAACAGATAATGTTTTAAAATATAGATAAATAGATATACAGAAATCATGAATTTATTAATAACTTATTAATAACTTTCCCTAACTAAATAGAGTTTTAATTTTGTGTATGTGTGCACAAGTGCCTCCTTTTTCAGTTGGTGAGGCATAAAGTACTTTATGTTGGTTAATAGCATGTCTTATTGTTGCTAAGCGACCTGGCCCAGGATTATGTTAAACTCTGAGGAATTATAGGCAGGATATGGATAGCCATCTGTGGAAAAGGGGATATTGGGAGTCAGAAGATGGAATCAGTGTCAGGGAAAGTATTTAATTATAAATTTACCAGCCTTCTTCGTTGTGACCCAATGTAGAAGGATAATTATAATCACCTTTGATGTGGGCAACGAATATTTATGGAAATCATATGCAAATATGTATTTTAAACGTCTAAGACTGGTTTAGTTCCGAAATAGTGTGCTTGTGTGCAGGCTTGGTCTCTTAGTCATGTCCAACTCTGTGAACCATGGACTGTAGCCCACCACACTCCTCAGTCCATGGAATTTTCCAGCATGAATACTGGAGTGGATTGCTATCTCCTTTCTCCAGGGGATCTTCCCAGTCCAGGTATCAAACCTGTGTCTCCTCATCTCATGCATTAGCAGGTAGACTCTTTGCCCCTGAGCCACCTGGGAAGCCCTCCTGAACTGGTGTACATGCACGCCAATGTGGATTTGAGACATGGCCCCAAATCTCTGACCTCTCCAACACACCCACTGACCTGAGTGCTATCACGCAGTTTCTCCTAGATAGAATTTCAGAAGCCAGCCATTTATGACAAGCCAAATTCTCTATACCATAGACAGCTTATATAAGTACTACCTCTTAGGGACACAAAGATGTGGAGATAGTAAGACAGTGATCTTAAGTTATAACCTCAAACAGTATCTAACCACAGGAAATCTGATCCTTAGAAGTAAGCTTGTCTGAGATTAAGCCAGACTGACTGAAAGGTTAGGTTAGGTTCAGTGTAGAAAGAAGCAAGATACCTATATCACATGACTCTCCATCTAATTTCTACTTGATCTAATACAGAACTGGATTTATGCCTCCATACTTATGACAGTCCCAAAAGAGTAGAAAGGCAATAAAGCATATTTGAGATCACTTCAAATGTTAGTAACAGACAAAAATGGACTCCAACCACTTACTAATTAATTGAACTGAGCAAGTTATCTAATTTCTTTGAAACTAGATAAATTTAATGGTTGTTGTCAGGATAGAGAAAATATGCATGACATTATTTGCATATTATTTACTATAAAATAACACTCTATAATGTTAATTATTTCTATTATTATTATTGTTATAATTATTATTAATAAAAATCTTAAATGTACATAATTACAGAGACTCTAGTGCTCTGATATTTGGGGCAGAATATTTTTAACTTGGGCTTCCCTGGTGGCTCAGTAGTAAAAGGATCCCCCTGCAAAGCAGGATGACACAGGAGTTGTAGGTTCTAGCCCTGGATTGGGAAGATCCCCTTGAGAAGGAAATGGTAACCCACTTCAGTATTCTTGCCTGGAGAATTCCACGGACAGAGGAGCCTGGTGAGCTACAGTTCAGAGGGTTGCAAAGAGTCAAATATGACCTAGCTACTGAGCACATATTTTTAGCATAATATTCAAGCTTCCCATATATCATTTTGATCTGAAAGGTACAGAGCAAGAGTCTAAAATCTTCTTTTGGGAATCCCTCTTCCTCTTCCTCTTTTTTTCAGCTAAAATGAATGGACATTTGTGTGGATGATTTGGTGTCTACTTCTTTATGAAGGGACTTCCCTGGTGGCTCAAACAGTAAAGTGTCTGTCTACAATGTGGGAGACCCAGGTTCGATCCCTGGGTCAGGAAGATCCCCTGGAGAAGGAAATGGCAATCCAGTCCAGTACTATTGCCTGGAAAATCCCATGGACAGAGGAGGCTGGTAGGCTACAGTCCATGGGGTCGCAAAGAGTCAGACACAACTGAGCAACTTCACTTTCACTTTCTTTATGAAACCACTCCTGGTAACTCTATTCAACACTGCTCACTTTGTTGACAGCCCATGGTGTTAATTATACAGAATGTGTTAACACATTTATCTCTTCATCAGAGGGTCTCTGCTGGGCTCCTGTGCATATTGCCTTATTAACACATCTGTTAAAGTCCTGTAAGTCAGAGATTTTGCCTTATGTTTCCTCTAGGTCTCCCATGGCACATAATTAGCACATTCTGGAAAGATTCTAAGTCATACTGAATCAGAATCCCATATTCACCTCATTTTTGGTAAAATTCCCAGTTGAATTTCAACTACTTCCTTTCAAAACACAGTTTCCACAATAGTGAGCAGTACTCCACTAATGTCCTGAACTATGCTACTTCAGAGCTTTGTTGTTGTTGCTGTTCAGTCACTAAGTTGTGTTCAGCTCTTGGCAACCCCAGGGACTACAGCATCCCAGGCTTCCCTGTCCTTCACTGTCTCCCAGAGTTTGCTCAAGTTCATGTCCTTCGAATCGGTGATGCCCCAACCACCTCATCTCCTGTCGCCCTCCTTTTCCTCCTGCCCTCAATCTTTCCCAGCATCAGAGTCTCTTCCAATGAGTTGGCTCATCACATCAGGTGGCCAAAGTATTTGAGCTTCAGCTTCAGCATTAGTCCTTCGAATAAATATTCAGGACTGATTTCCTTTAAGATTGACTGGTTTGATCGCCTTGCAGTCCAAGGGACTCTCAAGAGTCTTCTCCAATACCACATTCAAAAGCATCAATTTTTTAGCACTCAGCTTTAATTATAGTCCAACTCTCACATCCATACATGACCACTGGAAAAACCATAGCTTTGACTAGATGAACCTTTGTTGGCAAAGTGATATCTCTGCTTTCTAATATGCTTCTAGGTTTGTCATAGTTTTTCTTCCAAGGAGCAAGTGTCTTTTAATTCAAGGCTGCAGTCACCATCAGCAGTGATTTTGGAGCCCAAGAAAATAAAATCTGTCATTATATCCACTTTTTCCCCATCTATGTGCATGAAGTGATGGTCCTGAATGCCATGATCTTCATTTTCTGAATGTTGAGTTTTAAGCCAGCTTTTTCACTCTCCTCTATCACCTTCATCAAGAGGCTCTTTAGTTTCTCTTCACTTTCTGCCATTAGAGTGGTATCAAGTGCATATCTGAGGTTGTTGATATTTCTCCTGGCAATCTTGATTCTTGCTTGAAATTCATCCAGCCCAGCATTTTGCATTATTTTTTCTTCAGAGTTACTGTTTTCTAGATGCCTGTTTCTAAATTTCAGAGTCATCAAGCATTTTGCTTTTGTACCATTATAATTGTTAAACTGTTTTGACTTCTCTATATCCATAAGTTATTCTGTTTATGGTCTATTTTGATATCTGAGTTTTAGTTTATAACAATGCGTGCATTCTATAAAAATATCTTATTTCATCATTCCATTCACTTATTATTCAAGGAATATCATGCTAATTTGTTAAAAAATTATCACATTTTAAATTTGATCAAGATTTTAAGTCTGTATTTCCTGCTGCATAAGCCTCAAATTAAACTTGATTAATCTTTACCATTCTATTATTTCAAAGATTGAGTCTACAAGATGCATATGTGTGGACGACATTTATTTTTTTATTTAAACTTACAACTTTTTCTGATTTCAAAGGAATTAAATTGTCATTGAAGAAAATTTGGAAAAGATGGAGAGGTAAATAAATATAAATAAATAAAACCCCATGAGATCTCGTACCTAGAAATACCCACTGTGAACATTTTAAAACTTTTTTTGGAACCAATTTTAGATTTACAGAAAAACTGCAGAATTGTTCCTGGAGTTTTCATATATTCCCTCAGGTAGATTCTCTTAATGACGGCATTTTGCACAACCATAGTGCAGGGGTCAGAACCAAGGAAAACCATGGGTAGAATGCTACTGACTTTTTGGTTATTATTCTCTTCCCTAGTTACCACTGTCTTTACAAATCTTGTACAAATTTCCCTAAGCCACATCAGACTGGAGAGCAGATATGGCAAAGTAATAGTAACAAGACACTATTCCTCTGAATACAAACTCATCTACAGGGCTGAGGAAACATCTGGATCTTTCACATTTTTCATTCATTCATTAACTGTTTGATTCCAGCTTCCTAAGGACCAGTCATTATTCAGGCTCTGGAAATACTGCTTGAGCAAACACTTCTCTTGGTAAAGCTGGCACTCTAGTGAGGGAGAGAAACAATACAAACACATTTATATTACAGTGTCAGGAGGTAATAAGTGCTAAAGAAATGAGCAGGGTAATGGGATAGAATCTGATAAAGAAGGGAGAGAATTGTTTTACATAGTATGGATAGGGAAGATTTTTCAGTCATGTAGCATTTGAGCAGAGTTCAGTGTCAGTCTAGCAAACCTCTAGAAAACAAGGTTTTCAGGCAGAATTTTTTTTTCCTTAGAAGAACAAATGATTAAATAAGTCAGGTCAGTGTAATCAGAGCAGCTCTCAGATTCCCTATGGTGAAAGACAAATTGATTTTTATTGATCTTTTGTAAAATAGAAAATAGGAGTATGTCCTCATGGGTCAGTGGCCTACAATTTGCTGACTAGTGCCGGTCCTTAGAGTAACACGGATATCTACCACTCCCCTAGCTTAGGGATTCTATCAACCTGAGGTTGGAACTAAACTGATCTCTTTGCAGGACACGAGACTTATTAAACAATTTTTAAGAAATAAAAACACATGAAATAGAGCTTTGCCATTTAATTTCTTCACCTGCCCCAGAACACTGTAATCTGAATACTGGGCTGCATTCAACAAGAGGTAACTACTGGTTGTTCTTCCCCTTCCCACTCTTATCATGGCTTTTTTTTAAACAAGGGGAGCACCCCAACAATAAAGGAATCTCAGAATAGCTGTCCACCACTTTGAATAACTTAGCTTGTTACTATATATCTGACCAGCTACCATGAGTTACAGTGCTAAGGCAGATGGGTACTCTCCATCTCAAACTGGTGGTGATAGATGACATGTCTCTGTTTGTCAAAGATACTGACTGATAACCTCAGAGTAACTGCTGATAGTCTCAGTTCTGCTGGGAAGAGATGGAAATACAGATGGATACACTGACCAGAGTTTTTCAACAGGGGAACCTTTCTCAGGCAATACTCCAAATTGCTAATAAAACACAGTATTTAAAATCTTAGGACTTTATGTCTGAGGAACAGCCATACAAGTATTTTCTAAACCTTGTTTTGCTTTAGTCAGCATTTCTTTGAAACCAGGGAAAATCAGCCAGTCAAGTAGTTGTTCTTTCTTTGTCACTTGGAGTTCCTGGTAGAGTTTCTGACAGAAATTTTCTATCTCAAGGAGGCCCACTCATTTGAAAATAAATTAGAAATATCTGGCACAAAATTATCTTTGCAACAAGTGGTACATTCTCCAAGATATTTATGATGATAACCATTAGCTAAAATTTCAAGCTCAAAGAAGACAAAAGGAAAATTTCTGTGTCTACCTCAATTTTTAAATCTTGAAATAAACTAAGAGCTCTGCCCAGAAGATTTGGATATTATATTAACTGTTGACATCACCAATAATATTCATTGCCTTCTTGAGTTATGAAACCTACTGGGTAAAATATGATAGCCAGGATCCTGGAAGAGCTGACCTATTCTACCATAGACTATCAAAGAAAAACCCCATGTTTTAGCATTTTAGTCCTCTTCCAGCCTCATCCTTATCCATGGGGAGAAAAACAAACAAACAAAAAAAAAACAAAACACAACAACTATGGCCCAAAGAGTTGTGTCCTCCAGGAGTCATAGCTAGTTTTCTAGACCATGTTTCAGGTACCTGGTACCTGTGAAATTTCCTGCCCAAGTAATCTGTATCCACTTGGAACATCTGTGAGAGCCCCTCAAAAGATTCAACTTGCCTAAGGCAAAATACACAACCAGTATGCAAACCCATAAACTCAAAGAGTGTCCAAGAGATGGCTGTGTGTCTGCCTGCAACCTGAACATATGAGCTGGAGTGTCTACACATACATGTATGAGGCCTCTCAAGGTGCTAGATGGTATTTATATAAAGGAGAAGAGAGAGAGGTAAGCCAAGGTATCTCCACATTCCAACTTGGAACTTATGGGGCCCAACAATTCTATATTCAAATCTGGTTACCCAAGTCATTTATAATGTTACATTTGTTCAAGTTCAGAGAATAGAACATTCTATAAATAGTTTGATAGAATGATTTAAGTTTCCTAAATATTTCAGCATATGGTGTATATGCCTCAGGGTTCCCCTGCCTTACCCCCTGTATTCAGGATGTATTCAGGGATGTTTTCAGGGATCTGCAGAGGGCATACACGAAAGAGCTGAGTAAAGAGAGTTTAATGAAGGAATATTTACAAAGATGTTAAAAAGATAAAGGGAAATCAGTTGCTAGCAATAGCAGGAATCTACTACCATTCGTAAGCATGAAGGCAAGGGTGAAGGTTTATTTAAGGAACCTAGAGAGAAATCAGTTCAGAAGACATTCCCCAGATGTTTGAGCTTTTGCTACAGGAAATGCGGTTGCTGACAGCCCACAGCCTGGCAGAGAGGGATAGGCCATGAATATCACAAACTTCTCTCTTCTGCTCTCTCATCTCCTGGGAGTACCTTCTATTGGCTAAATCCAATTAAAAGCCAGATGGAAAAAGAACCTAATCAATGGAATCCAAAAAGTAAAGCCTCCTAGTTTAGAGTGCAGAATGGAGAAGAGCAGAGAAAAGGAAAAGGCAATATGAATAGGTTAGGGTCAAACAAAATTCAAATCCAAACTATGCTGCCTTGAGTAATTTGTTTATTAATTCAAAGTCTTCAGCTCTTCATTTGTAAAATGAATGTCTTAATAACATCTTCATTATGAGGATGTAATGATTAAGTAAGAACACTTTTATAGTATTTATAATAGTATCAGGTCTGGTAGATGTGGAATTCTACACGATGAAGTCACAGGTTTCAGTATGTCCAGTCATAAACTCTATGAGCTATATTCATTCATCAAAAAAATTTTATTGAGTGTCTACTGAGTATTACTTTGCCAACAAAGGTATAGTCAAGGCTATGGTTTGTCCAGTAGTCATGTATTGAGAGTTGGACTATAAAGAAAGCTGAGTGCCAAAAAATTGATGCTTTTGAACTGTGGTGTTGAAGAAGACTCCTAAGAGTTCCTTGGACTGCAAGGAGATCAAACCAGCTGATCCTAAAGAAAATTAGTCTTGAATATTCACTGGAAGGACTAATGCTGAAGCCCCAATACTGTGGCCACTAGAAGCAAAAAACTGACACATTAGAAAAGACTCTGATGCTGGGAAAGATTGGAGACAGAAGGAGAAGGGGACAACAGAGGATGAGATGGTTGGATGGTATCACCGACTCAATGGACATGAGTTTGAGCAAGCTCTGGAAGTTGGTGATGGACAGGGAAGCCTGGTGTGCTGCCATCCATGGGGTCACAAAGAGTCAGACAGAACTGAGTGACTGAACTGAACTGAACTGAATATCAGCCACTGTGCTCAACTATGGGATACAGAAATGAACAAAACAGGTAAAAATATCTGCTGTCTTGGATAAATGAGAAAAAAAAATTCCCTTCTGTGATGTAGTTTTTAAACTGACTGGGGATATAAACAAATAAACAAGAAGTTTCTATATAAGAAACTAAGCATGAGGGATATAGTGTTTAATTACTCTGGAATCAGACTGTTCAGGTTTGAAATTTTAGATTTTCTACTTCCTAGATTTTTTACTTTGGGAAATGTTCTGGTTACACCAAAACCTAACAGTTTAAAACAATCATTTTATTACACTCACTAATTCTGTGGTCATGGATTCAGAAAGAGCATAACGAGCTTGGAACTTCACCTAATAAGTCTTGGAAGCTCAAGATGAGGATGGATGACTCAGGGATGGAATCAACAGGAGGTGGGTGTGTTCATTCTCATGTCTAGCAACAGATGCTGGCTGAGACCAGCTCTGGCTGTAGGCCAGAACGCCGTGGCCAGTCCTCTTCACCTCAGCTTTCTCACAGCATGACAGCACAAATCTTTTATCTGGCTGCTGAGAGGTTCAAAAGGGAGCATCCCAAGAGAATCATTTGAGAGTCACTGTCACAGCTTCCTCTCTAGCTTTAGAAGTCAGAGAGTACCTCAGCTTCTGTAGTCACAAGCCACCCAGAATCAGATATAGGAAACACAGACTTCATCTTTCAAGGGGAGCAGTGTTAGAGTTATAAGAGAACATATAAGAAACAAAAGCAGCTAGCTTTAGGAAAATATAGCCATGCTTATCCCCTCTGCAAATCTGTTTCCTTCATCTATAAAATGAAGATGGGATTAATACCTAAGAACATCATTATATTAAACAGGATGAAACATATATGCTTAAATTGTGCCTGACATACCATACATGATCAAGAAATATTAGGTGATATTTTAAAAAACCAAATACCACTGAAAGAGCATAGATAAGGTCCCTGGACTTAGTGGGATGTCAGTCAAGTAAGATATCTAAACTTAAATGTGAGAAATAGGTAAGGATAGCTTAAGTGAAGCAAAGCGCAAGGAAAAGGAAGATTTTTCTTAAGCGAAGACTGAGATGCTGTAACAAAAAGCCCCAATAACTTAAAACACAAAGAAATTTCTCTCTTGTAGATAGCCCAAATGGGAATGCCCGAGTCAGCAATATAGATCTTTCTCACATTTTCACTTATAGGGCTTGAGTTCTTTTCGAGTCGTTCCCTCTCAACTTTAGAGGGCGTAATTTATTGTCTGATATCATTGTCAAAGCTGGTCACATAATATATGGGTTGCAAGCAGTGAGGAATGTGAAAAGAATGTGAAAGGGCATACTTGATATATTCAGACTGAGTCCCAGGAGCAACATACAGCTCTTCTTACTTTTTGTTGGCAAACATTAGGCCATGTGACTTTCCCTAATAGCAAAGACAGCAGGACATACCTCTAGCTTGGCAGCCATATGTCGAATCAGAGGAAACGAATAGATACTGTTGGGAAAATATCACTCTCTTACATCCAGACTAAGGGAAAATACCCCAAAAGCAAGAGAGACCCTGGAGACTATAAGTTGTAAGTTTATCAAATAAAGCGGAGGATAGAACACGATGAGAAGGACAATGACACCAAACGGAACAGACAGGAGTTAGATTATAAAAATCCAAATGAACCAAATTAAAGGGTCATTATTATACATTAGTATGGCACCCCACTCCAGTACTCCTGCCTGGAAAATCCCATGGATGGAGGAGCCTGGTGGGCTGCAGTCCATGGGGTCGCGAAGAGTCGGACACGACTGAGCAACTTCACTTTCACTTTTCACTTTCATGTATTGGAGAAGGAATGGCAACCCACTCCAGTGTTCTCGCCTGGAGAATCCCAGGGATCAGGGAGCCTGGTGGGCTGCCTTCTATGGGGTCGCACAGAGTCGGATACGACTGAAGTGACCTAGCAGCAGCAGCAGCAGCAGCAGCAGCAGGAAGTCAATAAAAGTTTTCAATACGGAAGAAACATTGTCAGACTTGAAATTTCAAAACTCACTGGAAATCATGTGGAGATTGAGTTAATAAAGTTGATGTTTGGAGTCAGAGATGAATTATGAGGATGCTACAGTAACTGGAACTTCAGTCCATCTGTGATTCTTAGCATGCCATAGAAGAACACGTCTGGACAGGATGTACTTACAAAACAAGTGAATAAATATTCAGTTCAGTTCAGTCGCTCAGTCGTGTCCAACTCTTTGCGACCCCATGAACTGCAGCTAGGCCTCCCTGTCATCACCAGCTCCCAGAGTCCACCCACACCCATGTCCATTTATTCAGTAATGTCATCCAACCATCTCATCCTCTGTCGTCCCCTTCTCCTCATCATTTATTCATTGCATATATTTTCCATGTCTTTTATGTATGTAAGAAATATCAATTAACTGATATTCATATGTCAGAATTTGTGACCATATTTAAAAATCTACATTTATTTGTTTTGTTTAAAAACATCTCTATACTCTTAACATTTGGCAGTACTATAACTGATCCTATATATAAAGTATGTAGTCATTTTCTATGAAGTAATCTCCCAGAAATATGACTTCATTTCAGCCAACACCACATTTGTTTATAGCTACTGCATATAAATAAGTCAATATACTTTTAATGATCACAAATGAATCTTTTGGTTTTCATTAACTTTCTTGAGCATTCACACTAACTCACATTCAAATATTATGTACAAAGTTTATGTTCATTAACTCGAGTAGAAAGTTGACAAAATGACTCTGTGGCAACTAAGTGATGAATACCTGGAAAGAGTGTGATCTAACTTAGATGTGGAGATCGAGAAAGGTAAATAAGCAGAGAAATGAGGTTTGCTCAAGTTAGGAAGGCATAAGTTTTGGAAACAGATTATATTTGGGGTTTTTAACTCCAGTCTGTCACTCGGTAGCTGTGTTACTCTAAGAAAGTTATCTTACTTCTATAAACCTATTTTATTTTATTTAAATTTATAATATTTATGTGAAATATGAATATTGTGACTATTCAATTTATACACACATAAATATGAGTAACCGAGTATTGTCACAATACACATTTCCTAGAGAAAATCTACATCCCTTTTCTGCTCTTTTCTGACATTTTGTTGGCAGCCAATCCCTAAAACCCAAGAAGAATTCTGCGGAGTATAGCAACAGCCACAATGTTGGGAGTTTCATCTTTGCATTGAGAGCGATCTGTGAATATAGGAAGAGAGCATTGCATAGAAATACAAAATGTAATGGACTTTTAATTTGTGAGAATGTAATAATTTTAAATAAGGTGATAAAATGGAAAATTGAAAAGTAATAATTTTCCATTTTTGGAATTTCAATATGATACAAAATGAATAATATCTTGAAGCCCACTTATTTAAATGATTTAGAATAATAAGCCTACTAAAAGAATAAGTATAAAATGTGCCCTACATTTATTTCTCTTTCTAGAGTAGGTTTACTGTTAAATGAGTATAGAATAGTATTCAAAATCTGCCCCAGATCATGTGTCAAAAATCCTACAGGATAAGAGAAATGCTCTAATTAGAGACATCAGGAGAGAACTAGGAACGTGGGATTTAACAGTAAGGTCTAATGAATCCAAATGTTAGCACACGCTTTTTAAAAATCCATTCTTTGGCATTCAGTATGATTGTCATCCTTTGGCATTAAAGACTGTAAATGAAGCTTTATAAGAGGAGTCTTCAACATGTTTAACATCTGACTTATGATTTCTAGACCAATGTAATAGACCAGCACAATTTTTCCTTAGATAACTTCTCTTTATTACAACAATTCAATTGAATGTAATAAACGCTCATTGTATGAATGTTACATGAAAAGCAGAAGTCTAGATGGATATTGGGGGAAACAGCAAATAAAATACCATGCCTTCTTGATCTCTCAAGATCAAGGGAGTTATTAATAGACCACAGACACACACTGAAAAATTATTCTAAGGTTAACTCCACTTTTATTTTAAAGTAAAACAAAAACTGAAATCACTTAATTTTGTTTTCAAATAAGTTTGGGAGAAAATGTATTATGAATACCTGGAGAAAGAAGATGTCAATTTTATGTTAAGTGGGGGTAAAGGAGGTGCTTTAGAAAAGGCAATGTCTAATGCTGGCCTTGAGAGAGATGTACAGCTATTCAAGAATAGAAGCAGCACAATTGAAAGAGAGTGAACACCAAACACGAGGGCATGAGGAAGCAGACCTTCAGGGAAGAATTATTTCTCTGTGCTCGTAGTACAGTCCCAGTGCTGGGGTGAGAACTGGGAAATAAATAAACTCTAAGAAAAAAAATCTGAAAAGGGAGATTTTTAAAAAAATATCAATGTACTGAGACCACCTAACCTGCCTCTTGAGAAATCTGTCTGCAGGTCAGGAAGCAACAGTTAGAACTGGACATGGAACAACAGACTGGTTCCAAATAGGAAAAGGAGTACATCAAGGCTGTATATTGTCACCCTGCTTATTTAACTTCTATGCAGAGTACATCATGAGAAACGCTGGACTGGAAGAAACACAAGCTGGAATCAAGATTGCCCGGAGAAATATCAATCACCTCAGATATGCAGATGACACCACCCTTATGGCAGAAAGTGAAGAGGAGCTAAAAAGCCTCCTGATGAAAGTGAAAGAGGAGAGTGAAAAAGTTGGCTTAAAGCTCACCATTCAGAAAATGAAGATCATGGCATCCGGTCCCATCACTTCATGGGAAATAGACGGGGAAACAGTGGAAACAGTGTCAGACTTTATTTTTGGGGGCTCCAAAATCACTGCAGATGGTGACTGCAGCCATGAAGTTAAAAGACACTTATTCCTTGGAAGAAAAGTTATGACCAACCTAGATAGCATATTCAAAAGCAGAGACATTACTTTGCCGACTAAGGTCCGTCTAGTCAAGGCTATGGTTTTTCCTGTGGTCATGTATGGATGTGAGAGTTGGACTGTGAAGAAGGCTGAGCGCCGAAGAATTGATGCTTTTGAACTGTGGTGTTGGAGAAGACTTTTGAGAGTCCCTTGGACTGCAAGGAGATCCAACCGGTGCATTCTGAAGGAGATCAGCCCTGGGATTTCTTTGGAAGGAATGATGCTAAAGCTGAAGCTCCAGTACTTTGGCCACCTCATGCGAAGAGTTGACTTATTGGAAAAGACTCTGACGCTGGGAGGGATTGGGGGCAGGAGGAGAAGGGGACAGAGGATGAGATGGCTGGATGGCATCACGGACTCGATGGACATGAGTCTGAGTGAACTCTGGGAGATGGTGATGAACAGGGAGGCCCGGCGTGCTGTGATTCATGGGGTCACAAAGAGTGGGACACGACTGAGCAACTGAACTGAACTGAACTGAGATATAATTTGGTATCATGCATATAACTTGGTATCGTAAAATTTACTCATCTAAAATGTATACTTTTTTAAACCATATTTACAGTGTGGTTCAACCATCATTACGATCAGTTTTGAATATTTCATCATTTGGAAAAGAAAGTCTCAATTCATTGCCAGTTATTCTTTATTCTCACCAAGCAAGAAAAGGGAATTTAATCTATTCTGTGAAGGACCTTAGATCTTGATTTACTAGATTATCATGCAAAACTATTGAAGTTTTTTAGTGACAGGCTGACATGATCACCTTCGTGTTTATGGAAAATGATTCTGGTAGCATTGTGTACTATGGGAAAGAGGCACTTAAATCGGAGGAGTCGATTTTTATTCTCTCATATTCTCTAATCTCTGCTAATTCCATATGTAACTATGGAAACATCCTACTCCATGGATTATATTCCACAGAAATTCCTGCATTTACAGCACTTTAAGCAAAACAACATTTATCAAGTATTATGTTTTACAACAGAGGAGAGTGAAAAAGTTGGCTTAAAATTCAACATTCAGAAAACTAAGATCATGGCATCTGGTCCCATCACTTCATGGCAAATAAATGGGCAAACAGTGGAGACAGTGACAGATTTTATTTTGGGGGGCTCCGAAATCACTGCAGATGGTGACTACAGCCATGAAATTAAAAGACGCTTGCTCCTTGGAAGAAAAGTTATGACCAACCTAGACAGCATATTAAAAAGCAGAGACATTACTTTGCCAGCAAAGGTCCTTCTAGTCAAAGCTATGGTTTTTCCAGTGGTTATGTATAGATGTGACAGTTGGACCATAAAGAAGGCTGAGCACCAAAGAATTGATGCTTTTGAACTGTGGTGTTGGAGAAAACTCTTGAGAGTCCCTTAGACTGCAAGGAGATCCAACCAGTTTATCCTAAAGGAAATCAGTCCTGGATATTCATTGGAAGGACTGATGCTGAAGCTGAAACTCCCATATTTTGGCCACCTGATGTGAAGAACTGACTTATTGGAAAAGACCCTGATGTTGCAAAGGACTGAAGGCAGGAGGAGAAGGGGACAAACAGAGGATGAGATGGTTGGATGGCATCACCAACTAAATGGAAATGAGTATGAGTAAACTCTGGGAGTCGGTGATGGACAGGGAGGCCGGGCATGATGCAGTCCATGGGGTTCCAAAGAGTCTCAGTTTCTTTAGATTTGTTTTAAAATGTTTTAGAAACCCAAGTATAGGCTTAGGAAATATATTTTATTAAAAAACATCAAGGATACAGAATTTTCTTAGTATGAATTTGACAAGAAAAGCATTAACAACAAACCTATGAGTGTGTAAACCCTAGAATAACGCTCCCTAGTGCATAGACAACCACCAGTCTTGCGGCTATGACTCTTAAACTGACCATTCTAAATAGTAACTCACTTTTAACTAATAACTCATTGTGTTGTTCACATGGCCACTGATTAATAAACTTGTTCAGGTCACAAAAGCCACTTCCATGCACCATCTGAGAGCAGCTCTCACAGAAACTCTACAAGGTGGAAAACCTAAGGCTATGAGAGGCACAAAGATTTTCCCATGTCATTGAGTCCATAGGTCCCCTGATCCCAAATAACAAGGGCATCTGAAAGGGTTAAAACACAGAATGCACATTTTCTCATTCTCCTACTCTTCCAAGGAAAGAATGCTTCATTAAACAAGGTTTACATTCCATTCCCAATGCAAGTCTTTGGCATTGGACCTTGACCCGACACAAGCCTGAATCTTCAGGAGTATTCTCTTTCTTCCTAATGTGCCACATAATGTATAATTTAAAGGACACGAACACAAATTATCTTCCTCTACTCAAGTCCTTCACCTTAACATCAGCCTCCCAACTACATCAACAGGATTTTTCATCCAAGGTTTCAGCCTCCTTAATGAGTGCTTCTTTTCTCTGGGCTAATTGTTTCTCTAATGTGTAGACTTTAATTAGGGTCCTCAGAATCCCAAATCTTAATACCTCCTCCTCTTGAGCATTCATAGAAAGATTGTGTGGAGACATGGAGATCTATGGATCTAACGTGGTTTCCTCCACTTTTTGACACTTCCTTCTTTCAGTGTCACCCTGCTGGTTACAAAATTTTGACAAGAAGAGACCCTGGTGTTTCACTGACTTTCAAATCATTGCCAAGTGTTTCTGGGAAAACATAAAAGCCAGTCTAAAGAGAAAAGCTTCAGAGTTAATACATGGTATCCAAACACATGAGAACTTCCTTGGAGTGAGATGATGTCCTCAAAAGGGGGTATCAGAGTGATTTGGAGATTAACATTCATATCGTATAATGGAGCTTCCTACTTTTGCTACTAAAAGGAGGATACCAGGATGGATTCTCCATGTAGATCCCATGTTGGCAAGGGTACAGAGAGTTGTTTGCCATATGTCTAAACATTTAAGGATGTAAATCAAGCTCACTGATGAAAACAACGTTCTATCTCTGAACTTTATCATGACCTGGAAAGTCAAGTTTAAATTTAGAATTCGCAGATTCCTCAGAGTTTTGTGCTAAAACCCGGATGCATTGGGAGCGCCGGTTTGCACTCAGAAAATTTCTTTTTTCATACCTTGCTCCATGCCATTTGGTGGCCCCATCTGCAACTGGCGTAGTGCCTCAGCCTCCCATCCTAAGTGCTCTGCCCCTTCCCAAAGAAACTTCTTTGAGGCCTAGAGGTCAGGGTATCACTTGCAAATTCCACTTCTGAGGATGGATCCAACCTTGGGAACTCTGCCAGGTTTAAGGAAGGCAGGGAATTCTTGTGCTCTGATATCCACTGTGTGATATAGAAGAGGGAATGATATATACTTTGGGGCCCTAGGAAATTATTGCTTAATGAGGAAAGGTATAACCTGAGGAGACTCAGAGAAGACTCTTTAAAAAGCAGGATGGGAGACTCGTTTCCCTCTTGTCCAAGTTTAAGTATTCTCTCTCCTACATACACACACTCTAAGCAATCAATCAAAAAAATCTGCTAGTTTGCCACCTTGAAAGTCATGTAACTAACTTCGGTTCAGTTCAGTTGCTCACTTGTTTCCAATTCTTTGTGACCCCATGAACCACAGCACGCCAGGCCTCCCTGTCCATCACCAACTCCCAGAGTCCACTCAAAACCATGTCCATTGAGTCGATGATACCATTCCAATTATCTCATCCTCTGTCGTTCCCTTCTCCTCCTGCCCTCAGTCTTTCTCAGCATCAGGGTCTTTTCCAATGAGTCAGCTCTTCGCATCAGGTGGCCAAAGTACTGGAGTTTCAGCTTCAACATCAGTCCTTCTACGAACACCCAGGACTGATCTCCTTTAGGATGGACTGGTTGGATCTCCTTGCAGTCCAAGGGACTCTCAAGAGTCTTCTCCAACACCACAGTTCAAAAGCATCAATTCTTCAGCACTCATAACTTCAACCTCTAGTAAAAATGGAGCGGTAATAATATTGACTGAACAGAAATCTAAGATGTCACCATGGTCCTCAATGAGTTCAGTCAACCAGAATGGATAGACAAAGGGACATGAAGTTCCAAACAAATTTAATACAAAGATCAAAGGCATAAAATAGTGGGGGTAGGGAAGTTAACCACTAAATTATTAATAAGAGGAGAAATACCATAGACAAGGAGACAGTGATTCAGAGAAGTTCGGTAACTACCCATGTGTCGCACTCATAATCTAGAAGAGACCAGTTCCAGGTCTGTCCATCTCCAAAACCCCATGTCTTTTCCTACTTCTTGGAAATGCTCTTTAGAATTATGAAGTTTCTCTCTTCCTTTCTCCTTTCTTTTCTAGCAGAAATATGTGAAAGGACATTTCTTTATCTCATATGCACTCGTTATCCCCTTTTCCTTGCTTCATTTCAGAACCTACCAGGATTACTTACTTCAGTTTTGTTAATTTCTTAATTTTCCACAACCAGTGCTCCCTGTTCTCACCTCTTATCCCTTTTACTTTCCGTCTCTACCAACACACTAGCCTTCCCGAATTCTGATCTGATTTGTGAAGGTTAGTATTCCATCTAGTCAAGGCTACGGTTTTTCCTGTGGTCATGTATGGATGTGAGAGTTGGACTGTGAAGAAGGCTGAGCGCCGAAGAATTGATGTTTTTGAACTGTGGTGTTGGAGAAGACTCTTGAGAGTCCTTTGGACTACAAGGAGATGCAACCAGTCCATTCTGAAGGAGATCAGCCCTGGGATTTCTTTGGAAGGAATGATGCTAAAGCTGAAACTCCAGTACTTTGGCCACCTCATGCGAAGAGTTGACTCATTGGAAAAGACTCTGGTGCTGGGAGGGATTGCGGGCAGGAGGAGAAGGGGACAACAGAGGATGAGATGGCTGGATGGCATCACGGACTCAAGGGATGTGAGTCTGAGTGAACTCCTGGAGTTGGTGATGGACAGGGAGGCCTGGCGTGCTATGATTCATGGGGTCGCAAAGAGTCAGATACGACTGAGCAACTAAACTGAACTGAACCACTTATCTGGGACATTTCATAAATGACAGGGAACTTGGACCTGAGTAGCCAACTCTATCCACCTTCCCCTTCTACATGCCTCACCTGGCTCATTACCCACTGAGGGGAAAAAAAATGTTCTTCCTTGCTAGTTTCGCACCAGGTGATTATGAAAACAATTAAGTGATGTGAATTTCTTAATCAATTTCATGCTGAGAGGATCAGCAAGTCATAACAGAAAGATAATTTTAAGGGAATTAATACACTATCTGGTTTTAACCTTTCTCTGTATCCACCAGGCAGGCCTAGATACTCAACACTGTCAGCAAAATAAGCAATATGTCAATGGATAAATAAAACAGTGATCTTCAATTATGATACCTTTTCAAATACTAATTATCAGAGGCTGTGTATAGAATGACAGAAACATTTGCAACTATCTGGAATGTTACATCTTCATAAAGATAATATAAAATAGCTGCAATTGGTAATAACCTACCAGGTTCCAGATGCTTTATATTTGCAACTTCTAATCTCTGCAGTACTGGTTTTTGGAATGCAATCTCTGCATTACATACTCGTTTTTCCAGTAGTCAGGTATGGATGGGATAGTTGAACCATAAAGAAAGCTGAGCACCAAATAATTGATGCTTTTGAACTGTGGTTTTGGAGAAGACTCTTGAGAATCTCTTGGACAGCAAGGAAATCAAACCAATCAATCCTAAAGGAAATCAGGGCTTTCGTTGGAAGGACTGATGCTGAAGCTGAAGCTCCAATACTTTGGCCATCTGATGCAAAGAACTGACTCATTGGAAAAGACCCTGATTCTGGGAAAGATTGAGAGTGGGAGGAGAAAGGGATGACAGAGGATGAAATGGTTGGATGGCATCACCGACTCAATGGACATGAGTTTGGGTATACTCTGGGAGTTGCTGATGGACAGGGAAGCCTGGTGTGCTGCAGTCCATGGGGTCACAAAGAGTCAGACATGACTGAGCGACTGAACTGAATCTCTGCATTTCTCTGAGTTATTTCTCTCCTCATATTAGATATGAGAATATAAGATATTGAGAGGCAGAGATTTTTTCCAAGGTCACACAGCTGATGAGAGGTAACATTGATTTATAACCCCCTGTATTTGAATCCAGCTTGACATCAAGTTATCCTGTTCTTCCAAGGTAAACCAAGGATGAAAATAACCACAACTTTGGAGGAAATAATTCTAAAGCTTGGCTTCCCTGCTGGCTCAGTGGTAAAGAATCTACCTGCCATGCAGGAGACATGGGTTTGATTCCTACTCTGCAAGATTCCCTGGAGAAAGAAAAGGCAACCCACTCCAACATTCTTGCCTGAGAAATCCCATGGACAGAGGAACCTAGTGATCTATAGTCCATGGGGTCTCAAAAGAGTCAGACACGACTTAGTGACTAAACAATAATTCTAAAACTTAGGGAGCAAAACTTTTTCTCACCCCTGGGATAGTTTCAGTTTATTCTTTTTCCATGCTTCTGAAGTCTCAGTAGTTCTTGGAGTAATAGCCTAACATGATAGAAAAGATGGAGATCTTGGAACAGGATGGACCTACATCAGAACCATAGATATCCCTTTAATTCCTTGTGAGACCTTAGACATGTCACATCATCTAAATCTCAGTTTACTCTTCTGGGAAATGTATTTTATACAGATGAATTCTAGTCCATTGTGAAGGTGAGCAAGAAGAGTAATTTATTTCAACTTAGCTAAATTTCTATAAGCCTTTATTCTGCAAAAGGAGGTAGAAATCTATCTCAGTCAATGGATGCCTTATGCTCCCTCCTTCATTTGGAATGTGAAAAGGCTTGCAAAAGTGTAAATGGTGAACAGTAAAGAGAAATGATTCTAAATATTTGTCTGGACCAAAATCCACTGAGGCCAGCATCCTCTTGGGTTGTGTTTAAGCTTTAGTTCATGAAAGTCACCAGAGAGCCATGTAAAGGTTCAGTGACTTTCTTAACTATGTTTTTATCACTGTGAGATACATGGAAATCCTCCTGATTCCAAAACATGCTGAGAAAAGAGATCCTCTATATGGCAGTACCCAAAGTTTTTGGCACCAGGGACTGGTTTCGTGGAAGACAACTTTTCCACGGAACAGGGAAGGGAATGGGGGAGGATGGTTTTGGGATGATCCAAGCCCACTACATTTATTGTGCCCTTTATTTCTATTATTACATCAGCTCCACCTCAGATCATAGGGTGTTAGATCCTGTGGTTTGGCAACCGTATGACACTACAACCTCATCTACCCAGCAGAGCACTTGGCATCTCTCTGGTAGAGTCTTGCCTTACCACTGGGCTCCAACTAGACAATAAGCCAGCAGCAGGCATGCCTAGAATATTTGTTTCCCAAGAGCTAGTTTTGAAAACTCATCCTTTATACATCAAAATTATTGTCAAGTAATAATGAAATAACACAAACAATAATAATGGTCAGAAAAAATACATTTAATGAAATTTTCTTTTACTGAAATTTCTATATATGATCATACCAGGAGAAATAAATAATAACAATACAAAGGGCAAAAAAGGTAATAAATGTGTGCTTTCTAATTGCCCTAATGTTTCTGTGGAGAAAATTAAAAATAAATAGTGCTCTTCTGCTATGATAACACTGTCATAATTTAATAATAACTACAATAAAGAGATGAAAAATCTCTAGGTTAAAGGTATTTAAATTCAGTAGAATATTTTATGCATAAACTGTACATTTAACCAACAAAAATATCATACCTCGCAGTTCATGCTCTATTGAACTCTTTAAAATTCTAAGTACAAGCAAAATTTTCATTAAGTCACACATTATGGCATAAGTGAAATAATTCAAGTTCTGTTTCTCGTCTTTGTAACAAACACGCTATCACTATTTATTTCCAATGCTCTGTTTAAGCACAGTAAATGGAGCCAAATGCTACAGAAGGGAACTATAAGGAATCTAAACCATCACAAGTTTACTCTAGGAATAATTTGCGTACAGCTGAGCAGGTGGATGAGGGGGATTCTATTAGGTTCCTAAGCCTGTATGTGAAATTATTCATACTTGGTGGGTTAATATCATTGAAATTCATTCTTATAGTTCAGAAGTCCAGATATCCAAAACCAAGGTGTTGGCAGGGACACACTCCCTCCGCAGACCCCAGGGAAGACTCAGTAGTTTCTGGAACTGTCATTACTCCTGGGTGTGGCTGCAATTCCATATGTACTCTTCTCTATGCATCAATTTCCTATGTGTCTCCTATAAATGTACTTATCATTGGATTTAGGGTCCCCTTTCCTCAATAATCCAAAATGGTCTCATCACAAGAACCTCAATTTTATCTGCAGATACCGTTTTGCAAAATTGTCACAGGTTTTGGGAATTACAATATGCACCTAACCTTGGTAGCGCGGCACCAATAAGCCACCGCAAAGGCCAACTTAGGAGGTGTTCTCTCAACAACTTCTATTATTAAAGGAAAACTTTTTTACAAGTAAGAATAAATTGTAAGTTTGGGTATCTTTTTTTCGGAGAGAAGCATTTGAATACTGACATTGTTTGGAATAACCTGCTCATGGTGATGGTAAAAAGCAGGCTGCACGGGCTTCCTCAGTGGCAGGGTGGTAAAGACTCCACCTGCCAAGGCAGCGGACGCAGGAGACACAGGTTCGATCCCTCGGTTGGGAAGATCCTCTGGAGTAGAAAATGGCAACCCACTCCAGTGTTCTTGCCTGGATAATTCCAAGAACAGAGGAGCCTGGTGGGCTCAGTCCATGGGGTCGCAAAGAGTCAGACACAGCTGAGCACGCACACAAGCTTTTAACTAGAGCCCTTGCTCCACCTCAAGGGTTTGAAATGGGGCCACAGTGAAGAGCCCACGTGGGGCAATGAAGACCCCCGCACAGTCAAGAACTAAATAAACATTTTCTTTGAAAGCAGATTCCAAGTTGGTTTTATTGCTATTGTTGAATCCTTACCATCAATGCAACTTTTTATTGCCTGCGGCCAGGACAGACTTGGCCTCCCCCTTCCCTCAGTTACTTTTGTTACCACATGGAAGGGCACAAGCCCCTCTGTTTTCAAAACCTATGAACATATTTGATGGTTCATCACTTTTTAGAATTTGTCCCAGAGAATAGATATGGGGCCCCTTCCACCAGGATTTACCCTCAATTCTGTCTCATTTTTCCCCTAACTCTCATTTCCTCTCATCCTAGAAAAATCCATTCGTACTTTGAAGGACAGACAGTAATAAGTAGGTGGGAGCAACTGGAATTTCAACTTCACACACTGCTTTCTCTCTAAGTTTTTCCTATATGCCAACACTTGGATTCCCTTAGGGGCCTAGGTATTCTAAACCACACAGTCATGAAGTCTCTTTCTCTCTTGCTTTCTGTTTCTCATCCTTTCCCTTAGGCATGCTGCTCGTGCGGAGCACTGCAATAGAAAGTGAAAATCTTTATCTCCAGCTCTTTTGGGTTAGTTACTGTGTTCCCCCCACTTGCAGAAGCAGAGACATCCCCTTAAGGCTTACTTATTTCCCAAGTATTTCTCTTGACTAGAAGTTTAAAATATTTTCCCTTAGGCCTCAGGCTTTAGAATCTGCTTAGTTCAGTTAGGCTGAGCAAGATATGGATATGGATGAGGTCTTGACTGCAGGTTCAGTTCTTACATACATGCTATCTATCTATAAAGAACCCACCTGTCAATGCAAGAGATCCAGTTCCCTTGGAGAAGGAAATGACATCCCACTCTAGTATTCTTGCCTGGAAAATCCCATGGATAGAGGAGCCTGGCAGGATACAGTCCATGTGGTCGCAAAAGAGTTGGACATGACTAAGTGACTAAACAACAATAACAAAATATATAAATATAAACAATATTAACAATAACAATAACTACACACACACACACATATATATATATATGTTAGGTTGCAGGTTAATTCCTTTATCTTAATTACCTGCAAGAAACAGGACTGTGTAGAAACTGTGTTGCCTTCTCCTCCCCAGCCAACTATCTTCTAAATGCACGCTCCCTCACATGATGTGCCTTCGTTGGAAATCTAAACTATAAAGCACAGCACAGTTCCTAAACATAAGGGCTGGTAACAAAGAGCATGATTTAATCCTCAGTTAACCCTGGTGGCTCAGAGGGTAAAGCGTCTGCCTACAATGCGGGAGACCTGGGTTGGATCCCTGGGTCAGGAAGATCCCATAGAGAAGGAAATGGCAATCCACTCCAGTTCTCTTGCCTGGAAAATCCCATGGATGGGGAACCCTGGTGTGCTACAGTCCCTGGGGTGGCAAAGAGCTGGACAGAGTCGGACACAACTGAGTGACTTCATTTTGACTTTTCACTTTCAATGCAGACCAAATGCAATCAATTGCATCATCTTCCCAAACACTGTCTCCACTCGCCAGCACCTCAGCTACTTTTCCATATCTGTAGACCAACATGATATGTGTCCTACCCTATTTCAAAATTAAAAGTGTAAAGAAGATCTCTGCAAAACGGCAAGTTTTTAAATTTTGGTAGCCTTCCCCCAAAACACCTATGGATTATTCTTTAAAAGTGAGCTATTAAGCTTCTTCATTTGCCTGCGTTTCATTATTCATTCACCTCAGAGAGGACTAGAGCCAGCCTAATCTAGAATTTTGTTTCTACTACTGAGTTTCAGTTTTTTTTTCCATAATCTCATTCTTATATTTTCCACACAGTTGCAATATCCCTCTTTCTATAAAAGACTGACTATAAAGTTTCTGAATCATCTTGGATACTGTATTTGAAAAATGTAGTGGTGACAACTTTCACTGAAAGTTTCTTTTTTCTTACATATGTTTTCAGGCAAGATCTGTATTCTGCTGTATGAGAGCATGGGAGAATGAGTTTGCCAAATGGGAATCTTCTAAAAAAAAAATACAGTTGTGGGGAGAGAATGAGAGGAAAGTGCAACTGTCAAGACTGTTTCCAGTAGGACTGTGCTATGTCAATCCAATATGACCATTAGTATTTTCTTTCTAATAAGAATTGTTCACAATACTTTAGAATCCAGCAATAAGCATGGGAAAGAAAAAGGGAAATTAACGTCTTTCTTTTAGAGGAATTATTACAGTTGAGACTGCTTTTTGCAGTTGAGACTGTCCATTTAGTTGTTGATTTTTTAAAATTCGTGTCTCCTGTATATTAGTCTGCAAGCTTTACTGAGGGCAGGGGCTACACCTTTTGCTTACTTGTCTGCTGGGTTCTACAAAATACTTCATGCCTAGTAAAAAAAAAAAAAAAAGTCTGATATACAGAAGGTACTTAATAAATATTTGTTATATGAATGAACCGGCTTCCTTCCTTAGTAAAAAATGACAGCACTGAGACTGGGATTTCTGACTGTTGGGAAAAGTCACTATAGTAATTAGTCTATGGTTTTGTTGCTCATTTGTGTTTTAACAATTGCTTCAACTCTGCAAGATGGGTTTCTAGGTGGTGTTATAAAGACATGATGACACCCGTATGGTCTAATCTCTGGACCATTTGGCAGTCCCTTAATGATGACATTTCCCACCAATCCCAGGAATCCTGTCATTAATCAGAGAGCAGGTTCCAAAGCTCACCTGCGGTATTGAGTTTGTCATTATTACTCATTTATGTGCCTGACTTGGATCATAATATTGAAACCCTGGGAGCCTTAAAAGAGACCAGGTTCAGCAATAATGCATATACAGATTTTCCCCTTGGCATGCACAAATAGAAAAACTGTGCTAACAGATGCCTTCTAAATATGACAGTGAAACATATATAGCTATTTAAATATTTTATTAGGTAGCTGTAGAGGTTGAAAGGGAACTCCCATTATTTGAGGTCAAACAGCACAGGTGATTCATAAATTCTGTTTCATTGATCAATTCATATTAAAGGCCATTTGATCTATCCACCTCTTCCTTGTGTATACATACTCCCTCCTGCACAAAGCTGTGGTGGTCCTCTTAACATTTCTGGAAGTAAGAGATGTGCACCATGACTGTTCATCCTGCCACCCTCCTTCTCGTCCACCTCACCAGTTTTACATCTTGACTTTCAAAATTCTCTCTAGAGAATGATTCTCCCATCAAAGACCAACCACTGAATAAGTAAAATAATGCCTTCTAGACAAGGTGATTTTCTACCACTTTAACTCAATACTTGTAACAAGTTAAAGGTAAAAACAAGTTACATATCAGGCTAGTTTAGGACATATTGAAAGGTGATACTTCAGGGAAATTTGTGAAAACAATAAATGTAAAGTAAGTTTGCAAGCTGGCATTTAGAAGCAGTCCTGATGGAAGATGGGCAATGCTAGGAACCAGTTCATATTCATTATGAATTAAACAAACATCCAAAATAGCCTTCATTCAACCTCAGTAACCAGTAACCTTCTCTCCTGGATGCTTGAAATGCTTCAGAAAGGTCTACTGATCGTATCTCCATACTTTTCAATAGCCCCTTAGCAATGTACAGAATGAGGTCATTCTAGAGTCATGATAACTTTGGGGGTCCACCTGAATGAAGTGTGATTCATATTTCTTATTTTTGCACTACAATCAACACAATTTGAATAAACATTTCCAGAGGTCTAAATCTGTAATGAAGACAGGGTCAAGCTTCTTATTACTATTCTTGGGCTTAGGAAAAAGAGTGAATTTTCTCTGTAATGAGGTCTAGATTCACTGAGCTTATTAGTTCTCAGAGCTGCACGTGTCAGTGAGGATGGGCTACGCAGGTTACGCTGCTGTGAGAACACCAAATATCATTGACTTAAAGCAACAATGGTATACACCCCTTGCGTAGTACCTGTCAGCCCCTGATTGGCGGAGCACGTACTCTACTGACTGTCAGTGTATTCCACACTGATGAAGGAAGCACTGGCAGAAAAGCAAAAGTAGCTGTAGAACCAAAGGGAAAGCTTTAGAGGGTCTTTACACAAGTAATTAAATTCTCCTACTGGAAGTGATGCATATTACTTTTCCTTATTACTTGTTGGCTAGGACTGTCACTTGCCCCACCCAAACAAGGGTGTTCAAGAAATATAATCCAACCCAGTGGTGGCAAAGTGTCAAGGGAGAAATGGTTAATAAGTAGCATTGGTAACCTCAATTTCATGAGCTTCCTAAGGAAGGACGCGTAAAGAGGTGAGAAGATGTCAAAACAGGATTCTTCGATGGAATAGGGCTTAGCAGGGTAGAGTTTATCTTAGTCTGCCTTATTGTAAAGCTCCTATTATTCTAGACCTCTTTGTTTTTGCTTATTTACTTTTTTCATCATCTAACATTCCCGATGATACTCTACATTACCTTTTATTTTAGAATATCCTATAGACTCCATGGGTAAGAGATACAGTTGATTGTTTTTGCTTCCCTTTATGTGCAATAAAGAACATGTGACTCCTAAATCATCTTCACTACAGCCTCTGAAATTTTGAGTGGAGAGATAACTGAGACTTAAAGGAAAATACCTGGAGTCCAGAAACCAAACAAACTCTGATTAAAAGATAATCTTATGTTGACTGACTATTTTATATCAAATCTTCATATAATCATTGGGTGATTTCTTTGATGAAATATTATGGAAATGGAGAGAAGGATTTGTCCATCTCTTCCTATATCATGAATCTTTATGGGAGAGAAATCGTTGTTATTAGAAAAGGAATTGACTAATACAAATGGGAAAAATTATGTTCTTGAGCTGCATTTGAAAGACCATCTTCTGTCTCCTTATAATATTGGCCAAAAGCACAAGATAAAAGCGTTTTCTAAGATTCTGCAAGAAAAAAATGAAGCTTAGTCTCTGTTCTGCATAAATTACTGGGTCACCACAAAGAGTTCAAGGTTACTAATGGGATGCAGTATTGACAAAAGAAAGGGCAACTAATACAGGAATAAAGTAGAAGGGAAAAGCAAATAATAGAGGAAAACATAGCAGGTTAAATGCACTATTTTCTTTTCATATTAATATTGGTGCTGAGGGAAAAAACATTCTATGGCTCCCCCATGACCTCCCCCAGTAAATACAGAGAGATGCTACTGAATTCAAGGTTCTCAATCGTAATCATTGCATTCAAGGTCCTCTGTGCATTAATGAGTTAACTTTTCCCTGAGAAACTTTTGACACTTTGTCCTGGCTCCTCAGAGGGAACATCTAAGTCCTGTATGCCCAGCCTGATTGGAGGCTCTTTGTTTTTTTCGGCATTGGGCCACACCAGACAGTCTATTTTAACAATGTGATTTATGGTGGCAGGTGAGAGGAGAGACTTGGACCATGCTTATCAGCTCAACATCTCGAAGGACTGGAGGCTAAGGTCAGTAATATGTGTCATATGTGCAACCAACAATGTTCTTGTGATTAAGCCCCAGTAAAAACTCTAAACACAGAGACTTGGGTGAACTTCCTTGTTGGAAATCAGCTGTGACAAGATGGTGAGGTTATTCATGGATTAGAAGTTGGTAGCCTCTTGGTTGACACAGGCCCCCATCTCTCTTTATAACAAGCCAACAAACCTACGGTTCCCCAAACTTCTCCAGGTATACAACTTTGCTTGGAAGCAACCTAACTTGAAAAAAAAAAAAATCAATATACTGAAAGCCTGTCCCATTTGCCAAAAATATAAATTTGTCAGTGACAATATGCCAAACTCACCAAAGGTACTGACTTCCCAAAGACTATTTTCTTGTGGTTTCTCTATGGACACCTTTGAAATAGTCCTCTTTTATTTTTTTAATGGGAGGAGAGCAGGAAGGGTCATTCGCTGAGAAGGGTCCCTACCACCACCACCTCCAACAGCCCAAGGGTAGAGAGCTTGGCTCTGGCCTTGGATGAGGAATTTGAGTTGATTCTCTGCTCCTCCAGACAGGGAAGTGGAGCTTCACCATTTCTCACCTGCATGCGTTCACTCCTGCCCTTTATGACTCACAGCCTGCATGGGTCCAATCCCAGCATTGCACCACCCAGAGTCTGCTGTGGCCCCACTCAGATCCGAGGTAGCACAGCCAGGGGGCGGAAATGGAGGCTGGCCTCATCCCACCCATGGCATGAGTCCCCCTCTCCCACTGGTCAGGGGGACCCTGATCTGTTGCCCCCAAGCTCTGGCCTTTCTTTTTTGGTATGCAGCAGTGTTTTAAATATATATTACATATTATATACTTCCATTATATATATTAGCATAAACATATGTGTGTGTATATAAACACACAAACACACATATATATTTGGCTTCCCTGGTGGCTCAGTGTTAAAGAACCCACTTGTCAGTGCAGGAGATATGGGTTCAGTCCCTGGATTGGGAAGATCCCCTGGAGAACGAAATGTCAACCCACTCCATATACCTGCTGGAGAATCCCATGGACGGAGGAGCCTACAGTCTGTGGGGTTGTAAATAGTGGGATGACTTAGCAACGGAGCACACACATGTATGTACACATGCACACATGAGCACACACACACACACACTCACATATATATAAAGTCTATATTTTGAATATGACTCAAAATTTCCGTGTCCATCTTACATCAAAGCAGGGACTTTTTGGCCAGAGACTTTTAGAAAGTTTCATATCACTGAAGGATAGAAAAAGAATTTGAGTTTCTAAAGTACATGCTCCAAGAGAAGAGAGGGAAGAGACCTCTGAATTCTGTAAGGGCCCAGGTAAAGTGCAAGTCAGGGGCCTAGAGTCAAGAAGAACTTATCTCAAGTTTAGATAAGTTGACAAACACATTAAGGCCAACTTGGTCAGGTCAGAGCTCTGCATCTTGGTCTTTTTCAGAGCCCTATATGTTGGTCACATTCAATGTATACATTGTGAGTTTTGTGAGGACCTGAAATTTGCCTTGCCAATACTCATACCTCTCATGTGGGAGACTGTAATTAACAGGTAATTATAATGTATGCATTGAATCAGTATAAATACCAGGCAATGATAATTGTGTGCATGTGTGTATGCTTTGATGCAAGGATTGTTTCTAAATCAGTTCTATTCCTTCTCTTTTAAAGAGCTCCTTTGCCCTCTATCATGCACAGAGTTAGAGATGGAATTCTAATAATGCTTGAGGAACTACTCTCATCTTCTGACCCCAAGATATGCTGACAACTCATATTAATTGCCTATTCTGCTGACATTTCTCTGGAAATAGATGCCATTTTTTTCACAGAAAGGCTCTGTCAGAAAAAGGAGGTAAAGCAGGGAAGTTTGGATGGAAATACCAAGAGCATATTTTGATAGATATACAGACTCTCTACCATCTTTTCAAATGTCAGTCTTGGAATCCAGCCTGCACAGGGAAAGGTGAGACAGGGCAGAGGTGTGCACTGAGCCCACAGGATGGTGTCTGAGTCTCTGATTCATGCTGTGCTGTGACTAATGCTCTATCTAAAGGACCACTTAGCAAACAACTCCTGTGCTACCTATGCCCTCAAGATTCCACCTCAAAGATACTGAGTGTAGATAATTTTCTCCTAAAATAAGAAAGCCAGGATTGATAGTCAGAGCCTCTGAAATCTCTGCACCACAAATGCAAAAATAAACAAAAAAATTCAAGGATTCTTAGCACTCCTTAAGACTATCCTTTGAATGCAGAGCTGAAAGTACTTTTGCTCCAGTTCTGATCATTAGTCTTTGCCTACCATAAATGGGAAAACAGCAAAATGTGCAATAGAGAGTCAGTCACTCTGGAGAGTCTTGCAAATAAGTTGGTCATTTGAAAGGATAAATCATCTCTGATCACAACCCAGCGGTAATCTCATTTGAAGCATTCTCATCTCCAAATTGCAATATATTGAGTTGCTTTGCTTAGAAATATGCTAAGAAAGGCTTTGCTCAACATTTTATTCCTACAGTAAACACAGCCAAGCTTTTCTAAGGCACTAATCCCTCTGGAGCTCTTTGCCTAGTGTGAATGCAAATGCAGGAGACCCTGGCCTCCAGCATGACAATAAAATCACCTTCTTTAAAGAAATGAACCCTAACTCTCCCTTCTTTTTTTTCCCTTTCTCTGCCTTCCATTGTAAGAGACTCACTTGGTAAGCCATCTATATATAGATTTGTGTGTGTGTATATACATATATATCTATATAGATATAGATATAGATAGATATAGATGTATACATATCTCAGAATAAATGAAGTAAAATAAATGATTGTGGGTTGGATTGTGTACCCCCCAAAGATGTGTTAAAATTCTAAACTCCATACCTGTGAATGTGATCTTATTTGGAAATAGGCTTTTTGCAGTAATCTAGTTAAAATTAGGTCATATTTGATAGGGGGAATTTTAATCTAATATGACTAGTTTCTTTGTTAGAAGAGAGGACAGAGACACAAAAAGAGGATATCATGTAAAGACAAATAAAAACAAAGATAACAGCCACGTGTAGATGGGTTTGAAGCTGGAGCCCATAGCTGGAGCTGTTAAAAGTTAGGAGATGCGAGGAAGGATCCTTCCTAGAAGCCCTAGAGGGAGCATGGCCTTGCCAACACCTTGATTTTGGACTTAATGGCTGCCAGAATCATACCAATAAATTTGTTCTGAGATTCCTAGTTTGGGGTATTTTGTCACACTGCAGCCCTGAGAAGCTAATACAAGTGGTTAGTGGCCTTTCAGAAAAGGAAACTAGGAGCCGTTACAGTATCCAGCACTGGACAAAATTACTGCTTGTTAGAACCTGGGGTTTCCTCCTGCACTTTGGCAGTGGGTTCTCCCCTGTGAGAGGAATGAGCCTGACAATTCTCCATTCACATTCCAACTCTGCTTCTTATAGGCAATTATTTCAGGTGGTGATTTAGCCTCTGAAAGTTTGATCCTTCTCTGCAAAAATGGGTATAATAATAGCTACTAAGCAGTGTTTTGGTTTTGGTTTAGTGTTGATCTTGGATTAAAGGAGATGATATATGTAAAACATTGGACATATTAAACTTTCAATCAGTCTAGATTCCTTCCTCTACTGTTTCTTGTTTCTTTGTAGGCATCCACCTTCCCAACTACCAGCCATCAACTAATCCCCCCTGAGGTTCGAGCTGATAATAGCTTCAGATTTTATATATCCCAGAGATACCTATAATTTAGCAGACAACTCCTAAAGGGAGAAAAGCCCCTGAGGCCAAAGCAATGAATTCTAATAGAAAACTTCAGTCCTTTTGATAGGCAGTAGAGTAGTTGTTTTTTGAGCCGGGGAATTTGTCAGAAGGCAGTCAGATCACACCCAAAAGGCTTCTGGCCCGACTCCTGCAACTAGCCCTCCTTGTTAATTGTTCCTTTTGGAGAACAGAGTCTTTATATTTTCTGATCTGTTGCTTCTTTTCATGCCTTCATTTATTAATCAATTATTCCTTTATTCTTATATCCATTCTCTCATTCAATTTATTAAGTGCATAGTCTATTCAGGATCAACTTAAAGTGACTGCTTTTAAGGAGCTTCTTATCTAGCAGACAAGATGAGACACTCAAAAAAATAGATAATAAATATAATTTAGAAATTTCTAATATTCAGAACTGAGATTTTTGTTTTTGTGAGACCTTTCTAAGTAATCACTTGATCTCGTTACTTTCTATTTTTACTTTTCTCTCCTTTTTGCCTCTTTCTCGTCTTTTTCCTCTCTTTTTTTCCTTTGTCTTAAATTTACATTTATGAGAGTAAGAGCTGATGTGCCTGTAATAAAGCCTTTTTTCCTGTGTTTATGTGTAAGAATGTGTCAGTGTGTACATTTGTGATCATCTACAACTGAAGACTGTAAATTGTAGAAGTTTTTTTCTCTCACAGTAGTTTCAATTATTGAGACTAATCACATTTCTGCATCGACTCACTGCACTGGACATTAATTTCAGTATTCTCCTTCCATTAAAACAAGTTCATTTATTCATTCCACCTCTGCTGAATCTCTCTTATAAGTCTGAGAACATTATGAAGAAGATTTCTCCAGTCTCTATTTTCTCTAATCCAGGGGTCTCCAACCTCCAAGATCTAATGCCTGATGATCTGATGTGGAGCTGATGTAATAATAATAGAAATAAAGTTCACAGTAAATGTAATGTGCTTGAATCAACCCGAAACTCTCACCCCCACCCCTGGTTCATGGAAAAATCAACTTCCACAAAATCAATCCTTGGTGCCAAAAAAGTTGGGAACCACTACTCTAATCCAGGTAGCAAACATTTGAGGAATTAACTCTTTTAAAACAAGTGTTTTTTTGTTTTAAAGATTGCTAGACTTAGAATCCATATATCTGAGTTGATGCTCTACCTCTGTTCTTAAATAATTGTCAGGTTTTTTTCATCAGCAGTAGCAATACTAGTAAGAATAACAGTAGTAGTAGTTTATAATAGCTGACACCTGCTGAATATTTATTTATGTACTAGACACTGTGACAAATTCATGGAGAATTGTATTACTATGTCAGTAATTCAAAGAGAAATATATTCAGTTTTTTATTTCTAATATAAGCTCTCAAAAGTTCTATAAGAAACAATAGCTTTGCAAGTCAAAGTATTTGATTTGCATGAAGCAAGTGTTTCTGAGAAAAGTCTACTGAAAAATAAAAAGGAAATTCCTACAGGAAGCAAGATTTAGAGTGGACACATTAGAAATAAATTGAAAAGAAAATAGAGAATTATGTCCAAGGGAAACTAAATGAGGATCAACCAGTCTGGGAAGGGGCAGAAGAATGGGATATGGAGAGGCATGGTTGTGGATGCCTACCACAGCAAGGCTGGACCTGGAGACTGGAGACAACCACATAAAAGGGAAATGGTCAGGATGGAGAGACAGCCGGATATCATCACCATGATCAGAAGGTTGCATGTTTGAGGATCAATAGCTATGCCAGTTAATTTTATACATCAGCTTCCCTTCTGGATGAAATTGGCATTTAAATTGGTGCCTTCCCCAGTGTGGCTGGGCATCACTCAATCCACTGAGAGCCTGAATAGAGCCACGGTGGACCACGGAGGAACTTGCCTCATCCTGCTCGATTACTTGAGCTGAGACATCCATCCTTTCCCACAATCGATGTTCTTGGTTCTCAGGCTTTCGGACTCAGACCAAATCACAGCCCTGGGTTTTTTGGTCTCCAGTTTGCAGATGGTAGATCTTGAGACTTCTCAGTCTCCCTAATTGCATGATCCTCTATATTATCTATTGGTCCTGTTTTTCTCGAGAATCTTGACAAGTTCAATGGCTATAACTTGAATGAACACATGTTGCCATGTTAGTTCTTCAGATGCCAGTGTCTTCTTTCTACAGCTGTCTGAAAGATAGCCACGGCTTTTTCAGCAGAAATGATACCCATGTGTGTCCTAAGTCTTTGAGGATTTCCTTCCAAATGGATCCATAGAAACATCCTGCCTTTTGTTACCTCAAAACACTTATTAACACTCCAAACACACTTGAAGCAGTAAGATGCTTCAGGAGAAAAGACTCCAAAATCTATAAATTAAACAGAATGGGCCTAGCTGACAACTTACCACTAGAAACCAACTTTGATTTATACAGGGATAGCACCTGTAATATACTGCCCTCTGAATGATCTGGGTGTACCTTCCGGCTCTACTCATTTCAGAATGCCTCATGACTAGAGTAGGACATCTAGACTAAAAAAAAATAAATCTCCCACATGCCTCAGCATCTTTCAAAATGGGTTCCAAAGCATCAAAAAGGTGCTTTTGGATAAAGATTATCCATCTCAAACAGAGATTGGTGATAAAGATGGTGGTAAGAATTAATCTGAAATCACAAAATTTCCCCCATGACTTCTAAATTTACTGGGGCATATTTGTTAAGTCAGTTCAGCTGCCCAATCATGTCCGACTCTTTGTGACCCCATAGACTGCGGCACATCAGGCTTCCTTGTCCTTCACCAACTCCCAGAGCTTGCTCAAACTCCTGTCCATTGAGTTGGTAAAGCCATCCAACCATCATATCCTCTGTGGTCCCCTTCTCCTCCCGCCTTCAATTTTTCCAGCATTGGGGTCTTTTCAAATGAGCCAGTTCTTTGCATCAGCTGGCCAAGGTATTGGAGTTTCAGCAGTAGCATCAGTCCTTCCAATGAATATTCAGGACTGGTTTCCTTTAGGATGGACTCACTGGATCTCCTTGCAGTCCAAGGGACTCTCAAGTGTCTTTTCCAACACCACAGCTCAAAAGCATCAATTCTTCAGTGCTCAGCTTTCTTTATGGTCCAATTCTCAAATCCATACATGACTACTGGAAAATCCATAGCTTTGACTAGACAGACCTTTGTTGGCAAAGACTCTGCTTTTTAACATGCTGTCTAGGTTGGTCATAGCTTTTCTTCCAAAGAGCAAACGTCTTTTAATTTCATGGCTACAGTCACCATCTGCAGTGATTTTAGAGCCCAAGAAAATAAAGTCTGTCAATGTTTCCATTGTTTCTCCATCTATTTGCCATGAAGTGATGGGACCGGATGCAATGACCTTAGTTTTCTGAATGTGGAGTTTTAAGCCAACTTTTTTACTGTCCTCTTTCAAGTTCATCAAGAGGCTCTTTAAATCTTCATCGCTTTGTGTCATAAGGTGGTATCATTGGCATATCCGAGGTTATTTACATTTCTCCTGGAAATATTGATTCCAGCTTATGATTCATCCACCCAGCATTTCACATGATGTACGCTGCATATAAGTTAATTAAGCAGAGTGACAATATAAAGACTTGACATACTCCTTCCCAAATTTAGAAGAAGTATGTTGTTCCATGTCCAGTTCTAAATGTTGCTTCCTGAATGCATACAGATTTCTTAGGAGGCAGGTCAGGTGCTCTGGTATTCTCATCTCTTGAAGAATTTTCCACAGCTGTTGTGATCCACACAGTCAAAGGCTTTGGTGTAGCCAATAAAGCAGAAGTAGGATGTTTTTCTGGAACTCTCTTGCTTTTTCGATGATCCAGCAGATGTTGGCAATTTGATCTCTGGTTCTAAATTCAGCTTGAACATCTGGAAGTTCATGGTTCACGTACTATTGAAGCCTCACTTGGAGAATTTTAGCATTACTTTACTAGCGTGTGAGATGAGTGCAATTGTGTGGTAGTTGGAGCATTCTTTGGCATTGCCTTTCTTCGAGATTGGAATGAAAACTGATCATTTCCAGTCCTGTGGCCACTGCTGAGTTTTCCAAATTTGCTGACATTTTGAGTGCAGCACTTTCACAGCATCATCCTTCAGGATTTGAAACTGGAATTCCATCACCTCCACTAGCTTTGTTCATAGTGATGCTTCCTAAGGCCCACTTGACTGCATTCCAGGATGTCTAGCTCTAGATAAGTGATCACACCAACATGGTTATCTTGGTCATTAAGATCTTTGTTATTTAGCTCTTCTGTGTATTCTTGCCACCTCTTCTTAATATCTTCTGCTTCTGTTAGGTCCATACCATTTCTGTCCTTTATTGAGCCCATCTTTGCATGAAATGTTCCCTTGGTGTCTCTAATTTTCTTGAAGAGATCTCTAGTCTTTCTCATTCTATTGTTGTCCTCTATTTCTTTGCACTGGTCACTGAGGAAGGCTTTCTTATCTCTCCTTGCTATTCTTTGGAAATCTGCATTCAAATGGGAATATCTTTCCTTTTCTCCTCTGCCTTTCACTTCTCTTCTTCTCACAGCTATTTATAAGGCCTCCTCAGACAACCATTTTGCCCTTTAGTATTACTTTTCCATGGGGATGGTCTTGATCACTGCCTCCCGTGCAATGTAACAAACCTCCATTCATAGTTCTTCAGGCACTCTATCTATCAGATCTAATCCCTTGAATATATGTGTAACTCCCACTGTATAATTGTAAGGGATTTGATTTAGATCATACCTGAATGGTCTAGTGATTTGCCCTGCTTTCTTCAATTTAAGTCTGAATTTTTCAATAAGGAGCTCATGATCTGAGCCACAGTCAGCTCCCAGTCTTGCTTTTGCTTGCTAGAGCTTCTCCCTCTTTGGCTGCAAAGAATATAATCAATCTAATTTTGCTATTGACCATCTGCTGATGTCCATGAGTAAAGTCTTCTCTTGTGTTGTTGGTAGAGGGTGTTTGCTATGATTAATGTGTTCTCTTGGCAAAATTTTGTTAGTCTTTGCCCTGCTTCATTTTTTTACTCCAAGGCCAAATTCACCTGTTACTCCAGGTATCTCTTGACTTCCTACTTTTGCATTCCACTCCCCCATCATGAAAAGGACATCTTTTTTGGGTGTTAGTTCTAGAAGGTCTTGTAGGTCTTCATAGAACTGTTCAACTTCAGCTTCTTCAGCATTACTGGTTAGGACATAGACTTGGATTACTGTGATATTGAATGGTTGCCTTGGAAACAAACAGAGATCATTCTGTCATTTTTAAGATTGCACCCAAGAACTGCAATTTGGACTGTCTTGCTGGCTATGATGCCTACTCCCTTTCTTCTGAAGGGATTCTTGCCCACAGTAATAGATACAATGGTCATCAAAACAGCAAGAGAGTTTCAGAAAAACCTCTATTTCTGCTTTATTGACTATGCCAAAGCCTTTGACTGTGTGGATCACAAGAAACTATGGAAAATTCTGAAAGAGATGGGAATACCAGACCACCTGACCTGCCTCTTGAGAAACCCATATGCAGGTCAGGAAGCAACAGTTAGAATGGAACATGGAACAACAGACTGGTTCCAAATAGGAAAAGGAGTACATCAAGGCTGTATATTGTCACCCTGCTTATTTAACTTCTATGCAGAGTACATCATGAGAAATGCTGGGCTGGAGGAAGCACAAGCTGGAATCAAGATTGCTGGGAGAAATATCAATAACCTCAGATATGCAGATGACACCACCCTTATGGCAGAAAGTGAAGAAGAACTAAAGAGCCTCTTGATGAAAGTGAAAGAGGAGAGTGAAAATGTTGGCTTAAAGCTCAACATTCAGAAAACTAAGATCATGGCATATGGTCCCATCACTTCATAGCAGATAGATGCGATACAGTGGAAACAGTGGCTGACTTTATTTTTCTGGGCTCCAAAATCACTGTAGATGGTGATTGCAGCCACGAGATTAAAAGAAGCTTACTCCTTGGAAAGAAAGTTAGGACCAAACTAGACAGCATATTAAAAAGCAGAGACATTACTTTGCCAACAAAGGTCCGTCTAGTCAAGGCTATGGTTTTTGCAGTGGTCATGTATGAATGTAAGAGTTGGACTATAAAGAAAGGTGAGCATGGAAGAATGGATGCTTTTGAAGTGTGTTGTTGGAGAAGACTCTTGAGAGTCCCTTGGACTGAAAGGAGATCCAATCAATCCATCCTAAAGGAGATCAATCCTGTGTGTTCATTGGAAGGACTGATGCTGAAGCTGAAACTCCAATACTTTGGCCACCTGATGCGAAGAGATGACTCATTGGTAAAGACGCTGGGAAAGATTGAGGGCAGAAGGAGAAAGGAATGACAGAGGATGAGATGGTTGGATGGCATCATCGACTCAATGGACATGGGTTTGGGTCGACTCTGGGTGTTGGTGATGGACAGGGAGGCCTGGCATGCTGCAGTTCATGGGTTCGCAAAGAGTTGGACATGACTGAGTGACTGAACTGAACTAGTTAAATTCGCCCACTTTAGTTCAGTTTAGTTTCAGTCCATTTAGGGGCATATTTGAGTGCTCCTTTATTTTATTGAGGAAGAGGGTAAGATGAGATGCAGTGGGTATTATATTTTCTAACAATGAGCACAGCAATGAATCACATCCTACATCTAATATGGATGTTCTGCAGTGTGACTGCCATTCTGGTTTTGTTTGGCTTTGTTTTGTTTAATTTATTGGGGTATATAGTTTCTTCACATCATTGTGCTAGTTTTTATAGTACAGAGAAGTGAATCAGCCATGTGTATATCATACTAGTCAGAATGGCCATCATCCAGGAATTTAGAAACGACAAATGCTGGAGAAGCTGTTGAGAAAAGAGAGAGAGAGTCCTCTTGCACGGCTGGGGGGAATGTAAATTGATACAGTCACTATGGGGCTTCCCTGGTGGCTCAGAGGGTAAAGCGTCTGCATGCATTGCGGGAGACCTGGTTTCGATCCCTGGGTTGGGAAGATCCCCTGTTGAAGGCAATGGCACCCCACTCCAGTACTCTTGCCTGGAAAATCCCACGGACGGAGAAGCCTGGTAGGCTACAGTCCATGGGGTCGCAAAGAGTCGGACACGACTGAGCTACTTCACTTTCACTTTCACAGTCACTATGGAGAACAGCATAAACGTTCCTTAAAAAACTAAAAATAGAACTAAACATGACCCAGCAACCCCACTCCTGGGCATACATCCCTGAAAACCATAATTCTAAAACATATAGACACCCCAATATTCATTGCAGTGCTATGTACAATAGCCAGGACACGCAAGCAACCTCAATGTTCTTCAACAGATGAATGGATGAAGTTGTGGTACATATATACAGTGGAATATCACTCAGCCATTATAAGGAACAAAATTGGGTTATCTGTCATGATGTTTAAATTGCCTTCAATTCATCCCATTCCCACCTTATATTCCCATTTTAGGATTATTGGAGATGGCTGAACACACTATAGTCAATGCTAGACACGTGAGGTGAATAGAAGTTATTAGCCACATATATTCACAGCCCTAGGGAAAAGGACATCGTGTGCCATACACTGCCACCTGGGGAACGCACTTGGGAACAGAGTGAAAATTTGAGGGCTGTGAAAGGCTGGCATTGTAATACCAAAAGGGTGACACCTGGGCCCAGATGGAGAGAGTGACTGGCATGTTTAAATAGCTCTGCAACCTGAAACAAATTACCCAGAAATAAGTGGGAACTGTGCCTGCTTCTCTTAATAAGGACGATTGTTTGGTTAGGACACCTTATCTGTGAGAGCAGAGAAGGGAAGAAAACTTGCGGTGAGGCCATCCAAGGTGAGGCTCTGGTTTACCAGATGTCAAGACAGCCTACAGCATTGGCTCTTAATTGTAACCTTCACAACATGTGCCTCCATAAAGAGACTGGGACTAATACTCTCCCTTTGTAACCAAGAGAATGTGGTGAAAGTGATATCATATAACTTCCGGAGGGGGGAGGGGGGGATGTCGGAAGAAACTGGAAGCTTGTTGGGAGGCTTCTTCTCTGGACAATCTTCTCTCAGAATCCTTTCTGTAATTCCAAGGAAGATGCCCCAAGAGACATGAAAGGTGAAGATGGCCAATTAAGAGTCCCTGCTTTTTTTTTTTTTTTTTTTACCTAATTGGATTGTCATTCATTGGGAAAAAAGAAACGAAGGAAGAGGGAAAGAAAAACTGAAATGCCTGAACAGAGAATCTCTTATTTAAAACCGGAGGATATGAACTTATCCTTAAATTGACCATTTTAACTTGGTGACATTATAAGACGAAGTAGAAGAAACCAGCAAGAGAAAAGAAGGGATTTTACTTTTTTCGCACATCTAATTTAGGCTGGGGGAAATATACTTGCTGCATGTTCCTTCAGTCTCAACATTTAACAAACACTTAACACATGCGATGATATGGCTGTAACATCCTAGTTTGGAGATGTCCTCAGGGTCTTGAAGAAAGGAAGCAGAGCTGGGGAGGGAGATATTCTAGGAGCTCACAGCTGACCCTGCCAGGCTGAAAAGTAACTGGAAGAACATGATGCATTGTAATAGGTTCTCTGAAGTGTTTGGCAGGGAGGTAGAATAGAAGAGAGGCCCTCCAGCCAGAACTGGAAATTCAGAGAAGGTAAATGGAAGTGGTTAAAGCAGACTGATCATTTGTTCCTCCTAGTACTATTATTAGTAAGCTTCCAGGCAACCTGAAGATGTGAAGAAGAATAACAGAATTAAGAGAGCATACTGCTTCTTCGTGAGTCCCTCCGACCCCAGACTCTCCAGATTGTCCCTACCTATAACCTCAGTGCTCATCTCCCATTACTCTTGAAGCAGGCCCCAGGTTTACACAGAGGGGTGTACCATTCTGAGACAGTCATTTCCCAGGCAGATTGATAAGAAGTCCAGGGTCCCCAAGGAGGAGAAAGGGGTCTGGGGCTCTTGAAGTGGAGATAGGGGTCTGGAATTCTCAAGGAGGAGAAAAGGACAAACGTTTTTATTCCTCTACATTCCTTAGTCTTAGTCAATTACACAACTCAGTTTAAACTCTGTACTAGGGATTATATAACAACAATGTATCCTGCTTGAGGACAGTTTCTCCTGCCTGAAAACCTTTTGGCCAATCCTATTATCTTAAAATATAAATTGTGGGAGTGGGTCTGGTAAAATTTTCACAAACTTGAGACATTCTTTTGATACATTGTAATAACTAATTAAAAGGTATGTAACTAATAGGAGCAAGGGAGTAAGTACTCTTTCTGCCCCCTTCTGATGTCTATGTCAGAAGCTTTCTCTATCTTCTTTATACTTTAATAAAACTCCATTACACAAAAGCTCTGAGTGATCAAGCATTGTCTCTGGCCCTGGATTGAATTCTGCTAGATCTATAGACCTGCTATTCTCACCCTGTCTAGGGTAAAACATACTTCCTTTAAAACGGGCTGTTCAGGCAAGGTGGCCCTTAAGGTCCTTTCTGCTTTATAAATTCTGTGAACCTGTGAGATATTTTTTGTTGTTGTTGAAAATATAAAATTTAATAGGGGGAAGAAGAGAAAGCCCCTGTATATTTGATTTGTCAGGCTAATATACATAGGACTATTTCTTACTTTCCTTCACATTATTTTTTTTTTTAATTCTGTCTTTGTAAATTGGGATTCCTAGCGCCAATATTTGCATGTTTGCATCCATCTTGGTTGCAAGTGACAGAGAACAAGTCTACTTCATGTAGCAGAAAGGTAATCTATTGACAGTATAAAGGGTAGTTCATAAAATGAAGAATTGTCAGGAAGGAAGGAACGCTCCCCAGTTGTCAGAAAGTCAAGAATGGGCAGAATGCTGAGGAAGCTAAAGGGATTAGTACTACAGGTATAGTCCCACTAGCATGGGGACAGTGGGGTTAATACTGGGAGCTGCCACCAGTCCAGATGTCACAGGGACATGGATGCTGGATCATCTTTGCTATCTAGCACTGAGTATGTTTCATTGTTGTACTGGCTCCACTTCAAAGTGACAGGGAGAAATCACCAGTTGACCAAGCTCAGCTCATGTGCCTGCACGGTATCTATGCTGCTGCTGCTGCTGAGTCACGTCAGTCTTGTCCGACGCTATGCGACCCCATAGACAGCAGCCCACCAGGCTCCCCCGTCCCTGGAATTTTCCAGGCAAGAACACTGGACTGGGTTGCTGTTTCCTTCTTCAATGCATGAAAGTGAAAAGTGAAAGTGAAGTCGCTCAGTCACGTCCAACTCTTAGCGACCCCATGGACTGCAGCCTACCAGGCTCTTCCGTCCATGGAATTTTCCAGGCAAGAGTACTGGAATGGGTTGCCATTGCCTTCTCCGGCACAGTATCTATAGAGGATGGGGGAAAGGAGTATTTGAGCTTCATTATCTCTATAGTAGTGGGCTATGTTTTCATCAGGTCTCTCGTATTAGGAAGCCCCCTCCAAATAAGTCATTTTTGCACCTTAACCTTCAGAGGATAGAAAATTCCAGAGGTCAAGTGTGGTGTGTCATTCCCGGCACATAGAAGGTAAGCATTCCTGGGAGCTGTATTTAGGAACTGGGCTACCCTGGCTGTCTACCCCGTAACTGGGGTGTTAAAAGTATCTAAGTTCATTAAGGATGCTAATGAGACTCAGACTACGCAGTCTAATGATTCATGAGAAGCAAACACAGTCAACTGCCTGAGCTCTGCACAAGCCAGAGAGAATTGAGGCTCAAGGTTTTAATAGCACTATGGCAAAAGCTGCAGCTTTTGATATCCCAGTCCCCGGTGGAGACTGCCAGGTAATCCTCCTCTTGCCAAAGCCTGTCAGCCAAATCCTTGTCAGATACTAAGCAGCTGTGAGTCAGAGCTCTCTGGCCACTGGGGTAAAAGCTCTGCTTAATTGTTCTTCGTAATTGCTGCCTCTAGGGAGCTGGCCTACAGAAGTTATTCATTTCCTCCTCTCTTAATACTCTATTTACATTCTCAAACAAAATGCTTATGCAAAAGTGGTTTCTCTCTTTTTATTAAGGATAATGATAGGAGTTACCTCTATAAACTGAAATCTACAGGTTTGCTTTTTAAATTATTTTTTTGAAAGAATTTGTGAAACAGTTTCATACACATTATATAATTTCAACCTCACAATACTCAGAGAGGAAACTAATGGTCAGAGAGAAGTACCTTTGAAAAGGCTACTCAAAGGGGTGGATGAGTTATTGGACTGTGTAGCCCCGTTGCGTGCGTGTGTGAGTGCTAAGTTGCTTCAATCATTCCGACTCTGTGCAACCCTTGCACTATAGTCTACCAGGCTCCTCTGTCCATGGGATTCTCCAGGCAAGAAAACTAGAGTGGGTTGCCATTCTCTTCCCCAGGGGATTTTCCCAACCCAGGAATTGAATCCAGGTCTCCCACTCTGCAGGCGGATTTTATCAGCTGAGCCACCAGGGAAGACCATACTTCTTTCTAAACCCAGTACATATGGAAATCACACAATAAATGTTTATAGGGTCAGGTGGACAAGCGCAGGCGGCTGCAACGGCGCATAAGCACTGCCGAGAGGAGCTACCCTACGTCCAAGTTCAGGGGCAGTGGCCCAGAGTGCCAGGCTGCGACAGCACAGGAACAGCCAAGAGGAGCTATCCCACGCCGAAGGCCAGGGGCGGCGGCCAGGAGGAGCTACCCCATGTCCGAGGAGTGGTGGCTGTGCGGGCAAAGGAGGGCATAGAGGAGCTACTCCACGTTTAAGGTCAGGAGGGGCAGCAGTGAGGAGATACCCCTCATCCAACGTAAGGAGCAGTGGCTGCGCTTTGCTGGAGCAGCCGTGAAGAGACACCCCATGTCCAAGGTAAGAGAAAACCAAGTAAGAAGATAGGTGTTGTGAGAGGGCATCAGAAGGCAGACACACTGAAACCATAATCACAGAAAACTAGTCAATCTAATCACACTAGGACCACAGCCTTGTCTAACTCAGTGAAACTAATCCATGCCCTGTGGGACCACCCAAGATGGGTGGGTCATGGTGGAGAGGTCTGACAGTGGTCCACTGGAGAAGGGAATGGCAAGCCACTTCAGTATTCTTGCCTTGAGAACCCCATGAACAGCATGAAAAGACGAAATGATAGGATACTGAAAGAGGAACTCCCCAGGTCAGTAGGGGCCCAATATGCTACTGGAGATCAGTGGAAAAATAACTCCAGAAAGAATGAAGGGATGGAGCCAAAGCAAAAACAATACCCAGTTGGGGATGTGACTGGTGATAGAAGCAACATCTGATGCTGTAAACAGCAATACTGCATAGGAACCTGGAATGTCAGGTCCATGAATCAAGGCAAATTGGAAGTGGTCAAACAAGAGATGGCAAGAGTAAACATCGACATTCTAGGAATCAGCAAACTAAAATGGACTGGAATGGGTGAATTTAACT
>NW_024070201.1:69653932-69658198 GCF_014754425.2 Oryx dammah
TAAAAAACCTCTTGATGAAAGTGAAAGAGGAGAGTGAAAAAGTTGGCTTAAAGCTCAACATTCAGAAAACGAAGATCATGGCATCTGGTCCCATCACTTCATGGGAAATAGATGGGGAAACAGTGGAAACAGTGTCAGACTTTATTTTTTTGGGCTCCAAAATCACTGCAGATGGTGATTGCAGCCATGAAATTAAAAGACGCTTACTCCTTGGAAGAAAAGTTATGACCAACCTAGATAGCATATTGAAAAGCAGAGACGTTACTTTGCCAACCAAGATCCGTCTCGTCAAGGCTGTGGTTTTTCCCTTGGTCATGTATGGATGTGAGAGCTGGACTGTGAAGAAGGCTGAGGACTGAAGAATTGATGCTTTTGAAGTGTGTTGTTGGAGAAGACTCTTGAGAGTCCCTTGGACTGCAAGGAAATACAACCCGTCCATTCTGAAGGAGATCAGCCCTGGGATTTCTTTGGAAGGACTGATGCTAAAGCTGAAACTCCAGTACTTTGGCCACCTCATGTGAAGAGTTGACTCATTGGAAAAGACTCTGATGCTGTGAGGGATTGGGGGCAGGAGGAGAAGGGGACGACCGAGGATGAGATGGCTGGATGGCATCACTGACTCGATGGACATGAGTCTGAGTGAACTCCGGGAGCTGGTGATGGACAGGGCGGCCTGGCGTGCTATGATTCATGGGGTGGCAAAGAGTCGGACAGGACTGAGTGACTGAACTGAACTGATATATCTATATTCTTTTTTTATTCTTTTCCTTTGTAGTTTGTTACAAGATATCAAATACTGGTCCCTATGCTATATAGTAAATCCTTGTTGTTTAATCTGGTTTATACTTGGCAGTGTGCATCTGTTCATCCTATACTGCTAATTTATCCCTCCTCCTCCCTCTCCTTTTGTAACCATAAGTTGGTTTCCTATGTCGATGAGTCTGTTTCTGTTTTGTAAACAAGTTGATTTATACAATGTCTCAGCTTCCACATAGGAGTGATATGTGACATTTGTCTCTCTTTCTGACTTGCTTCACTTAGCATGATAATCTCCAGGTCCATCCATGTTGCTGCAGATGGCATTTTCCCTTCCTTTTGTGGCTGAATAATATTCCATTGTATATACATACTACATCTTCTTTATCTTTTCTTCGGGTGATAGACATTTAGGTTGCTTCCCTGTCTTTGCTATTATAAATACTGCTGCAAAGAACATTGGAGCGTGTGTATCTTTTTAAATGAGACCTTTTGCATTTTCAGATATATGCCCAGGAGTGGGATTGCTAGATCATAGAGTAACTCTATAGTTAGTTTTTAGGAAACTTCCATGCTATTTTCCATTGTGGATGCATCAATTTATATTTTCACAAACACTGGGTAGGAGGGTTCTGAAAGAAGAACTCAAATTAATTTCTTAAGTGAATTGGGAAGTGTCTGAGAAAGAAGTCCCTGGAGATTACACAATTCTTCCATAAAGTTATCTAAGTGCAAGGACCACCTTGAACTGAGGCTCTGTATGTTTGTTGGTTTGTTTTCAAATGGAGACTGCAGGAATACAATCTGAGATCTAAGGTTCCTAACTTGGAAACCTAGCCTGCCACTTCCCTGCCTTCTCAGCTGCTTGAAGCTTCAATTTTCTTACCTGTAAAGAGTACATTTGTGGTTTGGCATCACTGGTGCTTATTGTCACAGGTCTTCCCTCTCTGGGACCTCCTGTCCTCTCCGTTCCAGGGAAGTCTACTATGAGTTCCTTAATTACCTGCAGAACACAACAAAGCCTGGCTTCCATCCAGAGGATGTGGAGGTGGGTCTTTCCTTCTGATTTTGACCCTAAGTTCCATCAACCCCAAAGCAGCATAAGCACATACGAGAGAAGGAGGGTGTAGATATTGAGATATTCACACCTTCCTGCTCTCATCTGAATCAGAGCCAAGCCACAGTATTGCCAACTTTCATTCTTTTTGTATAAGATTTAGGAGTGGTGTTCATCTTAATTTGATATCAACTTCCAAAGTTAGATGATGTTTCTGAAAGACTCTCTGAATGGAGGATTCAAGGATAAAGCAAGCTTTATTAGGGGTTTCTATGCATTTCCATAGCTTTGATTTTGCTAGAGATTTGAAGGTTTTTGAACTTCAAAGGTAATTGAGACCTCTTTTTACTAGTTGAACTTTTTGGAGAAGTTCATGGGAATTCAGAGTTGTTTGATGAACTTATGTAACTTGTTTCTTGGAACCTCCCTACCACAAGGGACAAAATTAAAGTCAAGATATTAGTCATGCATTCTTTGCGTTCATCTAGAATCTGAACTTGAGGCATTCAATGCATAAGGCCAAAAAGAAGTGAGTAAATACAAGAAAAAAAAATGAAGGATACAGTCAAGAACATCTTGATATGGGAGCCAAGAGGAATGAACAAAGCTTGTGTTCTGAGGAGTTCAAGCTGGAGACATGTAATGCTACTTGTCTTTACCACAAAGGAGTCTAGAGAATGGTTATCTTATCAGTTCAGGTCCCCTTCAACCATGGGGAACATCGCAGTTTACAATGGGGCTGACAGAGGCCTTGAAGGATGAATAGGATGTCTGTTTACCAGACATCTGTTTATCATCCTAAGAGCTGAGGGAGGATTCAGTCAAAGCAAACAACTTAGGGGTATGAAAATACACACTGTGAAGCATCAATAAAAAACTGGATATAGAGCAAACACCACTGAGTGAGGGGAAGTGACACAATTATAGTCCTAACTCAATTCACAGGTAATACGCTTTAGTAATAAGATACATCACATCTAGCCCTAAAAAATGATGCACATAACCTTTGATCGGTCGTTTTGTATCTCTTTTTACTTACTCATCAAAAATTTTTGTGTCCACTCAACCACTATCTTACATCATACCTAAAAATCAACTCAAAATGGATTAAAGACTTGAAAATCTGAAACTGGAAACAGCCAATGTGAGATACATAAAATGGAGCCCTGGTCAACTGCTGGCGGGAAAGTAAATTGGCACAACCGCTACAGAAAACAGTATGGAGGTTCCTCAAAAAATTCGAGAGAACAACCTGATGACTCAGAAATTCTGGGTACATATCTGAAGAACATGAAAATACTAACTCAAAAAAATATGTGCATTCCCACGTTCACTACAGCATTACAATACATAAGACATGGAAACAACCTTGGGGTGTGTCAACAGATGAACAGACAAAGAAACTGTGATATATTGAAAGGAAAGAGAATATGCCGCCCCAAATATGACATGTTGGCATATGGATCGTTTTGAACTGAAGGCAATCAAGACACAGCAGACTCAGGAAAAACTTTTACCTCTCCCCTCAGTTCAGTTCAGTTCAGTTGCTCAGTCTCCCTTACCTACCTGAAGGAATTCAGAGGGCCTGTGCCAGAAAAAGAGCTGTTACCAGAAAGAGCTTTTTTTAATCTGAAAGATCTGATTACCAAACAGCTGCTCTTCTTATCATTCAATGAGGCACTCTCCTTCCCTTTGAAACCCCAAACTCCTATCTCGTTTCTTAATTCAGGATGGCATATAAGCCTCAACTGCCCAATTTGCCCTTGAGTCCCATATCTTTGGGTCTTCTGTGCATACAAAATTAATTTCTCTCTTGTTAATCTGATTTATGTTAATTTAATTATTAGATGAGCCAAAGACAAGGAGGAATCTTTTTTCTGCCTCCACAATATATATACAGGCATGTGTGGTCAGTCACTCAGTCATGTCCGACTCCTTGTGACCCCATAGACGGCAGCCCACTGGGCTCCTCTGTCCATGAAATTTTCCAGGCAAGAATACTGGAGTGGGTTGCCATTTCCTCCTCAGGGTACTGTAGACATATAATGGAATATTAGCCATAAAAAGAACAAAATCATGCCATCTGTGACACCATGAATAGATATTGAGGGCATTATGCTAAGTGAAGTAAGTCAGAGAGAGAAAGACAATACTGTATGATCTCTATTCCAGGTGGAATCTAATGAAGAAAAAGAACATTTATAGATATAGCAAATGGTTAGTCGTAGCTAGAGGTGGGAGGTGGGAGGAAACATAGATTGTGAATAATTTTATATAAACTTTAATAAAAAGGCAAACATAAGTGCTATAATTAAAACGTTTTCATTATCCATGGTGTTATGCTTGGGTGATTAGCTGTGACCCCCCACCTGAAAGGAAAGGACAGTCTAAGAATCACATCTATGTGCCACTTGCAGTGTGAATATTATAGACTCTTAGTTAGGGAAGTATGA